>NW_024412404.1:66660231-66660639 GCF_014898765.1 Herpailurus yagouaroundi
GAGGAGGGTGGGGAGGAGGGCAGGGGAAGGACAGAGGGCAGGGGAGGGTGGAGGACGGAGGGAAGAGGGTGGGGAGGAGGAGAGTGAGGAGGAGGAGGGCGGGGAGGAGGGCGGGGGAAGGAGGGTGGGGAGAAGGAGGGTGGGGAGGAGGGTGGGGGGAGGAGGGTGGGGAGGAGCAGAGTGAGGAGGAGGAGGGCGGGGAGGAGGGCGGGGGAGAGGGTGGGGAGGAGGAGAGTGAGGAGGAGGAGGGTGGGGAGGAGGGTGGGGGAAGGAGGATGGGGAGAAGGAGGGTGGGGAGAAGGAGGGTGGGGAGGAGGGCGGGGGAGAGGGTGGGGAGGAGGAGAGTGAGGAGGAGGAGGGCGGGGAGGAGCAGAGTGAGGAGGAGGAGGGCGGGGAGGAGGGCGGGGG
>NW_024412404.1:66660739-66706872 GCF_014898765.1 Herpailurus yagouaroundi
GAGGGTGGGGAGGAGCAGAGTGAGGAGGAGGAGGGCGGGGAGGAGGGCGGGGGAGAGGGTGGGGAGGAGGAGAGTGAGGAGGAGGAGGGCGGGGAGGAGGGCGGCAGCTCGCCTGTGCCTCTCACCCCCACAACCTCCTGGCCAAGGCCAGACGTGAGTTGTCACAGGACCCGGCCGGGCACCCACCCCCCCAAGAACCAGATGTGCAGTAACTAACACACCACGGGGCCCGTCCTTGACCGATGGGCTACCTCGCTGTGCCACCTTCCCCCTCCCAACAGTCGGTGCTAAATACAGTTTCCAGGGCATCTTGGACGACCGGAGGAGGAGTGAGAAGTCAGTCACCCTCGGCAGGAGTCAGCCTGATGACGTCCCACACAAGGTTCCCCTCTTTCCCTGCCTCGTTCCCCTTGGCCCTCACCCCACCCCCTGAAACTGCAGTCTCAGCGAGGGGTTTCTGGTTTCTGAGCACTGAGGCTAAGATAGAGGGCGAGAACTAAAGCGGGGCCTGGCCGCCTGGTGGTGGAACCTGGCGGTGGAGGCCAGCAGTGGAGGCCGGCCAGAGGATACATACTGCAGCAAAGACTAGACCCCCAGCAGCCCCACCCCTGCCCGGGGTCCACTTAGCCGGTTCCACTTTCAATGGGTTTGTACCTTCCCCTCCGTCTTTAGTGTTCCCCCACCCCCACCCCACCAGAACTGTGCTAATCCCTCAGCCTCATCGGCTCTTCTCCAGGAAGACCCCCACCCCGACCCCCGAAGCTGAGTCAGGTGCCCCTGATCCTCCTTCCAGCCATTTTTGCCTTCTCTTCACACATCACAGCTTGCGATTAAACACCGACGGATGTGTTTGCTCAAGGCCTATCTGTCCAGCTGGCGCCACTGGGTTTAGGAGCGGAGGGGCCCTGCCTGACGCCCCACTGCTCCAGAATGGGGTAGGGTGGGCACACGGCAAATCCTGGGCCGCCGAAGGAAGCAACAGACCGCCAGCCTGTAGCCCGATTCGATCTGCAAATCAGCTAGAAATGGGAGTGGACGGGCCAGCTTTGGCTCATTTTGGGACAATTTCACACGGTTTTGAATGGCTGTCGTTACTTGGCGGGACCCGAAGTTTAAGTCTGGATCTAAAACAGAGCTAACCTTTCCTTAAACATTCGGAGCAACCAGGGGCCGGCACACATCGCAGGAAGCGTATTAACGCCCAGGCCGGTGGGTGGAGGGGTCGTCACCTAAGAGCAGGGTTGTCCGAGCTGAACTCTGCAGGCACGTTCCCTGGGAGGACTGTGCCCGTTCACAGGCGGATGCTTTCCAGAGGGGCCTGGGCCAAGCTGGGCCCTTCCAAATGGCCTTAGCTGTCCCCTGAGGCTGGTCCCTGGTGACCAGGACTATGACTAATTCACTCAGAAGCTTGGGCACGAGTGAAGTCTTGTCCTGTGTTTCCCAGACAGTCCCTTCCTTCACGTGGGGTCCCCATACCTACTTCTGCCAACTGCCCCCTCGACAGCTTCTTTCTGTGCACATAGCACTTACAGATGGGCGAATGCTCACCCGCACACACGTGCGTTTGGACACACGCGTGAGCACACAGCAAACCCCCGCCAGGCCCTCTGTCTCAACACACAACGTCCTCAGTGACTTCTCAGCCCTCCGGAATATGACCAGACATCGGAGGCACAGTTGGCGTGCCGCGTTTACCTTCTCTGTCACTTTCTTCTTTCTCCTCCCCACCTTCCTTCCCGTCTTAAATCCCAAACACACTCAGGGGTCTTTCAGCAGCGGCGATAGCAGGGGGATTTCAAACCGCGTGGCCGCAAGTTAGCCAACCCCGGGCTCCCAGCTTTCCAACGAGACTGCAGATTGAAGACCCCCCACTTCTGATTTCTAATCTGCCGCTTAGAGGAAATAGATCACCGACACGAAGGGAGGTAAGCCTCAACCCCTATTGAGTCTGCCTTCGTTTTGAACTAAAAATGATTGAGTTCAAATTCAGGTTAAGATTTTAAAACAGTTCAATTATCTCTTTAATTATTTTTCATTTAAGGTATATATCCACCCATCAGTCCTGGTCAGGGTTGGAAATACAGAAATAATACCCTATAAGCCAATTTAATGGCCTCATAATTCTGCTGCAAGTGGAAACCAAATCTTACATAAAAGCCCGTTCCTGCCTGTCTCTAAGCGTCTTAAGGAAGCAGGTATGTTTTGACATGTCACCTTGCAAGGTCTCAGAAGATGAGTGTGTTTCTTGGAATTCCAAGGAGTTGTGTTGAGTGCGCCTGTGTGTGTGTGTGTGTGTGTGTGTGTCTGACCCATGTGTGGTGGGGTCCAGCTGCTTGCCATGAGACCTCACTACAGTCAGGCAGAGGAGATTTGCGGGTTGGAGCCGTTGATGGTGACTTTACTGCTTTGGCCCTGGAAGCTGGGGCCCCTCGAGAGTAACCTGTTGGGGTGTGGACAAAGAAGACAGAGGTCTGAGGAAGGGCAAAAGGCGGTCAAAGAGCCAAGTGGGCAGGGAGTAGCCCCGGTGAGAGATGGTGGGTGGCCGGACCAAGCAGGGGAGTAAGGAATGAGGGAGTAGACAGACTGGACAAATATTTCACAGTAGAATTTGCAGGACTTAGAAACTGATTGGCTATGGTGGGGATGGGAGGGGGTGAAGAGAAAACAATCCCCATGTCTCCAGGTCAGATGCCTGCATGAGTTAGGGGTGACGCCTCCAGAAATGCTGCTGCCGAGAAAACCATCGTGTGTCCCCCTGTCGTCAACATGACAGGATAATTGAGAAGCTTGTGATTACCAATCCGGCTCTAAGAGGCCGTGTTTCCATCTTATACAGCGTATAGCATCTTCTTGACCTCCTCCAGGACCACCTCCCCCAGGAAGCTCTCCGGTATTCTCTCTGCCCACCCCCACCTTTGTAAATGTATTCTCAAGAGGCTTTCAAAACATACTTCCGCACCCGAAGCTTTCCTCCTCGGCCTTTCTAACCGTGTCGTGTCTGTCTCCCCACCTCTACAGGCTCAGGGTGTGGCTTGCAACGAGCTCCCGATGAGTTTCTGAACGAATGAAAATGACCAGAAGGGAGGTCTCTCTGCTCCTGCCAACATACTGCCTTTTGCAGCTCAGAGAGGCGACCCGCAGCCTTCCACTTTGGGCATAGTTGTTTCACAACTTTTGGCCTCACAAATCTGCCGGGGCGGGACTGGCCAGTGGCCCCCACCACGCACACCCGGGACACATGTGGGCACTAGGTGCACTTTGGGGACAGCTCTTGGGAAGAGGTGACAGGCCCCAAAGGGAACTTTCTAGGCTTTAGATGGGGCAGCCACACAGCAGTCTTGGCTCATCATAGACGCTCAGGGGCTGAGGAGACCCAGAACCACCTGGAACCCCCGGCACCCCTGCAGCAGATGAGAACTTTCGAGTTCCTGGCCCGGGCTTTCTGGACTTACTGACCCATGTAGCAGGACGAACGTACTAGGGCATTACTGCTTCTGGGGATCTGCCCCCGATCACAGACTCAGGAGAGTTCCCCACTGGATCAACCTTCACTCACCCTTGGTGGCAACTGGCCTGAAGTACCATTCATTGGAAGCCCCTCCCTGCCACCCTCTTTGCCCTGCTCCCCCTGCAGTGCTATTCGCTCTTCCTACATAAACTGCTTGCCCTGGAACCTGCATCTCAGGGCCGTGCCCAACTAAGACACCATCTCAGATGCTATGAGAGACCAAAAGGCCTTCCAGCTTGGGGCTTAGGACATGGAGCGCGGGGGATGGGCTCCATGGGGCACGGAGGATGACAGCTGACGCTTCCTCCAGCTGTGCGGTGCGCAGAAGCCCCGGGTAGACGACACTCGGCAAATCCTCCTCCTCCTCTTGTGAACACGGCCAGTTGCCAGGGAGGTGTCACTGCTGTCGTAACCTGCGGTAAAAGGCCACATGTGTGATGTCCAGATGTGACCCCAGGCCACAGATGAGGCCCGGCTCATCCTCAGTCTCTTACTCTTTCCTTAAATTGGCCGCCCTCAGACTCAGGAGGGTGACCCAAGAGACATAGTCAGGTATTGTTTCTTTTTTTAACAATTTTTTTGGCATTTATTTATTTTTGAGAGACAGAGAGAGACAGAGCACAGGCAGGGGAGTGGCAGAGAGAGAGAGGGAGACACAGAATCGGACGCAGGCCCCAGGCTCCGAGCTGTCGGCACAGAGCCCGATGCGGGGCTCGAACTCACGGACCGTGAGATCATGACCTGAGCCAAAGTCAGACGCTCAACCGACTGAGCCACCCAGGCACCTCTAAATTGTTTTTAGTGTCTATTTATTTTTGAGAGAGACAGAGACAGAGAGACAGAGAGACAGAGTTTGATGAGGGGAGGGGCAGAGAGAGAGAGGGAGACATAGAATCTGAAGCACACTCCAGGCTCCGAGCTGTCAGCACAGAGCCCGACGCGGGGCTGGAACCCACGAACCGTGAGATTGTGACCTGAGCCAAAGTCAGACACTTAACCGACCGAGCCACCCAGGCGACCACGTTATGTTTCCATAATTATTTGCAGGTTAAAATAAAGCAGCGCGTGATGAACCAGATGGCTGGAGCCCTGGCTGACCGGGAGTGCCGTGTGGGTCAGCATGAGGCGGCTGCTGTAGGCTCCCTGAGTGTGGGACTCATTGGCAGAAATCGGCTCAATCCTGTCCGCATTTAGTCCTGTGCACTCTGTCTTAAGAGGAGCCTGCCCTCCCGATCCGTGATGCTCAGGACTGAACATGGCAGGTGCAGGAGCATTTGAAGGAATTGAAGATGTTTGGGCAGAAAAAGAACAGTTTCGGGGTGGACGGCACTTGCTCCTCGAGCTGTCATGTCAGGCAGGGAGGCTGCCCGGAGCCCAGGCAGACACACGACCAGGAGGCAGACCTTGGCACCAGTTCCGTGTCTCCCCGATGCTGCGTCGATGGCTTTCCCTGTCTGCCTGTCCATCTGGGAAAACTGCCCGAGAAAGAAAGCTTGTTCTCAGTGGGCTCAGGCTGGTTCCCGTGGGATCGTTTCCTCTCTTGCCTGTGTGCAAAGCAACTCTTTGATGTATCTTCTTAACTCTGGCCCATGACTGCCGTCAAACTCACTAGTATGTGGCAAGCTGTCTCTATCTTCTAAATCTTCTGGAAAGTTAGAATCGCTCAGGTTTTTTTTCTTTTTAACTGTCTGGCGCTTTGTTTGGTCTCCACTTACCTTCTGATGTCACATCTGGGTCCAGGGAGCTCCTGGGCCAGTCCTGGGCTGTCACGTGTTCCCCTGTACAGTAGCCTCTTGTAAACATTTCGCTTCACTTCTTCCAAAGATAAGGTTGCCTTTTATGTCCGAAGACTATTCCCTGAGGGAAGACAGGAGCCAAGCAGGAACTGAGAGACATTTTTGTGCATCAACACCCCTCGATGGCCCCATACAGCAACCCCAAGCGTCCCTGAGATGCCCTTGTGCCTGCAGCATCTGGAATGAGGTGTCCTTCCTTGGCATTTTCTGAGGCCTCAGCCAGTCAAGGGCTCTCATCTCCCTGACACATTCACAGAATTTACACCACTCTCTTTTTTGTAAGGGTCATAACCTCCTCTCTATTATTTTCTGTGTCCACCTCAAAGCTGACCTCAGCAGAGACATTCTGACTTTTTGGGACACATTTTCTTTTTTTCCCTCGGTAGATTAATTTCTGATGACACCATCAGATTGTATTTTATTGTGCCTTTCCGGCCCTCTGGTGCCTTCTTCCCTTGTGTGGTCTCGGGCCCTGGAGTCATGCCTCCCTGTCCTGCCTCTGGACACTCCAAAGCCTCTTTAATCGGTGCTGTGGCTGATGGGCTGTGCCTCCCTTCACGGGCTCACATGACAGTCCCAAATGCCTGGGTCACATGCATTCAGCTACCACTCCTTCCTGTCCAACGAAGGGTTGTCTTCAGATCTGCTTCGGGAGATGAAATTATCAGAGAGGAGATTCAAGGCCATGACTGAACAGGACAATTAAGGAATCTAGTAAAACCCTCATTATCAGCCCTTATGAAACGGAGGGTTCTGTAATTCTGTGGGACGAGTATCATTTCTTTATTTATGGAGGGGTCTAAAGTCACCGTGCACTGGGAAATTATTTTCAAGCGTCATGACCCTCATCTGTCCTCTTTTCAAATGATTACAGAGATGGAATTAATGTTGTGCCTTTTCCTTAATTCTCTGAAGTTCCCCGTGGCTTGTAAGCAAACAACAACTGTGGCCTGTTTGCCACCAGCCTCCCTAATGGGTTGTAAGATTTCTGCTTTGAGTCAAGTGCATCCAAGCTGGTTTCACAGAGTTTGGTTTTACTCTCATGTCTCTAAAAAGATTAATCTCTAGACACAAGACTCCTCCAGTTCAGTTAGCAGTAAAGATCAAATGACCTTACTTTTTGTCAGGTTGGCATGGTGTGTTCATGCTTTGGTGCATCCCCTTTGCTCCAAAATCATAGCAATAATAGATGAAATATAAAAGAAAAAAGTAGAAAGACAGTTCAGAGCTCAGAAGCAAGATAAATCTCACTTTGTGAACCAGAAACATCAGAAATGCTATGAGCAGGGTTTAAACGTGGGATCTCTTGGGACCCAGGTTCAGGGGCCTGGAGAGCTATCAAGGGTTTGGCTTCCATGGGCCAAAGGAAGCTAAAAATGTGCCATGTGAGACCTGGCAATCAGATTCAAGCTATATGTCAAAGCCAGGGGGTGGAGAGGGGTCTTCCCACCTGTGCAACAAGCCTGAGAACAATAATATTGCTGGGTGCTGCTGAAGCCACAGCAAAAAGCCAGAAAATGTGCAAAAAAAAAGCAGGAAGACATAGGGAAGCCCTATAGCCAGGAGCTAAGTAACATCACTCACTAGCATGGTAATGGGATCTATTGCAGCCTCAATATCAGCTCATGGCTGAGACCCTGAACCACCACCCTTTATAGACTTGGCCTGGGACTGAGGATCCAAAGTAACCACAGGACAGCCATAAGGGTAAGTACAGAAGGGGAGAGACATAATAAAACAACAACTAAAAAATCAATCAAACAAGAAGATTCTCTCCCAACCCCAAATTCAGTACAGGTAAGAAATATCAAGGCTTAGAAATACAACCCATAAGAGATACAAACTTCCAGTTATAAAATAAGTCACAGAGATGAAAAGTACATCATAGGGAATACAGTCAATAATTTTGTAATCACATTATATGTTGACAGCTGATGACTACATTATTGTAATAATATTGTATGGTGGCAGATAATGGTGAGCGTTGAGTAATGTATAGAATTGTCAAATCAATATGCTATACATCTGAAACTAATATAACTTTGTATGCTAATTATATTTTAATAAAGAAAGAAATACAGCCCCCAAATCAATAATTCTAACAATGACTACTCTAGCCGAAAGATCCTTCCAGAAAAGAAACTTAAAGTACCTTAAAATAATTTCATTGAGGGTGCTCAGAAAGATACATGAAGGTATATAATGTCCATTAAACTTTAAACAAGAAGGAGATAAGACAATAACAAATCTTGAAAATAAGTAACATAGTCAATTAAATTGGAATTTTAATATATTTATCAATTCTCTAGTAGATATAGCCAAAGAGGAATATAAGCCAGAATTGTGGAATTCAAGTGAAATTCAGCATAGAGAGGTAGATAATTCAGACTCAAATCTTAAATTGTAAGGGGCTCCAGAAGAAAAATGTGGAAAGAATAATGTAGCTGCAATGTATAAAGAGCCAATAACTGAGAAGTCTCCAGATTTGATGAAAAACATATCCTTCAAGTATTAAGGAGAGAAAACTCCATATTTAAACCAGCCATAGTGAAAATACAGATCAGGAATAAAGAAACTGTTTTAAAAACCACTAGAAAGAAAGGAAATTACCTACAGAACCATTAGATGAGAATGACTTTCTCATCAACAACAGATGTTAAAAGACAATGGAGCCATGAGTCAAAATGCTGTGGTCAAATTACTGCCAAACTAGGATTTTATACCCAGCTAAATGGTCACTCAAAATTTTAATATACTATCTCACTTGTTCAAAACTCCTCCTTTCTTCCACATCTTGCCATGGCTCCACTCTGAGTGAACTATGCATCCCGATCCTGTTGACTTCAGGCTGCTCAGGTGATCTGTTTTGGCCGGTCCAGACTAGGAGGAGTAAGTGTGCGCTGGCTCAGGGAAGCATGGTGTGTCTTCCTTACCTGCTTCCACTGTGATAAGGGCATTCTCCATGAAACTAGTCCTCCTTAAACTTAGAATAAACACATGGAGAACCTGCATGCGGGAGCCACCTTGTAAGATTGATACATTTTCAGGAATCTTGAAGTCCATTGGTTAAACATAACCCTTACTAAAAACTAAATTATATAACTTACTATTAAATAAATCATATTAAGAACAAAGGACATAAATATTCAAAACCCATCACATTCCAGTTATTCTTCTGTATTTTACTGTTATGGACACTCTTGGGGTTACCTAACTCTCTTGCATCTATGCGGTGGGAGTGCCATATAATAGTGTGCAATTGTACATCTCCCCCCAGCCCTGTCAGGTCAGTAGCTTGGAATCAGAAATCACTTGTGGTGAGAGTATTTACACCACAGAAGTTGGCAAGTGTTACCAGTCAGGGTTTGATGTATTATTTTGTTGATTTACCAGACAAGAGAGTGACAGAGAGAATGTCAACAATACAGATTAAACATGAAAGCGTGCTGTTCTGCAGCTGCTACATTTGGAATAGCACAAACGTTGAGGAAGTATTCTTCCAGCATTCAAAAGTATTATCTAACTCGGCAAAGAATTTTCTCACATTACAGTTTTATGTTGGAACAAAATTGTTACCTTTTTCACAGAATCCAGCATAATACGGAGATGTTTTCAAGTTTTTCCTAAAGTTAGCTAGGAAGCATATAACGTTTCCATGTTAAACATCTCATGTGTTTCCAGATCTCATTTCTGTCCTTTTAGCTTCTCTATAATCGTCCTGATTCCACTACTGCTGTTTTTAAAATATTACTAAAGAGGACTTTCCAGAAGGTCATGCATAAGCTCTGTTTCTCACTGTGTCTTCGCCTGTGAGCCTGGGTCTCCTGGGATCCTGGGAACACAGCCTCAGAGGTGACACTCCAATGCCCTTCCTTAAACGTGCCAGTGAGTGCAGTGGACAGACAGGGAGACATGGGGACCTGGAGAAACTTGGAGGGAGAAGAAACAACATTGGTGAAAAGAACCACAGCAACGTGGATACGTGACACCTCACTAGATCTTTTATCTTGTGAACTAATGTCATGTACAAGAGAGAGTGATGGCCTGAGAGTTAGGGTCTGAGGTCAGTGTTGGCCCTGACCCCTGACCACAGACAACCCGAGTCTCCTCATCTGGGAAATAGTCATCCGTCCTCTACTTTCACAGCTTTCCTGAAGGACCGAGGGAGGGAGGGAGGGAGGGAGCTGACACTGTATGTGTGCTTGTTGTAGGTGTGTGTGTGCACATTGTGTGTGGGTGTGTGTTGTGGGTCTGTGTCTTGTGTGTACACGTTGTGTGTGGGTGTGTGTTTGTGTGTTGTGTGTGCATGGTGGGCGCGTGCACGTTGTGCACTGTGTGAATGGGTGAATACCGGCTGTTCTAGGGATCACGTGAGGAGGTTTACTTCCTAATTGCAGCCCGTTCACGAGTTTGTGGTGCGGGAATCCCGTGAGGAAACTTCTGTGGAAGAGCTCGAGGCAGCACAGGGCAGTCCACGCGGGGGCGTGCCACCTTGTGTTTCTCCCGTTTTCCACCAGATACTCGGGTGGACTTGGGAGTCACAAGAACGATGCGTCACGTTTCTCTCTGAAGAATGTGGCTTTGCTAGCGGCCTAAAGTGTACAGGCATCGGCGGCCGGAGAGCCCCGACTGGGATTCGTGTTTCTGCTCACACGGTCCCCGTCCGTAGCTCCGTCACCAGCTGGCTGTGTGCACTTGTCTGTGCGGGACGTGGCCTGGGCCTCGGGGAAGTGGGTCCTCGTCTCCAGAGGCCCATCCGGGTGGAGCAGATTTCCCAGAGGAAATGACAGGGCCCTTTGGAACTTCGGAAACGCAGTGTGGTCCTTTTTGGCGTCTCACGTTCCGACCGGGGGGCCCCTGGCTGGCAGCTGGTGGGATCGGAAGGCATAGCAGGTGCCCTGCCCTCCCGGCTCCGCCTTGAAGACCACAGAAGGCGCGTCTCTTGGCTCTCAGACTCCATGAACCGGCCGGGGACCCGTGGTTCGGCCTGGCAGGGCCACCGTTCCACAGGGACCGCACCTGACAGCGGGGCCAACAGAGACCGTGGGAGCTGAGTGTGCCCCGCAGGCCATCAGGTCACCTTCTCCTGGCTCTGGGTCCCCCAGTCCAGAGGAAAGAGCCCTCCCGCAGTGCCAGAGAAACCTGCAGGTTGACCGTGCAGAGACCCGAGTGACCGCAGTGTCCTCAGGCCCTCTGCGGGCTCTTACTGCCTGAGAGAGGACTGATTCCTCCGTAAGCGAGTACAGTAGCAGGCGGGCGCAGCCAGGCCCCACGACCCGACTGCCCGGGTCACAGAACCTGCTCTGCTTCTGCCGTGTGTCCCTCCCTATGCCCAGAACCCGGGGCGTTGCAGGGCTCAAGTCCAGACGCCCAGGTGAGAGTAGCTCTGGTTTGAGGAAAGTGAGAGGCTGAGCCTTAGGCAGGGTCCTCTGCAGGCGAGGTGGGCAGAGAAAAGGGCAGAGCCCCTTAAAATCAATGGCCTTTCCCTTTAAGAAGGCTCTCGGGGGGACAGCAGTGGCTGCAGAGCAGTCGGTGGCAGGGCGGGGACAGGTGTACAAGCCGCACACAGACGGGGTGGCAGCGTGTGATCCCACCGCCAGCGTGCGGCCCCCTTCAGGGGCGCGTTCCTGGTGCCCACCCCCCTCGTCACTGCCAGACCCCGGCCACGGGCCAAACACAGAGTCCCCCCGGAGTCCCAGCTGAGCGAGGGGCTGGTCAAGGTCGGGAATGTGACTTTCAGACCTTCCCGGCTCATCCTGACCCCAACATTTAAGTGTGAGAAACGCGAATGAGAACAGACTCCCCTGAAACGCCTCTCAGTACCACTCGGCTTTGAGGTTACAAGCACTGCGGTGTTTAGCGCTCTACGGGGAATTCACCGGAATGCTTCCCACATTCATTCTACGAGGCCAAAGGGAGAGCTTTCGTTACAGGAAGAGCGGGCAGCTGCCAGGACCCATGCTCCTCACGGCATCTTTGGATCGGGTTTGCGGGAGGCCGGGACCCCCTCCGAAGGAGAGGAGAGGCCCAGGGAGCTGAAAGCCGGGTGTTCAGGCCCCTGCTCTTGGCTGGCCCCGACTCCCTCCCTCTTCCACAGGGCCTGTCCCAGGTGAAGGCTCCAGGAGCCCAGCAGGCAGGTCCGGCTCCCCTTGGGCCCCCGTGGTCCTGCCAGGGCCCCCACGTCTGCCCTGAGCAGCGGCCGTCACGGGGATCTCTGTAAACACTGCCCACAGGGACTTCGCAAATGCACGCTGACATCTCAGACTCCACCGATGGAAATAAGAACGGGCAGGCCCGGCAGGTGCCGGCCTCTGGGCCACGGGGCCTGAGCTCCTGGACGGGCCAGTGCTGTCTCCCCCTGGGTCTCGGCCCATTTTCCTGTTAGGATCAGAGCTTAAGCTGCCAGTGGCAGGCAAAGGGCCAACGAGAGGACAGTGGGGCCCAGGTGGGTCCATGGGGACAGAGGCTCCGGCCCGCAGGAGCAGGTGCGGGGGCAAAATGCATCTGGCAGCAAAGCGGGATGTGCCTGCGGGCAGGACGCTCTCTGGAATTTGAGGTTTAGGACATAGATTCGACAAGAGCAAGAAAAAAGACTCTGTTTAGAAAGCTAACTCCATCACACTCAGTACGTAAAACAATTTTGGTCGACGCGGCGCTAACAATGCCTGAGATTAAGTGCTTACAGACTTCAGAGTCGTGTTTTCACCGACGGAGAGAGCGCTGAACGTTGGGGCGCCGCGGACCGGGGGTCCAATGTGGTGAGGCTTCTGACTCCGTCTCTCTGCCGAAACGCGTCCGTGTCCCTCCCGGTGGCCAGGCTGGGAGTCCGTGGGCCAGCCAGCGTGCGGCTCCCGGCTCACGCCTTACGACAGTGGCCGCACGTAAGGACGCATGTCGATCACTTTCCCACTGATCACTTCCTGAGGACGGAGCCGGGGGTGGGAGGCGGAGCCTGGCTCTGCTGGGACGGCGTCTATTAATTCGGGCGTGGGCGTGACTTGCATCCGTGGAATGACAGTGTGGAGTGAAAACCCCTTCCCAAGGGACCCTCCATGGACACTGGGAAGGCTAGACAACAGCCTGTGTCGCGTTACCCTGTCTCCCTGCCAGCCCATCGGGCAACCGGTGGGTCAGCTCACGTCACCCAGTGGCGTTCGGTGTATGACTCCTCACGTGGGTGTTTGGGGCACCAAAGCGTGGTTTCAAATCCCGTCAAAGCGGCAGGGAAGGACACGCCAAACAAGCACGCCGTCTGGCCCCTATCTTAGTGCCACCAGAGAAGGCAGAGCGCACGGTGCCTGAGGACAGCACAGGTTTTGCTGCCCCCACCCTCTCTGAACAGACAGGGTGCGTCCCCTCCCTGGGGACCACGACTTTCTTGCCCCCGCGCCTGGCCCAGCTCGGGCAGCAGACCCAAAGCCTGTCCCTTTGAGCACCATCTGGCCCAACGCCTGCCAGCTGGCTTCTGCTCTCCCTTGGCGGGCACGGTCACAGCCAAGGCACTGGAGCCAGGGGGGCATCTCCAGCCTCACGCGCTCGGCCCCCTGGCGGCCCTCCTCTTCCTGCCGTGCACCCGCGGTGAGTCGCGCCACCTCGCTCTCCCCGCCCCGCGGGGGGGGGCGGGCCGCCTCTCCTGCTAAGAACCCTTCCCACATCCTTCCTTCTGCCAAAGCCCTGAACAGAGAGCCTCCTCCGGCACGGCCTGCGCCCCCTTCTTCACTCCGTGCCCTCTCCCTGGCCTATCCGAGGCCCCACGGTGGGGCCCCACCTACCCGTGGGCCAGCGGCCCCATCTTCCGTTTCCACGCGCACCTCCCTCTGAGCTCTGCACACACCTCCGCACCTCCTGTCTGAAGTGTGTGGAGACATTTAGCTGAAGCGCCTGAAAGTAATCTGGACTATTCTCCAGAACTACTCCTCCTCCCTCACTTATGTCCCACTTAACGGTCAGCGAGCACTGGGGGAGCGCCCGCAGTTAGCTGCTCTGGGCACGGGGCTCAGGGTGACGGGCAGACGGGCTCCCGCCTCTCAGCAAACAGCCCGGCCGTCTGGGACGCACTCTCTTCCTCTCGGGACCCGCCCCACGCCCCCAGCAGCGAGCCCCGCAGAATCCAGTGCCGGACACCCCTGCTGTCAGACAGCCTCTACCTCCCCGCCCCCAACCCACACCCCGGCCTCCGGGCCTGCGGCCTTCGTTCCCTCCCCTCTGTCCAGGCTTCCCGGGGCACCACCTCCCCCACCACCCTCCCAAACACGCAGCAGCCAGAGGACCCTCCCGCGCCCTGTGCGGAACCCTGCAGGGCTCCCCACTGCCCTCAGGGTAGACTCCATTCCACCTGCCAGGGCCCACGGGGCTGGGGGCCCCAGACACGGCCGGCACCCCCTCCCCGCCCCCGCTCTCCCAGCCCCCGCCCCCTCCTCCTTCCCTCCTGCTCTCAGCCACGCTGGCATCACCACCTGCTCACAAGAAACCCCCTCCTTCTTGCTCGAGACTTTGCAAGGGCCGTTCCCCTGCCTGGAGTCCTCCTCCTCGATCTCTGTTATGGACCGTCTGTGCCCCCACAATTCACATATCAAAGCTCTGACCCCCAACATGACGGTGTTTGGAGATGGGGCCTTCGGGGGGTAATCGGGGTTGGATGAGGTCACGAGATAATCCACGTGGTGGGGTCAGGGCGCTCATGAGAGGAGACCCCGAGTTCACTCCAAGCACGCACTCGGCAGAGGCCAGGCCTCGCGCGAAACCCACCTGCCAACACCTTGGACTCCCAGCCTCCAGACCGTCTGGAGCCACATCAGGGGCCACTTCTCCCGGCAGCCTCCTTGTCCTCGTCTCCATCTCAGTCAGGTCCACCTCGTGCTTTTCGTCGTCACCTTAACTTCTAGCTGTGTGTGCGTGTGCACAGTGTGTGTGTGTGTGTGTGTGCGTGTGCACAGTGTGTATGTGTGTGCATGTGTGTGCACCACGTGTATTGTGTGCACAGGTGTTTGCATGTGTGCATGTGTGTGCACAGCGTGTATGTGTGTGCATACGTGTGCACAATGTGTATGTGTGTATGCGTGTGCACAGGTGTTTGTGTGTGTGCATGTGTGTGCACAGGGTGTGTGTGTGTACATGTCTGTGCACAGGTGTATGTGTGTGCATAGGGTGTGTGTACATGTGTGTGCATAGGTATTTGCATGTGTGCACAGAGTGTATGTGTCTACATGTGTGTGCACAGGTGTCTGTGTGTGTGCACAGCGTGTGTGTGCACAGGTATATGTGTGTGCACATTGTGAGTGTGGGTACATGCACATACGTGCATGTTGTGCACACGGGTATGCACGTGTGTGCATGCACGTATGTGCATGGGTGTGTGCGCGCATGTGTGTGCATGGGTGTGTGCATGCATGGGTGTGTACACAGATGTGCGAGGCTGTGCTGTGTTTTCTCGATATCTCATCTTCCCTGATAGACCGCAAGTTCCCTAAAACCACGAGTCGCTCTATCCCACCCTCCCTAAACGCCCGGCAACACACACGCGTAGTGTCGCCCGCCGCACTGTGGTCGACTTCCCTGAGCAGAAGCAGCGGGTTTGCTGAGAGCAGGTGCTGCAGACCCGGGAAAGGACACTCGCGCGTGAGGAAGAACCACTTGCCTGCACACGCTCAAAGCTGGTTTTCACTTTTAAAAAGGACCTGGTTTCAACAGTTTGCTGACCAGGGTGCCCTCACTGTGTTTTCCAGTCGCGTTCCTGACTGAATGCTGCTCACCCACGCCGCTGACAGTTTCATTCTGTCTTTAAGACACTCACCATTAAGGCCACGATGGACACGTCCGGCTCCCGGCCCTCAGCCTCCTTCCCTGTCCCTTGCGCTCACCCCGGCTCCTGCCGGCGGTCATCCGAGAGGCAGCCTTCTCCTGCCACCGGGAGGCCTCCCGAATTGACCTTAGCACAATGGCACCTGTTAACTGGCTGGAAGGCAGGGGAGGCGCGGGCGGGTGGGCTAACAGGGCTGAGGCAAAGGTGACAGCCGGGGATAGAGACCTTTGTGAGAAGTTAACTGGCTGTCAGGAGGCACTTACCTGAGGTTGAAGATAAATATTGAAACAGAAGGTTAAATTGAATTAAATCATAGACATATAACATTCTAGAATGCCAGGAGCCACAATGAATGCTGCATTTCCCACACCAGTCAGAAGCAAGAACCCCACTCCCTAGAACTTTGCCTTTATATCTTGGAATCTGAGCCCCTCGCCCTGCAGGAGGAAGGAGAGTTAAACAGCAGCCTCCCTCGGGATCCGCACCACGACCCAGCCACACGAACCCCTCTTCTGCCCTACAGGCTGCAGGACCCATTTCGCCAGAGCAAGTGGCCAATCAGGTCTGTAATTTTACACAGGGGGGCGGTGTGCCCCTCGAGACCGGCTGCCTGGGTCTAAGTCGCATCTCGGTGCGTGCGCGTTGTGTGGCCGTGATACATTTTCTGACTTCCGTCGGCCTCCGTTTCCTTGTAAACTGAATACTTGCAAGCTTCGCCACCCGGTCAGCACAGATGACGCAAAATAACCCAGGCGAAGCATCGCACCGAGCCCGCCCCACAGCCAGGCGTGTCCTTCCTCAGGCGGTCCCCAAATCGGACAACTCCCACACTGCTTTTCCCCCAAGGAAGGGGCTGTAGCCCAGGACGCTGGACTCACGTCCCATTCGAATGTACCCACGCTTTGATTTATGGCCAACCAGCAGACTCGTGTTCCAGAGGCTTCTGGCTCAGCCACCGTTCTAACTGACTGGGAGCTGTAATGTGAACTCTTCCCGGTTATGTAAATGAAATGATTAGATCGGCTGAGTCTATGGATCTGAGGTTGATTCTAATCCAGTAGTGTCTTCGGCTCAAAGTGCGTCTGCTGTGAGCTCCGTGCGTGACGCGTGTTCAGTCCACGCACAAATCATACACCTGTGCCCAATCCCAGGTCAGCAGGGAGAATAACACACACGTGAAACACAGTGACAAGAAGGGCACATTTCATGGAACCAGACGCCGGGCTCGACAGTTTCTGCCGATTGTCCAACTTCACCCTTATATGCATCTACCAGGTAGGTGTTGTGACTGAGGCCGTTTTACGACGGGCCTTGAATGCTAGGCTGAGGGTCATGTGGTTTATTGACGGACGATGAAATCTCTGTGTCACACGTGTCAGCAAATACCTCCGCCAATAACGAGTTACGTCCGGCAAGTGTCTAACGTCAGTAAAAGGCGAGTGATCAATGTGTGTCCTAAAGAATAAGTTTTATTTTCCTCCTACTTCCACTGCCTGTTTGTTCTAAAAGTTTATAGGTGTAATAAATGTCTAGTAAAATCTCGGACCTTGTGTGTAATCATAAATGTACAGACAAAAGACAGACCATACAGAGAGAATTCCCTGAAAACTGTCACCTAATTGATGTCTCTAAATAGTCAAGTAAAAACCTGCATTTTAAGCGGCATCTATAATGAACGCACAACGTTACTTCCTAAAGAAAAGTAAAAGACTGTCCATTCTGTCTTCTTGGGTCATCTTCTTGAATCAGTTGGCTACATGTGTGCGAGTTATTTCCGGGCTCTCCATTCTGTTCCCTTGGTCTGTGTGTCTTATCCTCGTGCCAGGACCACCCGGTCCTGGTCTCTTCAACAGATGTGCTGGGAAAAGCAGACATCCGCACGCAGAAGAACGAAATTGGACCCTTACATTGCATCGCACACAAAAATCAACCCAAAAGGGATTAAAGATCAACGTAGGACCCAAAACTGTAAAACTCCTGGAAGAAAACACAGAGGGAAAGCTTGTTGGCGTCGACCTCGGCAATGATTTCACCCGTACGACACCCACTACAGGTGGCACAATCAACAATACGCAAGCAGAGCTATGTGGGACTAAAGCTTCTGCACCACAAAGGACACCATCAACGCAGTGAAAAGGCCACCTACGAGACAGGGCAAAACAGTTGGAAGCCAGATATGTGGTAAGGAGTTAATATCCAGATTATGTAAAGAGCTCTCACCCTTATAAAGAATTCCTGAAGATTTACATAAGGAAGTATATAAAGAACGCTAAAAATAAAAAATGGGACAAGGACTTGAATAGATAGTTCTCCAAAGAGATACAAATGGTCAACAGACACGCAAACAGGTGCTCACCACCTCTCAGCCTCAGGCAAACGCAAATAAAAACCACGAGGAGGTATCGCCTCACGCCTGTTAGGGTGGCTACTATCCTAAAAAAGGCAAAAGGTAAGTGTTAGTGAAGATGGAGAGAAGTCGGAGCCCTTGGGCACTGGAGACGGGAAGGAAAAATGGCACAGCCATCATGGGAGAGTGTGAAAGTAAGTCCCTCAAAAAGTTAAAAACTAGGGGGCAGTGGGGGGCTCAGTTGGTTAAGTGTCCAACTCTTGATTTCAGCTCAGGTCATGCTCTCACAGTTTGTGAGTTCGAGCCCCACATCGGGCTCTACGCTGACGGCACGGAGCCTGCTTGGGATTCTCTCCCTATCTCTCTGCCCCTCCCCTGCACTCTCTCTCTCTCTCAAAATAAATAAACTCAAAAAAATTTTTTTAATTAAAAATAGATGGGGCGCCTGGGTGGCGCAGTCGGTTAAGCATCCGACTTCAGCCAGGTCACGATTTCGCGGTCCGGGAGTTCGAGCCCCGCGTCAGGCTCTGGGCTGATGGCTCGGAGCCTGGAGCCTGTTTCCGATTCTGTGTCTCCCTCTCTCTCTGCCCCTCCCCCGTTCATGCTCTGTCTCTCTCTGTCCCAAAAATAAATAAACGTTGAAAAAAAAATTAAAAAAAAAAATAGAATTACCCCATGACCCAGAAATCCCACTTCCGGGTATATATCCAAAATCAGGATTTCGGAAAAGATGTGCACACCGCCACGTTTATGGCGGCATTACAACTGCCAAGGTGTGCAAGCCATCTAGATGTCCATCCACGGTGAGAGGATGAAGAAAATATTGTCCATGCACACACAGCGCCTTGGAAAAGGGGAGACAGCAGGGGTGAACTTGGGAGGACACTGTGTGAAGTGAAATAAACCAGACGCAGAAAAACAAGCAACGCGTGATTTCACTTCCGTGTGGAATCTGAGGAAGCTGGGCTCATAGCAGCGGAGTAGAAGAGCACTACCTGGGATGGGGGAGAGGAGGGGACGTTGTTCAGGGCGCGCACAGTGTCGCCTGTGCCACACG
This sequence comes from Herpailurus yagouaroundi, assembly GCF_014898765.1. Taxonomy (NCBI): domain Eukaryota; kingdom Metazoa; phylum Chordata; class Mammalia; order Carnivora; family Felidae; genus Herpailurus; species Herpailurus yagouaroundi. The sequence goes on from NW_024412404.1 coordinate 66,679,250, forward strand.
AGGCAGCTCTGAGGCTGGGCTACACAGCACAGTGCCCACGGGCAACAGCACTGCAGCACACGAGCACCTGCTGGGAGGCATATCCCGCTCAGTTCTTAGCGCCATAACAAAGAGGTGGCAGAGACTCTCGGAGCCACACCCGGTGTGTGCATGAAAATGCAGAGGGGAGCTTCGGGCCTGGGAGAGACGGCCTGTCCAGGGCTAGGCACGGCACCTTCCAAGCGGCAGGCTCCGTAAACAGAGTAGGTGGCCGTGTGGCACTGTGCCAGCAGCAGGCGGGCAGTTAATGGATGAAAAGCCCATCATGTAACTGAGGAGGCATGAGGAGGCCTTGGAGCAGCACGGGCAGGGCCTTGACTCTCCCGGGGGGGGAGGGGGGCGCGGGAGGGACCCAGGTGCTGGGACCTGTCAGCGGGACCCTGAGCACCAGCCACCGCAGGCACTCAGCAGAAGCGACCCCAGTGACCAGGCTGTGCCACCAGGGTGATCGCGGGGAGTGAGGGAAACGGAGACAGGTGGGGCCTCAAATCCGGAGACGGGGAGGACAGCCAGCCGTGGTCTTTAGAGGGACCCCCCACCGCCCAGCTCAGGACCGCCCGTGATTCGGGGGGGGGGGGAGGTGGAGATAGCGGCCAAGGGAGGTTTGGGGTGGTGCCATCCGGGGCTGCAGGGCTCTGTGTGGCCACCCCTGTCCCTTCCTGCGGCCCAGCTCTCACCCTGGCTCCTCTCCGCCTGTAGCACAGCCCCCTGTTCCGGCACCTGCCACACCCCGCATCGTCTTCCACAACCTTCCCTGCGATCTGGGGCTTCCTGATGGCGAGCACTGGGCCCGGTAACGTGAGAGGAAGCCAAGTCCGTGTGAAAGGCAGAAAGAGACAAAGCTCCATTTTGCTCAAAAACCAAACATGTGTTTTCCATGAAAATCACCCTTTAACCAACATGAATTATGACAAGATCTCTATGTGTCTGCGGTTATAAACTTACTGCGAAAGATAATACCATTCGTTCTAATCTGACTTTGGGAAAAAAACATTTTGCTAATAAATGTTAATAATTGACCAATAACATTGGTTCCCAAGATGAGCTACTTAGAAATGAGAGCTCGTGAGGCACCTGGGTGGCTCAGTCGTTTGAGCATCCGACTTCGGCTCAGGTCATGATCTCAATGTTCATGAGTTCGAGCCCCGCCTCGGACTCTGTGCTGACAGCTCAGAGCCTGGAGCCTGCTTCAGATTCTGTGTCTCCCTCTCTCTCTGCCTTTCCCCCACTCGTGCTCTCTTTCCCCCTCTCTCTCTCTCTCTCTCTCTCAAAAGTAAACATTAAATTTTTTTTTTTAATAAATGAGAGCTTGTGGGGGTTTCCAAGCTTGAGTACGTGAGAAACTGAATCTTATTATTTCCTGGTGGGTCTTGTCCAAAATTCTGCTCTAGGATATCAACAAACATCACTTTTGTTAATAATTATCACAATCTGATTAATTTCCAGGCATCCATGTATTTTATTTAAAGTTTATAAATTGCAAATTTGGGGGAAATAAGACAAAGTATGAGTTTTTAAAATCCAAGTGTAGTATATGAAATTATTTGAACTTTCTCTATAGACTACTGTTTATTTCATTTTGAAAAGGCTTCAAATAGCCTTGGTGGAGGAGGTTTACTTACTGAAGCAACCTTGGGTTACAAAGTGCAAGGCTGTGCTCAAATACGAAGTGGTTTAATATCAGCCGTGTCACCATTTAGCAAAGCCCTGGGGTTGCCGACCCTCTAGCTAGAAAGACTGAGTGCGTTAACACTCTCCAGTGTCTGCAGACGGGCCCATGACGGAAGGTCTGGTGTGGATTTAAGACGCGAAACACTGTCGCTGAGGTCTGTGCCTGACGCGTGAGGTCCAGACGGCCCTTAGCTTCTGTCGCCGTGACAAGGGTGGGAACAGCCTTGGCCAAAACAGCACCGCTCGCTTCTCAGACCCGTGGTCTCACTTTTAGCCTCAACAAACCACGCAGTGGGCACGGCTTATCTATTCCAGGTAACATTTTAAAGATCTGTTACAATTCTAAAAAAAGTTTTAAATGGCAGATGTTTTTAAATAAGCAAAAAAAAAAAGTTTTTCTTCTTGTTTTCACCAGCATACTTCTGCGGCAGCAAGGGCTTGGTGGGTCTGCAGGTGACTCGGAGTGTTTGATGAGACACCGATGTAAGGATGATGCAGCAGTTTCTCGGCACGTTGTCCCCAGAGGGGAAAAGGGTTCGCTTCGGGAAACAGTGGCGGGTGGGTTCCTTCCAGACCCCGTTCTCGGTGGTGTGTGACAGGGTTGCACATAACTTTGAAACGGGCCTCAAAATGCATCGCGATGCGTCTCCAGTGGGCGAATACGGTCCTCGTGTGCCCAGGACGAGAGCGATGATGGACGTATTTATTAGCCCAGCTAGACCCTCACGAATGTCGGGATGCCTGACCCTCCACAGTGAGGCCATAAAACGTTGGCCTGCCCTGATAGGCCCCGGGGATCCCCGGATCTGCGCTCACCCCTGAGGCGGCCCTGGGTGTGCCTCATGGCCACCACCCCCTGTCACGAGTGCACACGGACGTCTTCTTACTCACTCCCTTGAGAGCAGGGAGTCTGCCCACGCCCCGACAGGGTGCGCACATGGGGGCCCTGATCAATACATCACCTCGCACCGTTGATCTGTTCCTGTGACTCGAACGTACAATTCCTCAAATGCATAGCAACAAAAAAATACAAGTGTTTCAAACACGAATAATAAACACGTGTGATGTGGAATCCATTTGTCAAGACAGCTACATCCTGTCCGCTGGCCCTGAACTCCCACGACCCGAAAAAAGTGCTTCCCGTAGCCTTTACGTGCACAGTTGTTACGAAAGATTTTTTAACTTTGTGAAAAACATAATTAGTTGCATGTTTCATATTCATAAAACATATGTGAACAACACCCCATTTCTTTTTTTCTCTGAAAATGCCAACCTGCATAGAGTCCCATGCGCTCCTCAACGTCTGTCTTAAACCTTACTTAACCCCAACTCAAGTTTAGAATGAGAAGCCAGATCCCCACACTCGGCCACCACTTGGTTTCCCGCAGCGTTCGCGGACCTGAAAGGCCACACAACCGTATTTAGAAAACTGGCACTTTAAGAGCAAACAGGGAAAGACAGTCACGGTTGTTTTCAAGTACCTCTTACAGAGCGGCGCTCAGAAAGTGTGGGAGCAAAACCAATGATCTAGCGATAACCTATTTCTAAATTAAATCGTATATTTTAATGTATAAATTACATTCAGTTTGTGGGAAAGATTTGTGTTCTTCCATCTATGGCAACCTTGGGTTTCTTGGTTGACACAGGCCACCTTTGGAATGCTCTTTGTTTATTGGAGAAAAACCTCACTCTTGAGTATCGTCCCATGACAACTGTCCCGTTTCAACTGACAAGTAAGTATCAGGAAGACACCAAAATATGGATCCCTGCTATGTGAAGCAGTTTAGAATCCCAGGCAGAGAGATAACCTTCATGTTTTTCACTAATAAGCAATAAAGATTTTAAATAAAATGAAATAAAAATGATACTTTTGGAGCTCACAAAGGAGAGCAGATGAACAGGATTTCTGGGAGTTTAGAGCTCCCCAGGGAAGGTGTTGGAGACGTGGCAGCTTCCAGACATGTAGGAGGTGCCCTGGTGGAGACAGGTGGCAGGGAAGAGGGGTCTGGTAGGGCCTGACGGGTCATGGGGTTCATAATGGATTGGACCCTGCAAGAACTCGGAAGGCAAGAGCTGATCGTACCGCCCAGCGACAGGGCAAAGCAAGGGGGTAAAGAAGCCAACAGCTCCCAGCAGCCAAGGCTGGAGCCATCTGAACAACAAAATCAATAAAGTCATATCGGTTTGTAACCAAAAGTGTAAAAAAAAAAAAAAAAAAAAAAAAAAGCCCAACCATGAGTCCCTACAGGTATAATCACGGACTAAAAAATTGTTAAGAATAGAAGCACCTGTGGGGAAGGACTCCAAATGACTCATGTAGATGGTGCACCCTCCCAGAGGTGGGGCGGACTCCCCGCGCCCCATGTGGCCTGCACGCTTCCTCCCGAAGAGCCCAGCTTGGGAAAGACGGGCACAGAGGAACCTGACAAACTCTACTTCAAGCCAGGAAATCAAGGCTAAGCGAAGCCACGGTAAGTCGTGTTGGTAGAGGGACCCCCGGAATAATGTGATGGAAAGGGCACACCCCTGCGCCCTTCCCCCCAAAGACGCCCCACTCCCGCAGAACTGTGAGACAAGCATTTCTCAGTCGGGGCAGTTCTACAAAATACCTCAAAGCCGTCGTGGTCATGAAAAACGAGGAAAATCTGAGCAACCGTCAGAGCCTCGCAGAGCCCCAGGAGACATGAGACGTCATGCGGTGTCCTGGGTGGGATCCTGAGGCTGAAAAGGGACATCGGGGGAAAACTTAGGAGATGTGACTAAATACCGACTTTAGTTACTGGTACTCGTTCATCAGCTTTGTGAGATGTGCTCCCGTAAGGTTTGAGCAGCGAGAGGAACTGGGCACGGAGTAAACGGGACCTGTCTGTGCCGCCTCGGCAATTATTCCGCAAATCTGAATCTGCTTGAAATGAACAGTTCCTTCTTGAGAAAAACAAAGACGTTGCTACCAAAAAGTGAACACAGAATCAGCACCACGTGGGGAGTACGAAGCAGTCTATATTATGTATAATGAAACTCCCAGAGGAAGCGAACAGGGAGAAGGGAATAGGGAGAAAAAGATAAAAAACGTACTAATAGAGGGAACGTTCTGGCTGGAAAGTTTCCAAACTCGGTGAGAGGAAAAAGGCCACCCACAAATTCGGGAAGCGTGAAAAGTGCCAAATAGGATCAATTCAAACGGAACCACAACTAGACGTATCATGGTCAGACCGGCGAAGATAAAGAAAAAAATCTGAAAAGCAGCAGATGAAAAATACCCATCGTGAGCAGCAGAACAACCGCAAGAAAGAGTGCTGAGCTCTCATCCAAAACAAAGCCCGAGACAGCAAGACACCAGGCAGAAGGGGCTGCAAATAGGTCCGGAAAAATTCGAATTCCTTATTCAACTAGAAAGAAAGGAAGAGAGAGAGAAAGAAAGAGAGAAAGAGAGAGAAATAAAGAAAGAGAGAGAGAAAGAAAGAAAGAAAGAAAAAAAGAAAAAAAAGTGGAATAAAGACATTTTCCAATAAATAAAGGTGGAGAGAATGTGCAGCCAGGAAGCCCACAGGACAAGACGCACAGACGAAAGCCCTGAGTCTGGGAGGGAAGGACAGCAGGGGACACAGGTCAGCAGGTATGAAGAAAAGGCACCGAAATATAAACATGTGGTGAAAAAATGTTTCTCATCTTACTTGGAAGGCCAGTAACTATCTGTAAATTGGTAACAATGAACAGCAGGTTTATGACCTGTTGAAATAAAATACATGACAACATTAATGAAGGATCAGGGGGAAATTAAAGTGTAGAGTTGTTAGACTCTCACGCTTTATGTGAAGTGTTATGATATTAATTCATTGGAGAGCATGGTAAGTGATGGGTGCATATGATAATCCTTACCTCAACGGCTAAGATTAAAAAGAGATTTGTCATAAAATCAAGAAAAGATATGAAATGAGATATTCTCAAAATACTTGAATAATCCAAAGGAAGGCAAGACAGAAGGAACACAAAGAAATGGGATTAAGTGAGAGAAACCAGCAAGATGGCACACTTAAAATCAGCCACGTCCATAATCACATCGAATGCAAAAGGCTTATACATGCAAATTAAAAAGCTGAAATTGTCAGAATGGATTAAAGAAAACAAACAGGATCTTATATCTGTGTACTACTAACAAGGCAACTGATTTAAACGCCAAGGCAAAGAGGATAAAGGGATAAGTTTGAAGACCAGCATGTGCGCTAAGTGCGAGCGCCTGGCGGGGTATCAGCAGGCGGTATCAGCAGGTATCAGAGGTATAGAGGGCTCTCCCTAAACAATGAAAGGGTTAACTCATCAAACGATGCAGTAATCCTAAAACATATTTTCCTAATAACTGACCTCCAAAATACAAAAAGCAAGAGTAAACAAAGTTTTGGGGAAACGTAGGTAAGTCCACAAATGAAAAACATGTCAAACAAATCAAGGATACCAAAGATTTAACCAATACAATTGACAGACTTAACCTCACTGACATTTTTCAGGTGTAAGTACCACATTCATAGTGCACACTCTGTATGATAATAGACACTTTGGTGGGCTTGAAATTTAAAAACGGATCAAACTGATTTACGGCGATGAAAGTCCAAATGGAGATTGCCTCTAAAGATTGGGTGGTGGGGATTGATGGATGGGGAAGCAGGAAGAATCATTCTGAGATGATGGAAATATTCTATATTGGGATGGGTTATGGGTTATGCGGGTATATATATTTATCAAACCTCACTAAATGTGCACTTCAATCCATGCATTTAACTGTATGTAAATTATAATATGTATTACATCATATAATGTGATATATGATATAAAATACCATTATATAAACAATTGGTTAAGATGTTCTAAAGCTTCACATTCAGGGTTTGACTCTGCTGAACCTCTCTTGAATCTGAGTCTGTCTCTGTGTTTTCCAGGCAATATCACTTCTGGGAGGTCAGGAGCCTTGCCCTAGTGGGGAACGGTGCCCCACGTGCCTGACTCACTACCCCCTCATCCTGCTCCCTGCAACCATGCCATTCCTAGGATTAAAAAGATCGTCAACGCTTCTCACTTTCAAATAAGTTAAAAAACTAGAGGAAACCAATAAAATGCAGGAATTTTTAAAAATCAGAATGCCTTCAACAATAACCAAAGAGATGTCTGCCTTCTAGAACTGGGGGAAGGGCAAGGACACAGCCACGGAAGCTCTCTGTCACCCAGAGAATGAAAGCCCTCAAGCCCCCGCTGTGACACTGAGACACTGAGACACTGAGACACATGTTCCCCCTGAGAACTGGGACACATGTCATCCCAGGGGCCCATGAGTCTGGGACAAAGCAAAGGTCTCACCTGGGACCTACTAATATCCTGAAATAAAATGAGCGGTTGGTTGACGGCGAGAAGAGAGGTGGGCGTCTGGTGGGCAGCTCAGAGCTCTGGGGCCCCAAGCCTGCTAGGTCCAGCACGGGAGGGAGACTTTAGCTCTACAGTAAGACGGCCCTAATGTGTTCCCTCACTGCCTTTGTCTCCCGGGAGTCACTGACCACAACAGATGGCAAAGGGGGACATTTCTGTCGACACTTGTCGAACAGAGCATTTAGTAGAAAACTGTTCCACCTTGCCCCCTTCGCTAAGCGATGGGCTTCCCTCCGCTGTATGCACCTGCGGGGTCACGAAGGCTGGTCTCCCCGGAGCATCCTTCGCCCTGGCCGCAGAAACACGCAGCTGAAGACTTTCTCCAGGGAGGCGGTGTTCGGCCAAAGCCACACAGACCACAGACCACGCAGAAGCCCAGTGCAGGAGCTGGGGCCATGCGGGGACAGTCGCGGGATGTGACGGGGTGGCGCCAGCAGGCCCGGACCCCTGTGCCCACCGAGTCGCCTGCAGGTCTCAGAGAGGATGTCTGTGGACGGTCCAGGGCAGAGAGCTGGCGCTGGGCTCACCGGCACATGTATTGGCCATTTTGCCGTGATCACTGGAGCCCGGAACCACGTAAGCACAGCTGAGTCGATGGCCTTTGTCCGAGGCACGGGAACGCCTATTAACAAACACAACCGGTGGCAGGTCACAAGTTCACATGGTACAGAAGGGTGGGGACACAGGTGACCATCACCTAGAACTCATCTTATTCCTCACGATCGCTTCCAAGACAAGAAAGTGGGGAAATGCCTTGGGCCCTCCTCTGTGACATACGAAAGTACGAACTTACCTTTAGAAACAGAAATCTGACTCCGGCAGAATGTGCCGGCCTCCGTGGGCTTGCGAACCAGACAGGAGTTCAAACCGCTGGATCTTGGAGCCGGAGGCAGCCCTGCAGACCATCTTCCCCCAAAGCGCACGGCAGGGGGGTGTGCTGAGCCCAGGGTCACTGGGGCTGTGCGACTCACTCAGACTGATGGGGGAGGGGGGGGCGGAGTCAGGGGGACCCTGCCCTCCCAGCGCAGACAGGGTCCCAGTCCTCACTTCATCAACCGGTGGGCTTTCCTCCTGCTCCCTGGGGGCAGCTGTAGGGTGTCCCGTCCCCACCCAGCGCCTGCAGGACTGCACCCCTCCAGGCCCTCCTCTGCAGCCCTCGCCCAGGCCTCTCCTACTGGGGGCGGGGTCTGCTGACTGTCCGCCCCTCACAGAGCACGTTCGCCTCCCCCCCCCCCATTCTGCATGTCCCCGGCTCCCCTCCTAACTAGCCCTCAGCCCCCCACCTCCGCATCCTGGCATGTGGCAGGCTGACCACCCTGCTGGTCTCTGCCTCGGCCACGTCTCCACACCAGGAGCTGGACCCCCTCTGCACGGGTCGCCCACGTGCCTACCAGGCCTCCTGCCTTAACGGTACCTGCATCTGAAACGCAAACGGAACAGATTCGTGGGTTTCCTCTAAGCTCAGTGAGGGCCTGGGACACATGTGTCTGAGTCCTCACCTCCGGTAGCAGTGAAGGTGACCTTACCTGGAAACAGGGACTTAACAGAGGTGATTAGGCTAAGGATCTCCAGATGAGACAATCCTGGACTGTCTGGGTGGCCCCAAATCCAATGACAAGTGTCGTTATTAGAGGCAGGAGAGGAGAGACTCAGACACAGAGGAGCCGCCCCGTGAAGACGGAGGCAGAGACTAGGGAGACGCAGTCACCAGCCAAGGGACTCCTGGGGCCACAGGAGCTGGAAGAGGCAGGGAGGACCCTCCTGCTGGATCCACTCGGCCTCCAGAACATGAGAGAATCCATTGGCATCGTTTTGAGCCTTCGTAGGGCAGCCCCGGGACACCCCCACGTCACGGGGCTCGGTGGGCCCACAGACGCGGAGCACGTACAACAGTGTCTCTGTTACATTTGAGCTCAGGCGTGTCCCCACGGCCCCACGTTACAGCCCTGTCCGCTCCTCCCTCCCTGTCTTCAGGTACCTGTGTCCGCGTCCGTTTCCCTCTGAAGTGGCAGCCGCTGGGGGACGGGCACCCGTCAGGCCCAGCAGGCCAACGCGGGAGCAAGTGCACAGGTTTCCCCGAACACCTCAGTGAGGCCACTTCCCAGATTTATGGGCATCTCTTCCCTGAACGCACTCGCACACCTGTTGGCCCAAGACGGCTGGTGTAAGAAACGTGGAGTGACACGTCCCCCCGCCTGGAGGCCCAGCTCCCGGCCAGAGGCCCCGGGGGTCGGGGCGTCTGCCAGGTCACGTGTCACCACGGGGACTAGAGAGGACGGCCCCCGTCACGCGGTGGCCGGTGGCGGAGAATCGGGCAGACAGCCCATCCTTCGAAGCCGTCGCCGAAGGGCACGCCTCCCAGGCCGGTTCCCTCCCCGTGCGCTGGAACAGAAATCCAATCCGGATTGGATTTCTCAGAAAAGACTGCTGGTTCTATCACCGTGACAATTCGGAAATACTGCCAACATCCATTTTCAGAGAATAATATTGTAAGTTTAAATCCCTCAAAATACAGCGTTTTATTGTTCTTCACGCGGACTATAAATTTCCTTTTGCAGCCTTTTAACACAATTTACTAGTAATCTAGCCCAGTTTGGGCGTGCGGGTTTGAGGCTGGCCAGTGAGTCACCGTAATGATCATTTTATCCGCCTCGTGTCTGGGATTTACCGAGACAATCAGGACAGCAATTGCCTTTTCATAATCTGATCAATGAAAACCCACTGGGAGAGACAGTGTTTTAAAAAGTAATTGTTTAAATGAACTTGATATTTTTATTGCAAAAATACATCACAACACGCTTAAAGGTTGGATTTTCGCTCGGTAACCACAGACATTATTCAAATGATTCATGGGGAAGCTAATGACAAACACTGTTGTCTTTTACATAATCTAATAAAAGGCTTATTAATGTAAGGGAAGATACCGGCCGGGCGTTCACACAGAGTAATGTGTTGGTTTTACTGTAATGAAATAAGCTGAATTCTGCCAAACTTTGTTTTTCTCCAAATCCGACGCCAGTGGTGTTTTCCACCTCTGCCCCCAGCCTCCCCGCGGTTCTCTTACAACCTATAACCCGGGTCACACATGCGGTCTACCGCGTAGACGCAGGCCCCGCGTCTGGGGAGCGGCTCCCGGTCTCGCCTCACCTGGGCGGGCAGGTGGCCCTTCACCCTCTCACCTTTAGAAGTGGCATCACTCCCGGGGAGATTCAGCCAGAGTCCTGGGGCTTATTCAGCAGGAACTCCCAGGGCCACAGTCGGGGACAATGAGGGGCAGGGGAGGCCCGAGAATCCCCCTTTCCCTGGGCGCCCCGGTCTGGGGCCCGATGAGTTGAGGGATGGGGCCCCGGTTCTGCTGCTCAGCGGTGACGCCTCTCGGAGGTGGGGACGGGCCGGTTCTCCGCTAAACGTGGAGCCCAGAGACCCCCCACCCCCCCACTGGCCTGCCACCAGGTTGCTAGGAACAAGATGCCCCCTTGCGGGCTCCCAGGAGCCCAGGGCGGGTGCCCTCTGCTCCTCTCTGCACACACCTGCCGGGGCCACTCCCCCTCGGCCCCTCAGGCCTGTTTGGCAACACCCTAAACATCCTTGGCACAGGCTGGATAACAGGGCGCGGCCTTGGGCAGCTGTCCCTGGAGGGCGTCCAGGCGGCCTCAGCTACGCAGAGCTTTGGTTTCCCGCCGAGGACAGTGTCCATCCAGGGACAGTGGGCAGGCTCAAGGCCTCTTCACCCCACCCCCCCTTCTCCACATGAGAAACGGGGCAGGGGGGTGGCGGGGGGGCAGGGCTTCTGCAGATCTCCTGGCAATCTGCATAGTTGCAGGGCACAGGGTTTCAGAGAGGAGAGCACTGGAGCCGGCCGCCTGGGTCCCACCCAGGCTCCGCTACTCACTGTCTGACCCTCCACGGGGTACGTCGCCTCTCTGTGCCTCAGTTTCCCCATCTGATAGTGGAGGCAATGATAGCGCCACCTGCTTCACGGGGTTGTCCTGGAAACAAGCAAGTCTACGCCCATCACACATTTAGGACAGCTTCCAACACATGCTGAGCGCTAATAAACGTTAGGCATCGGCTTCAGCAGCTAGTTTCCTTCAACCCAGCTCCAGACCTACATCTTCCCCCCGCGTGCCAAACGCCCACCCACCTCGGGGCCTTTGCACATGCTCGCCTTTCCATCTGGAGCACATCCTGCCAGGCACCAGCATGACCACCCCCCATTTGTGTTCACGTCTCTGCTAAAATGTCCCTTCATCAGTTAAGTTGTCTTAACCAGTCTGTGAAAACTGCCCTGTCATTATCCCCAGAGCCCCCATTCTAAGACCTTGGCTTCTAGTTAGTTAATTTACACAATACGTATCATTGACACAATAAGCATCCCTCGTTTAAAATAAAACAAAAACATGCTTCTAAATCATTTCTTGGGGTGCCTGGTGGCTCAGTCGGTAAGCGTTCGACTTTGGCTCAGGTCACGATCTCGCGGTTCATGGGTTCGAGCCCTGCATCGGGCTCTGTGCTGACAGCTCGGAGCCTGGAGCCTGCTTTGGATCCTGTGTCTCCCTCTCTCTCTGCCCCTCCCCGGCTCGAGCTCTGTCTCTCTCAAAAACAAATAAGCATCAAAAGAAAACTTAAAAAAAACTTTTATAAAGACAACAATGCTTCTCTGTTCCCTCTTCTCCTTAGCCGTTAGGATAGTTCTCCAGAGCCAAATACTTAACTTGCCCCGTCTCCTAATGGGGACAATTACGTAGTTAGGCTTAATCGGAGGTTTTTTGTGTGAGGAGTGGTCGTTCCACTCAAGCTGGTGGAAGGAGGGTGGGAGTCTGCCTACTGCAATGCGCCTGCTCCTGGTGGGGGTCTGGCTGAGGGCAGGCACCTGTTCTCGTTCTCCAAGTCAGATTGTCTCATTCACGTGCAAGTGGCTGTTGAGCACGTCAGAAATATCACACGCTGTATCCAAGCGTTGGAATCTGACACCATAAAGTCAGCCTGTTTTCCTTTTGATATTTATTTTAATTTAGACCATTCTCACCTCTTCCTCACCTAGAGACTGCCAAGGTATTTGCAAAGGGCAAAAAGCCCCGAGGGCCTCTAAGGATCTGGAGACACACACACACACACACACACACACACACACACACACACACCATGATCCCGGCAGACCCAGAGGCTGCAAGAATTAGCTACTCCACTGAGCTCTCCATGGGGAAATGTCTACTGCCCCACCTGGGCGCTGAAAAATTTTGCAAGATGTAGAAATTTGCATAGGAAAATTGAATTCTTTTTTAATTTGCTTAGAGCAAAGTAATGCTTTCTAAGTGCACCTTACTTCTTCGACGGGCTTGCTCACATCTCTCCTCGGAGGTCTGGACACTGTGTCCGCCCACAGCAGCTGCTGCTCCCTTCAGAAGACAAGAGGACTGCAGCCTGGGCGGCTCGGTCAGCCTCCTGCAGGACTGTTGGCCTGCCTGCACTTGCTTTCAGGTCTCACTCCTCACAAAGGAAAGGTCTAATTACTCGTCTACACAGAGGGAGCACCAACCATCTACCAGGCAGAGGGCAGCCCCGGGGGACGAGAGACGGGCATTCACGGGAGCACGGAGTCAGGAAGCTGGGGGTCCTCCCTGCTGGCAAGGGTCTGCTCAGCAGCCCAGGACCCAGGGAGACATAGCAGCCGGGGGCACGCAGCAGGTGCCTGGAATGCCCGAGTTTGCTGATGTCTGTCCCTGCACACGATAAACGTACATCTAACTTTTAGGCAGGCAGATTATCGGATAGAGTTCCAATTTAATGGGAAGTTACTCCAGGACTCAAGGAGATTGTAAACTGTGGGTTAAACACTCCTCGTTGGAGAGGAAAGGAAATGCAGGTGCCATCTTTAGCCCACAGGGCACAGCACCTGTCACGGTTGCTGTCACTGCCACGGTCTTACTGGGCTCTCCGTGGGGGACGCCTGACCCCGGCGCCAAGCAGAGCCAGCCCCCATCAGCTGCCGGCCTCAACTGACAAGGAGCGATTCAAGGGCCGACCAGTGAATTCGAGCTTAAACGCCACGCCTTCTGGGCGAGGGTGCTGTTCTGTGGTGGCCGCCCCACAACTGTTCCTCTTGGACCGAGTAGGTCTCCCCACCCCCAGGGGTGTGTGTTGGGGTCTCTGATCCCACATCGTTCCAGCCGCTCATCTGAGGTCGGCCTTGTTATCCACATTTCAGGAAAAAGGAGTCTGGACCAGAGGGCCAGACAAGGTGGGCTTTCCTGCGGGGCTCTCCTGGAAACTTCTCTCCAAACATTCCCTCGTGTGCCCCTGGCCGGGGCCCGGGGCCTGGGGTCCCCACCGAGTGGCCGCTAAGGTGCAAGGACCGGCTCATCCCCTCAGAAGGATGCCAGGAGCCCAAAGGACAGTTTGATTGGTTTTCAGCAAAGCGGACTGGGATTTGGGGAGGTCTTTTCTCTACTGACCCGGGATCTCAGGCATCCCCCATTCTCTTCCTGGGTCACCGTCATTCTGCCTCAAGACTGAGTAAGAAACCGCCACATTTTGTCAAGGGGAAAGTTTTTTCTCCTACCGGGGCGGGGGCGGGGGGGGGGGGTGGGTTGCTGCAAACAAAGTGTGTTCACACCGGAGAGCAGGAGAGCACAGCGGGACTTGCTTCTCCAGGAAGCCAGCTGAGGGGCCGTCCCGGGCGTGGGAAGAGCGTCCTACAGGGGCACAAAGCCTAAAAACAGAGGCAGCCCTCACTTCCAGGAAGTGGGAATCACACAACACTGGCCCATGTTGTTGAAGGCTCCGTTGCCACTGTAATGAATTGGTTGGTGTTTGGGCAAAGTGATGATGGTAAAAACATTAAAAATGTCATTCGTGACATTCACATAGTCAGCAAAGATCTGAATGTCCACACTGAGATCTGTCCAGAGACGTACTTTGCGTCTGCAGAAATCAAATCCAGCTTTCCTCCCGGCGGGGACTGTGTTGTTTCCTTAAGGACAGACATCCTGGGACGACAGACAGCTTCCCGATCTCCTTGGAAGCCTCCACTGATCCACTCAAACCTGAACTTATCCTCAACCAGATGTTTAAAAGATGCAAAGCAAGTCATAAGGTGATTAAATCGGATGAGTGGTGTTTGCCAGGAGGTAGAAATCTCCCACACGCTGCAGCAGGGGAACCCAGGAATGAGCCACGATGCGTCAGCTGAAGGTAAGCAGGTGAGTGCTGGCTTTTCTCAGCAATTTCAAGGGCAGAATATCCTTGCTTTCTGTAATTGCTCCGTGACAGTTCTTAGCGATTATACTCACCCACCCCTGAAACAGCATCCAATCCAAGTGCAGCCGAAGCCTTCTGCTGGGCGACGAGGGAGACCACGTCTGTGGCACCGTCGTCAAGGAGCCGGTGGTCCGGGAGGGACGGTTAACACACAAGACACCCTCCAGACTGAAGAACCGCAGTGAGATCCCCAGAACTGGGCTCTGACCCTGGGAAACCAGGGGGCTCTGCCGTGTGCTATGTAACTCAGACGACAAAGGCAGAGCAGTCCTGTCCGTGTCTGTAACAAGACTATTTATCTCACCAAGCGCATAGGTCAGGGACGGGGACTCCCAGATCGGATGACTTCACTCTAGGCAACGCCTCCCGTCTCACGTTCAGGGGCAGCAAAAGCAGAGGGCAAAATTACCTAAAATTTTTCCACATTCACACTTGACTTTTCCTTCCATGTGAAGGAGAATGTGTTAGTTAATGTGGCCAGCAGGCGCCAGGAGGCACGGTCAGACCAGTTCCAGAAGATCGTGAGAGATCACCGGGCTTTCCAAGACGTCTGCTTGTTAAATGGCGCATCGACCTTGCCGTTGTCTGCGGCAAGCTGGGGGAAGTCGGGGCCAGGGACCGGAGCCCGTGAAATGATGCCGAAAGCCGAGGAATATTGCAAATGAGACGCTCGCGGAGCACGGAAGGAGAAGCCTCTCCAGCACGCTCTCAGTACACAAACTCCCCAGAATCGGCCCTGCGCACAAAGGCAGGGACCCTGCCTGACCCTCAGCCTCAGCCCACCCTTTCTCGGCCGGCGAATCTTCTCCATGAGCCGCCAAGGACAGGAAAGCTGGAGAGGCCTTGACATTGGCTGTGAGTGGGAGTGAGGCCTCGAGGCTGGGGCCAGTGGGTAGTTGAGACTCCATGCCGGGCTGCATACACCTGTGATGAGGCAGACGGGGAAGCCTTGCCTCGTTCCTCGCCCCTTCTTTTGTGAGAGGCTGTCTGGGTGTTGCAGAGAAAGACTACATCTTGTCCTATTTCCCAGCTATGTCCATCAATGAGTGTTCACATGTGGCTTTCCGGGCAATTCCAGGAGAGGACCTGAGTCCCGGGGGCCCCGGCACGGCCACTGGTTGATTGCACTACTGGTTGGGGCCTTGGCCCTGGTTTGTTGATGGACCCACTCATCTGTCATCACAGGTGGAGGACAGACAGGCAGACAGAAAGACAAAGGCCCTCTGCAGCCGTGGCCCCTCCCCAGGAGCCCCTGAGCCCACTAGAGCCCAGCTGAGCGGCTGTCAGGTTCCGCTGACTTGCTTCCATCAATCCCGTGCGTCTCAGAGAGAGCTGAACACCGGCCAGGAAAGCTGCCTCCTGGCAGCTCGGTTTTTAGTGCCTGTCGTGTGAGGGATTCCCAGCTGGGAATAAAAGCAGAAAACCTGCGGACGTGCAGACATCGAATTCAAAACGCAAACAGCGAACCGTGCACTTGGAGCTAAAAAGCCACAGAAAGTGGGGCCCCGGAGCCGACACCACGACGGGAACGTGCCACGGGGCACGAGCGTCTCCTCCTGAGTCACAGTTGCCAGATCCCATAACACGCAATACCGTGTAAAATGCCGACGTCCATCACAGCCCAGAGCCTGACAGGTCCTCGCATGAAATGTTTTCTGTGGAAAAGAAATCGGAGGGAGCAGAATTTGTCAGGAAGCCAGGCTACCCTGAATACCGGCAGGAGTAGAGACCCGTGAGCTCCAGCCCGGATCTCACCCCCCACAAGCTCCAGGCTCCGATGTCCCCCACCCCCCGTCTTCAGAGAGCTTCCCCAAAAGCCCACAGGAACCTCATGTTCAACCCGTGTGACTCGGAACCCATCTTCCCTCCAGATCTGAGGAGCCCCAGACCCTCCCCTTCCGGAAACGGTTCCACCTCCCGGTGAGCTGACCACATCCGAGCCCTGGATTATCTGGCTCCCACATCCCAGCTGTGAGTCTGCCCCCCAGACTCTGTCCATGAAGGTTACCCGCCCACCACCCACCCCTCCTTCCTTCCAGGACGTCCAGCAACTGGGCCCCCTCCAGTCTCACCCTTTTCTTGCTCTGTGCACACACAGTGACCAAAGCCAGGCCACGTCAAGGCCGTAACCATCAGGTAACGCAACTATTTCCTAGCAAGTCCCCAGAATATTACACTCAATAGCAAACACTGACCGCTTCCTGACCTTGCTAATGAAAAAAAGAGAAGAAAGTCACATGTGTCATTCTTGCGGAAACTATTAGTGTAATCATGCTGATTCAAACGTTATTCTTCTAGGGGCGTCTGGGGGGCTCAGTCGGTTAAGCGTCCGACTCCTGATCTTGCTAGGGTCCTGAGCTCATGATTCGTGAGTTTGAGCCCCGTGTGCGGCTCTGTGTCGACAGTGCAGAGCCTGTTGGGATTCTCTCCCTCCCTCCCTTGCCCGCTCAACTGCGTGCACTCTCTCTCTCTCTCAAAATAAATAAATACACTTTTTCTAAAAAGGTATTCTTCTAAGTGAAATTTACCACCAATTGGAAGATTCTGGAAATACTTCAAGTTGATCAAGAAGACTGTATATGGGGGCGCCTGAGTGGCTCAGTCGGTTGGGCGGCCGACATCGGCTCAGGTCATGATCTCACGGTCCGTGGGTTCGAGCCCCGCGTCGGGCTCTGTGCTGACAGCTCAGAGCCTGGAGCCTGTTTCAGATTCTGTGTCTCCCTCTTTCTGACCCTCCCTTGTTCATGCTCTGTCTCTCTCTGTCTCAAAAATAAATAAATGTTAAAAAAAAAAATTAAAAAAAAAAAAAGAAGACTGTATATGGCAGCACATGCAAATTCACTCCCGTGGACGACCAGCCAACTCTGACGCGTCTTCTCTGCTTCTTACGCAACAGGTGATGACCGTCTTTTGAACAAGTCATTGGGCCAGAGCGCGGTGTCCCGCTGTCCACCCTCTACCTTTAATTTTCAGAAATGCTCGAGTGGCTTCGCGAAAGCCTGCGTTTTGCCTGTTCCGCGCAAGCTCGCACTGTGGGTGAAGGCCAGGCTCCCACTCAGCTTGAAATGACAGCACAACCATCTGAGCAATTGTGCTGATGGGGGGCCGGGCTCAGGCCACACCTCGGCTGCCGTCCGGCCACGCAGAGTGCGCAGTGTTGTGACAGATTTAAAGGGAAATATAGGTGGTGGCAACAGCGAGGATTCTGCTGTATGATGGCACCTGTCGGGGTGGCCGGGTCACCTCGAGGGCAAGCTACCACAGTGACGGGCCGTCTGGGAGGGCCTGTGGCCTGTGAGCCCAGGAGAGTCACAGTCACTGTGCATTCAGCAGGAGACACGCAGGGCCCTCCCTCCCTGGGCGTGAACCTGCGGACCGGCTCCCGGGGTGTCTGGGACCCAGGCTCCGACTCAGGGGCCCAAGTTCACCACTGGAAGCAGTGACACTGTAAAGCCTGAGGCCAAAGCCAATGAACAATGCAGAACAGAATTCAGCGGCACAGCAGTGGCCTTCCCGACGAAGGAAGAGGGCACTTGGGCCACTGCTTCCGCCCAGCTCCAGACTTGTCCCCACCCATACCCCCGTTCCTCGAATGGTGCTCTGTGCCGTGACCCCAGGGCGTCATCACACTGGGAAAATGTCCCCCGTTTCCAGCCAGCACACAGGCTCCATCATCCACGCAGATCCAAGGGGACGCTCAGAAGCCCCTGGACATTCCGGGAAACCGTCTGCCCGTTCACTTCCTGCACAAGCCCCGCTGCAGACACACAGTTCGTCTTCACAGACCCTCACTGTGCGGCCAGGAGGAAGGAGCCCCTCTCCAAGTGGCATCATGAGGGCTCCTGCCCTCGGTGGATCTCCCTTCCGATCGTAACCTGAATCCAAGCGTTGGAGCAAGACGGCCACAGAGGGCCTACCCGCCCGGGGACAGCAGCCAGGACTCACTCACCCAGGTGAGCCCAACTACAGGCTTCAAAACCCCAGGGCTCCCCCGACGTGAGTCAGGAAGTGCCCAGCAGAGCAGGATTCCCGTATCCATCGAGATTATTCTTAAATCCAAGTTTTCCACAGTATCTTGACTCTGTTTCTCCAGACTTTCAGGTAAGACACACACCAAAATGCAAACACCCCACAAGTTTATCTCATGCCTCCTATATAAATATCACAAACTGGGAAGTTGTCATTGATTGAATGAGTCTTTGGTGCTATAATAGACGAAGCAGTTTCCAATGATTACAAGTCAATTGCATTTTGCTTTCAGAAGTATGTGCAAAATAAAATAAGGCCCATCTAAATGGGGCTCATCTAGGTGCATGAAAAATATACATACTGTAGATATTCAAATCAAGAAAAACGGGATTTGTCATCTGGAGGCGTTATCCACTAAGGGGAGGGCAGGCGGAGTGAGCATCTAGCTCCAAATGTCTAATAAAGCTTTTGTATCTTATAATTCAAAAGCACAGAGGAAAGGAAGGTGTGGGGATGGGGTCGTGTGGACAGAACTCACATTTGCAGAACCGCTTACCAGTCACAAATAGATCTTCACGGGGCAGCCTCCTGGTCAACACCTGGTGAGGAGAGAGGTCTCCCGGAAACGCCCGCTGATACGCAGCTGGCCGGGCCAGAGGCCTGCTCTTTCTGCTGGAACCCACAGCCCTCCCGGCAAACCTTTGTGTGCCGCACGTCCCAGCACAGCTCAGGGTCAGGGCTTGGTGCGCCCTGGATCCAGCCACGCGGCCCCTAGCCTTGTGAAACAGACGCCAACAACGTAAAGGTGCAGCCGTGGGCAGGCAGATCAGAGCGTCAGATCTTCCAGACAAGGCCTTTGGCTCTTCAAGGACAAATGTATACGGAAAGCTCTGACTTTGGGCCCGAATCGTGGCTGCTGAGGGGAACTGGGGTTTCCACGAGACTCGTCCCCTGGCAGCCGGGCATCTCTCCTGGTGGCTTGCTTCTCACTGGAACCACTCCCCTCTGGTTCCCTGACTGTCCCGTAAGTTCTGCAAGCAGCCAGTAGTCCTGAACGATCTATAGAAGCCAATCCCTTTGTGCTGCAATTAGCAGGGATATATGCCGTCACCTGCAACGAAGAACCTCAGTACAACTGTTACCAGAAACATCCACAGGGAGCAAAGCTACAGTTTCACAACCAGGCGGCTTAACCCCCCCCCACCCCCACCCCGGGGACAGGACGCAGGCCCTCAACGGTGCACAGTGTGGAAGCCATTACTTAAGCCGTCACCTGCACGTAGGAGAAAGTGCCTTGGGGAGCCGGGGCACCGGCAGACCAAGCTGCTACATTTGAAAGCCACGAAGATGGCATGAGGAATTCGAGCTCCGATGAGCAGGTTGGCGGCTTCCAATTATGACGAGAAACAAAAATAAAACAAGTTCAGAGCTAAAAATTCCCAGTTTAAATGTGACCATGGAATGGGAAGTTTCTATGACCGCCTGACATTTGAAACTCCTCCCTCTTGTGTCTGGTCCCGGGGCTGTTGGGTTGCAGCAAAGGCGGGGCGTGTGCTCAAGGCCTCTGCAGGTCTCTCACCTGAAAAGTAGGGCACTGACTGGGGACGAGAAGGGACTGAAATTAGAGCGGGGATGTTTGGGAGGATGACGGTAACTCCGGGCCCCTCACAAACCACCAGCCCACTGAGCCTTCCTGGCCAGGAGAGGCATCTGCCGGGGCCGCCCCTTCGTGGGAGCCGGCAGCTGGCCTCTCCAGAGACTGTTCTAGCGCATGAGAATCCCGGCGTCGTTGCCGCATCGTGACCACATCCCATTTCCTTCTGAGCTATAATTAGAGGCAGAGTCTCTTCCCCGATCTCCCCAGGAAACTAATTACAACACGGAACCCAAGGGAAGACATAAGCCCTACAGAACGGCAAGGTTGACTCACTGATATCAGAGGGAAGTCTTCAAGAACAGACTTGGCTACGGGCTGCGGCGGGAGAGAAGGGCGCCCGTGCAGACAAAGTTTAATTGATGAAAACTGGGAACTTACCAGGCTCTGGGTTCAGTGTGCCCGCCTGGTGACTCAGCCGGTGGCCTCTAACCCAGACCCCGTAGTGCTCACACTGAGTTCAGATGCCAGAAACCTGCACCGTGACCAGAAGAAGGCGCTCAAAGCCAGGCGACGCAGGACGGTCGGGACCAGTCAGGGCTCACAGCCGCAGACGCCAGATGAGCCCTCCAAGGGACGTAATGACAGACCAGCAGATCCCGTCTGCGTATTTTCCAAAGGAAATGTCAAAATGCACCCTAAGATCAATAGCCTGTGCCTCGCGGAATTGGGCCAGGATGTGTGTGTTGACCCCCTCATTTATTCATCGAGACGGGGCGTCACCTGAGCTGGAAGCCGGGACACTGAGATGGAAACGTGCTGGGTCCTCGAGCCAGGGTACAGCAGGGACAAGGAGGGGTGGGAGCAGATCCTCCAGGGAGGGGGCACCGGCGGGGGGGGGGGGTAAGGCAGAGACACGCGGTCAGAACCGCTGACCAAGCGAACCGGACAGTTGTTCCCAGTGTGGAAACATCAGAACTCAGCTTGCTGGAAAGCGGACGTTCAGCAAAGAGCTCCTTCCGAGCTGCGAAACGAGACCGCATCGGATGCCGCCTTCCTGCATCTGCTTTGTTTCAATCAGGAGAAAAACCACCAGAAAATATTACACTGCGGTTGCTCATAGGAATGAGTATCTGGCCCCGTGCAGAGATCAGGAACCGAGGTCTGCTTCCACGAACGCCCCACCTCCCGCGGCTCACCGTCCCGGGCCCTTTCCTTCGTTCTTCTTTTCCTTTAAGGCATTTTATTAATGAAATTATGTACACATAAGGTGTGCAAGATGCTGCTGCGATGTACTTAGAAGTCGTGAGGTGACGGTGGCAGTCACTTCCTGCGCTGGGAGCCCCTGAGAGGCCCCAGCATGGCGGGTCCCGGGCCCGTGGTGTGGCGGGGGCAGGCGTCTCGCTGTCCTCCGATCCCCACATTCAGCACAGGAGGTGCGCAGGCCCTGGGGCGCGCATCGAGCTCCCGCCAGTGGGATCGAGGGATAAAACAATCCTTTCCCGGCCCCCTCGAAGCAGAAGTCCCCAAAGAATCTAGATTAGCATCCTTCTTTTATGGCCGAGGAAACCAACAGAGAAAGGTGAGGAAGGTGTCTGAAGTCACACAACTAGTTAGTGGCATAACCAGGATCAGAAACCAGTGTCCCACCGTCCAGGCCAGCGGCTTTCCGGCACCCCCCCACTGCCTCCTGATCCCGGGCAGTGGTGTGGGTAATTGGTATTTCCGGCGACTGGGACTAGGAGGGCCTGAATTCGAGACACAGACTCAGTCCAAGACCGTAGAAAGTTCTCAAAAAAGCTGTCACAAACTTTCAGAGAATTTCCTTTCTTAAATTTTGATCCTTAATGACTGTTTTGTGCCCTAAAGTGGGAAGGTTGAACTTTGTCTCAAAGACTGTATCGAGTCGAGATCTAAGTAAAGACGAACGTGAGCCGTGGACGGAAACGGTCGGGACCAGAGACGCCCCGCGCTGTTCAAGGGCTGTGGGCGCTCAAGCTCCGCAGAGGACTTTTCCTGAACCTGAGCCTGTGGGGCTCGGGAAGGGCCGTGTGTCTCCGTCTTCCTCGCTGACATTAGCACAGTGAAGGCTCAGACAGGCTCTGCAGCAAAGAGCAAGTCACAGTGCGTTTCGCCCGCAAGCCCTGACCTGACGTGGAGGCTGATCCCTCCATTGGAAGCTCTGACTCGCTGACGGCACGTTACGAAGTGATGGGCGGTGACGGGTGGATCCAACCGGGGAGTCCGGCCAAAAGGTGTCCCCAGTCCAGACACGCGACCTTCGTGTGCGGCTGCAGGGTGGTGTCGGCAACCCTCTGGGCGCGGAGTCTTCCTGGGGGCACAGCCAATACTCGGGGACGGCAACCGTGTGGCCGTGTCCCGGCAGCGCCCGTGTCCCGGCAGCGCCCGCGCCCAGAGGCCACCCAACACAGGGAAAGGGGAGCCAGCCTGATGGCCATTTGCGCAGCGAGTCACGGGTCTCCACGGTCAGAGCACAAGGAATGAACTGTGACCCGAGCTTGGTCCTTGTCAGCCGCGTGCCCCCGTAGACACCCTTCCGGGGGTAATTTGCAAACACGCAAAAGAGTCTTCCAACGAATGCCTGGAAAGTTCTCCTCCTGTCACGTAGGTGAAGGGAGTCACCAGAGAGGTGCACAGAGACGCACATGGGACACCAGGCCCTCACCTCATGCTCTTGTGACCACAAAACCACCCAGGAGGTCCGGCAGCGGGGCGGCGGCCGGCCACACAGACAGGCGGACCCCAGGCCGCGCCCCAGCCAGGGCAGGTCCCCGGGGCGCTGATGTGCCATCTACCGGGAGGGGCCGCTGGGGGCCCACGTCCCTCCTCTGGGACAACCGGGACTGAGGGAAATCGGCTCCTCCGGAACGCCACAGAGCCTGCAGCCGTGACAGGCACAGGGGTCCCCACTGACTTCCAGGTGAGAGCCTACCTGCAGAACGGTATACGTAGCCGGTGGAACTCGATCATTAGCAACGGAAAGATCTGCACGAGGGGACCGCCAAAAATGATTCTGCAAACACGCAAGTCGCAGGGAACCCCGTGACCTGCAGGCCTTACTTTTGTTTTCATTACGATTTTCTGCAGTTCAGATGTGTGCGGTGTGCACTTTGTAACAGCTGGACTGTGGCATAATGGCATACGATAAATTAACACACACTCAACGGAGTAAATAATAAAGTCATGAGGCCTCTAACTATGGCCCCACAATGTCTGTAATACTTTCATCTGAAAAGTACTGTGCGTCTATCTATGCTCTGTGTGTATCCATACCGGTGTGAGCACATACGTGTGTGAGTCTGTGCGTGTGGGTGCACACGTGTGTGCAAGTCTGTGCATGCGTGTGCATGTGACTACGTGTGTGTGCACTTATGTGCGTGTGTGTGAGTCCATATTCATGTATGCGTGCGCATGCGTGGGTGTGTGTGGGTGCGTGCGTGGGCACCAACACAGAAGGAAAAGAAATGTGCAGGCAGCTTTGGCGGTGGAGAATGCGGGAACAGCAGAGGCCATGGGGGATCACTGAGTCACCGAGGGGGCTCTCCTGGGCCACTCAGGCCCCTCTTCCTCATCTGCAAAATGGGACACCTATGCAGGGGCAGTGTGACCCCGCGTCCCAGCCTACCTCATGCAGACGCACGGAGACAAAGAGTGGCTAAGCAGGATCGTGGAAAAGCCAGGACGGGATCTGGTCACTGGGATGTGGACGGTGTTGTCTTCGTGCCCGATGGCAGCGAGGAGGACCGGGCTTTAGTCTTGCCCCGTCGCCTTCGCAAGGCGGCTCTGACGGCGGTGGGTGTTTTGCGAAGAGTTTGTGTTCATCAGGGGAGCCCCAGGGCCCAGCCGTGGGCCGCTTGGCTTTCAGATCCCCACCCCCTCCCAAGTGCAGAGAGCTGAAATACGTTTTTCAAGGGCAGCCCCAGTGTGCGTTAGCATGATGGATCAGAACGAATGCTTTGCCTTAATTACTTCCTAGCACGCAGTACTTTACTGTAAAGACGCCATTCCTTTGCCAAAGAAACGCATTTATTTGCTTTGCTGTGTCTTCAGAGATCACGGAGTGTTTATAATTAGGTTGTGAAACCGTGCGATCCTTCAGCTGGTGTTTGCTGTTTTAAAAACAGACTCCTTGGGGCGCCTGGGTGGCGCAGTCGGTTAAGCATCCGACTTCAGCCAGGTCACGATCTCGCGGTCCGGGAGTTCGAGCCCTGCGTCAGGCTCTGGGCTGATGGCTCTGGGCTGATGGCTCTGGGCTGATGGCTCGGAGCCTGGAGCCTGTTTCCCATTCTGTGTCTCCCTCTCTCTCTGCCCCTCCCCCATTCATGCTCTGTCTCTCTCTGTCCCAAAAATAAATAAACGTTGAAAAAAAAAATTAAAAAACTAAATAAATAAATAAAATAAAATAAAAACAGACTCCTTTTGCGTCTTGAAGTAAGACAACGTTACAATACCCATGGTCTTGTTCAGGATTCTCTAAATGAAATCTGGACTGTGGGATAGACAAGGGGGAGGTTTCATTAAAAAAAAAAAAAAAAGGCATTGTCTTAATCTAAACAGCAGCTGGGGTTCACAGTGGCCTGGCTCATTACGATTCAACAAAAGGAGCCTCGTTTAAATTGCAGATGGTTATAAAATTGAGACTCTACAGATAACTCTGCAAATGTATAGAATAAATGATCTCTTAATATAATAAAGTCGCTTGTCTTCTTTGTTTGCGGTTTATATTAAAACTTCACTTGAGATGTGATTTCCAGGCAAATCTCCTAAAACGTTCCCTCGGGACAGTGAAATTCAATGACACTGGATCATCTACAAGAAATAATAGAAGAGGGACACGTTATATGTCACCAGGAAAGTCCCGAAATTTTGAATTCAAGAATGAATTATTTATTAAGTTTTTTTAAAAAGTCCTGGTGTTGCAAAACCAAGTTTTTGAATACTGAAAGGAATAATATTTTTGTAAACTAAAGCGCATCCTTTCTTAGAACTGTGCAGGGGCCGCCTGGGAGACTCAGTCAGTTAAGTGTCAGGCTCTTGGTTTCGGTTCAGGTCATGATCTCATGCTTCCGGAGTTCGAGCCTCGCATCGGGCTCTGAGCTGACAATGTGGAGCCTGCTTGGGATTCTCTTTCTCCCTCTCTCTCTGCCCCTCCCCTGCTCGCTCGCTCTCTCTCTCTCAAAATAAATAAATAAACATTAAAAAAAGAACAGACTGTGAGTTCAGTGGAAGCTGGGGTGATGGGAGCAAACCCCACCGGGAGGGCCCAGCACTGACCCCTCTTCCGGGAAGGTTGGCCCTGCTTGCCCAGGGGCTCCAGAGACAGAAAAGGGCCCTTCCTGGAACCCAGAGATGTGCCAGCAGACACAGCGGAAATATCCAAAGGGATCTGGGGCCAGAGTGGACCCGCCAGTCAAAATCTTCAAGGTGGCCAGTGGCATTTCAGCACTCGCAGATCTTCACACAGAGGGAGGCCTGCCGGTCCCGGAAATGAGACGTTGCCCTCCTCCAGGAGCTCAGTTAGCTCGGCCTAACTGTCCTCCTCCTAGGAGCTCACCCCCAGACCCCCAGGCCAATCACAGCTGACCCTCAAACGACACAGGTGTGAACTGCCCGGGTCCAACCGCACACGAAGTTTTTCCGACTAATACAGTGCAGTGCCGTGAGCGTACTTTCTCTGCCTTATGACTTTCTCAACAACACTCTCTTTGGCTTACTTTATTGGAAGAATACAGTATATAATAGACGTAACACAAAAAATACGTGTTCATCAACTGCTCGCGATCAGTAAGGCTTCTGGTCAACAATAGCCTATCGGTAGTTAAGTTCTGGGGGGCCGAAAGTTATACCCGGATTTTCGACTGTGTGGGGTGAGAAGGGCTGTTCAAGGGCCAGCTATATTTCAGCTGTATTTCATGCTCATTGTTTCTTCTCACAGTGTTTCATGGCACACGGAATCCAATGACACCATCAAAAAATCAGAAAGTGGATCAATAAAAGCGGTGACCCAAGACCCCACCCTCCAGAGATGATCGGGGGGTGTGGACATCTCCAAGTTTCAGCCTTCCACATAGACCACCGAATGTGGCTCTGTCGAGGCTTTTGTGTGGAACTTTCTTTCGTCTGTACATCCCACTTCATTTTGCAGAAATTCCCTCATGTCGTAACTTTGAAGACGAATCTCACCCCGTTTTCCGGGCTCTCCGAACGCCCACACCGGCTTGGATGATCTTTGCCACCTTCCACAACACTTTCTTATGTTCTGATTTCCTAATTCCTGCTCCCTGCTCTCGGACATTCCCAACTACACACACATTTTGATCTGTTGACTTTCTCAACACATTTTAGTTCAGATACTGGGTCACCTGGGTGGTAAGTTTGCCTTCTTATTTCTATACACGCCTCCTTTTCCCTTCCCCATTCCAGGGAATTGCGTTGTCTCTAAGTTCAGGTCTTTACATTTCTTGTTTTGTGCCTTTTTTTTAATGGGAAGATTGATCGCTTGATGGCAAGCAGTGTATTTGGTGTGTTTATGTCTTGCTCATTCTTGGGCGCCTACGTCGAGAAAATCTATGCCCATTAACGTAGGGGGAGTGACCTGTCCCCCGCTATCAGGGACTGGACTCCCAGGGGGACCCACAGCCAGGCCCCCAAGAGGCCACCCTCCCCAGGAGCACTGGTGCCCCATGGAGGGAACACCGGAAGCTCAGAGGGGCCTCCACCTCTGCACACGCATTGTCTTACTTATAATTAAGGGATTTCATGTTAATACATTCATCCTTTGCAAAACAAGCTTGGAGAATTTCTCACTCCAACTGGAATTTCAGAGAAAGTACGTCCTATTTATTTTGTCTTTTCTGGATTGTCTTCCTCCGCTTGGTAGGGGGATGAATAACTAATAACAAAGTAAAAGTAATAAACAATAAAGCAAAGATGGCAAGTAGTAAAAGAAAGGCAAAGATGAGGTGGCTCGGCCAGCTTTAACCATAGCCTAGTCCTGGATGCCAGGCGATGCTGCCGCGTCCCTGCCACTCGCTGCGGTGGCGTCCAGGTGCCCTGCTGGGGCATGCGTGGGGGGTGCATGCTCCTGGGGGAGAAGGACCCAGCCTCCCGCCAGGCAGCCACTTGTGCTGCCAGGCTCTCAGGGAGGGTCAAGGCTGACGCTCCAGGCTGGTGTGACATGCGATCCAGGCTCTCTGTGTCTTCAGACCCTGGGGCGACCCTGGCCTCGCTCTGGCTCCCGCCGAATGTGACCACCTTCGGAGATGGGGCTGTGACACGGCTGGTCTGCAGCCTGAACTGCAGAGCCACCTTGCCGTGCCCCAGGGACGTCGACACACTCAGCTATTTCCTGCACGGCCCGGGACCCGAGGGCACTTGGAAGAGCCCGGCCCAGGTCTCCCTTCCCCACTGTGGAGTTTCCACAGCCACTTGGTCAAGTCTGCGCCCCTGTGGGTTTGGGGCAATCTGTGAGCCAGCTCCTCAACTGAGCCCCATGTAGACTGTGCTGGCCCAAGCCACTTCCACTCTCCTTGCCACCCCTTCAGGGAGGAGAAGCTGGAGACATTCCTTCAGAGAGGAAAAGTTGGAGACATGCTTCAAGGAGGAGAAGCTGGGAGCATCCCTCAGGGAGGAGGAGCTGGGAGCATCCCTCAGG
>NW_024412404.1:66706882-66710642 GCF_014898765.1 Herpailurus yagouaroundi
GGAGGAGCTGGGAGCATCCCTCAGGGAGGAGGAGCTGGGAGCATCCCTCAGGGGGAGGAGCTGGGAGATATGCTTGAGGGAGAGAAGGTGCAGGCAGTCCTCCTTTCCATCCTCCCCATGCTCCCCCCACCACCCCGTGGCTGAGGGGCCTCTGGGATGGCTCCCTTCTTCCCCGCCTGGAGGTTGGGTCCTTCCCTCTCTGCACAAAGGGCACCATCACCTGCCCCCCTCCAACGTTAGACCACGGTGGGCCACGGAGGCTCAGGTGAGACCTCTTCCACGTGACCTTCAAAGCCACTGCTCACGTGCCATCCTAGTCTGTCCTCCTGTTCTGTCTTCCCGTTACTGTGCGTCACATCCTGATCTCCCTCCTTCATAAAGATGACTACTTGAGGCCACCAGCACGGAAGTCACGTTCTTGGAAATGCAGAAGAGAAAAGTCACATTAAAATTTGAAAAAGCAAACGACTTTATGTATTTACCAGTCAGCAAATGCCGACAGAGTGTTCTCTGTGTTCCCACCGTTGTTCTGAGCACTTTGCAAATATTAACTTAGCCCTTGTAACAGCCCAACCGCAAGCCGCTATGACGGCCCCATTTCGTGGAGGAAAAGCCAGATGCACGGGGAGGCTGTGTAAACACGTACACCAGAGCGGAGCACCGTGACGGACGGAAAAGCCTCCCGGGGCTGAGCCCAAATCCCACTCCCGGGTGCTGGCTCTCCAGTGCTGCCCAGTCACGGGGCCTTCTCACTGCTCGCGCTCCCCGCATGCGTACGGCTGTGCTGGTGCACAGGGGGCGTGCAGGACGGCCTCCACGAAGGGAACGAACGCATAAGTGTTCCAAACACTGTGCCCGAGACAGGGCCGATCCTGTGCAGCGCAAATGTCCCGGTGACGTGTGTCCATGTGTCGGGGTCCTTTCGTCGTGCATAATCTTTAATTGTCGCGTAAGCAAGAACACACCCGGTGTTTCTCGAATGCCCCGTTCTTAGCAGGTTACGTGTCATTTCATTTCATCTTTGCCGTAACCCCACAACCCCGTTTCAGAGACGAGAAAACCGGCACAGGGAGAGGAGTCCCCTTCTGAAGACTGCCCCCCCCCCCCCCGGTGACCGTGCAACAGGACGTACTCAGCCGCCGCTCCCGCCAACCTCTGCCTCCAGACGTACCTCCCCCTACGGCTTCAGGGAAAGGTCACCTATTTTCATTCTTCGTGTTTCAATGTATTCATGTATTCTTTTCTTACTTAATTAATCCAGAACTTATCTTGATTTGCAGGTTGCACTAAGGATTCGATTTACCTTTTTCCCTACAAATTCCATCAGCTGCCCCACTGCCGTCTCCTGGGTCACCCAGCCTCCCACGTGAAATTTACGTCCCACCTTACAGAGCCGGTGTTCTCGCGGGCAGCGCTGTAGATCTCGTGCTCCGTTTCACCGATTTTCCGTCCTCTCTCCAACCCAGTCACGCCCCGCCTTCATTTGGACTCAGGGAAACATTTCCATATCTATTAGAGCAAGTTCCCCTCCAGAGTGCAAAAATATCAGAAATGTTTTATTTGTTCGTTTACTCATCCTGAAAACCTTTAGACTCATCTGGGGATTTCAACCAAGATTGCACTTTTAGATTAATTAGCATCTTTATAATATTGAGTTAATAATCCTTCCATCCATTTGTCTCATTTTATATCTTTCAGTAAAATTTTATAGATTGCTTCATGTGCGATTGCATAGCGCATACGCTCCCCTCCAGGAATTTACGTTTGGTGTGGTTGAGGCTACGTTACTCATCACGCCTTCTAACCATTCCTGATGTTTGGCGTTCACAAAGCTCCTGGTTTGCGGGCATTTCTGTGGGTCGTTTTTTTCTCCTTCGTGTTTGTTTCCAGAGTTGTTCAGATGTCCTCAGGCTCTCCAGATGGGCAAACACAGGACGTTCTGTGTGTAGGAGAGGCATGTGAGCATTTTTCTGGGCTCAGCGGCCGTAACTTTAATCAAATCCCTATTTTCAAGGTGATTTTATATACACTCTTCTCGGAACAATTAATGTGATAAATTATATTAATACATTTCCCAATATTAAACTACCCTTTCGTTCCTAAAATAAGCCATACTCGAGCATATCATATTAATCTTATTAAATGCTGATTCGATGTATGTGTTAGTTTTCGGTAGCTGCTATCACAAATGACCACAAACCAGGTGGCACAAAACAACAGAAATTTGTAATCTCGGTTCCGGTGGCTGGAAGTTCAAACCCAGGTGCTGGCAGTGCCTACTTCTTCCAGACTTGGAGAAGCCTTCCTCCAAGACCTCCTGCCCCTCCCAGCTTCCGGTGGCCCAGGCGCCCCTGGTTTCGAGCCGCGCCCTCCAGCCTCTCTCTCTGCCTCCATGTGACATTATGTGTGTGCGTGTGCACATGTGCATGTTCTCCTTCTAAGGACATTGGTCATATTGGACGAAGGGCCCATCTTCTCCCAGGATGATCCCACCTTAACCAATTACATCTACAGTGACTCTATTTCCAAATAAGGTCACACACTGTTAGGACTCCAGCATGTCGTTTGGAGAGAACACAATTCAGCCCACACCAATGTGCTAATATTTTACTTCGAATTTCTGCATTAAACATTCATGAGTAGTATTGGGCTACAGTGGGCCTTCAGGGGGGCCATGAGTCAGGTTTGGGGGGAGTTATGTTGACTTTATAAAATTAACGAGAGATTGAGTTTTCTTTGTGTTCTGAAATAATATAAATAGCAAGGTGATGTCATTTGCCTTCACATTTTGAAAGATCTTGTCCTTTAAACCATCTGGGCTTTGGGGAAGGGCTGGATTGCTAATGACTTTTTATTAATAATATTATGGAGAGAATAATGAATTTTCATGCGCACGTCACACAACCTCAACAGCCATTTGACGTACTTGTTATATTCATTCTCTGCCCCCAATGAGTTAGCGTGTGTCCCCTTGGTGCACAGGTGCTCACACCAGGATATTTATTTTTTTTGAATTTTTTAATGTTTATTCATTCTTGAGAGACAGAGACAGAGCACAAGCAGGGGAGGGGCAGAGAGAGAAAGGGAGACACAGAATCTGAAGCAGGCTCCAGCCTGAGCTGTCAGCACAGAGCCTGACATGGGTTTCTAACCCACGATCTGTGAGATCATGACCTGAGCCGAAGTCGGACGCTTAACTGATTGAGCCCCCCAGGTGCCCCATTACCGGGACATTTTCAGGCACGTTGCAGACATCATATCGTCTCACCCCGGTGTCAACACAGGGAAAATGGATGGAACATCAGACCACACCAGTGAGTAAGTTTAATGAAGGACATAGAGGACCTAGGGAAAACACAACAGCAGTGAAGCCTCCCAGGGCTGGCACCACAGGAGTGACATCCTTGCCACGGGGGACCCCAAAGAGTGAGTTTGAAGGGCCACTGGGCAGGATCAGCAGGTCTAGTGGAGAGGCCTACTCTAAAAGCATCTAAAGGGAGCGATCCAAGAGATCAGTGTTCGGACTCACTCCTGTGCCATCTTTGAATCTTTGAATCTTCTACGATTGCCTTCCATTGGCCAAACCCAATGGGAGCCTGGAGCGTGCGATCCAAGGTTCCATCTTCCCCTCTCTTTGTACTCACTGCCCTGTCCATTGTCCCATAGAATGTCCCCTGTCCGCTGTCCCACAGAATGTCCCCTGTCCGCTGTCCCACAGAATGTCCCCTGTCCGTTGTCCCACAGAATGTCCCCTGTCCAT
>NW_024412404.1:66710652-66750586 GCF_014898765.1 Herpailurus yagouaroundi
TGTCCCACAGAATGTCCCCTGTCCGTTGTCCCACAGAATGTCCCCTGCCCATCATCCCACAGTATGTCCCTATCCCAGGCATGGCTGGTCCCTGACTTCTTCATGGTAGCATCTGATTCCCATGTTTCCCTTAGAAATGAACTCAGACTGGAGTCTTGAGTAGATCAGGGTCATATATAAATATAAATAATATATATAAATATACCAAAAATATATTGCACCAACAGTGGATAAGGTGACAAACAGGTGACAGTGTTAGAAAACTGCCCCCTTGCAGCCTTCAGGGAGATAACGTGTCGGCACCGCACCATCACGGAGGGGAAGACCAGAAAGAGAACTACAACAAGGAGACTCAGGGGCACCCAGGGGGGCTCAGTCGGTTGGGGGTCCAACTTGGGCTCAGGTCACGATCTCACATTTCCCGAGTCTGAACCTCGTGAGACCCGCGTGGGACTCTGTGCTGACACCTCGGAGCCTGGAGCCTGCTTTAGATTCCGTGTCCCTCTCTCTCTGCCCCTTCCCCACTCGCGCTCTGTCTCCCTCTGTCTCAAAAATAAATAAACATTAAAAAAAATTTTTTTTTTAGATAAGAAGACTCAGAGAACATCCCATTCCGGGAATGACAGTGTCCCGATTCACTGCCTCGGACTCTGATGAAGAGAATCCAGCGTTCGTGGGATCCTTCCTCTACGCACCAGGCAGCTGAGGGACCGAGTAGGGGTCAGGGGATAAAGGTGAGAAGACAGCCCCAAGGCCAAGGGCGGGTCTTCTCATCAGCAGAGTTTAAATGCGTCACACCGTGTGCCCTCCCCCACCCTGGGGTGTGTGTGGCCCTGTGACTTCGTGTCACTGGTTCTCAGAGGTCAGCCACCCCTTGAAGGGGAGTCTGGCAGAAAGGTGGACCCAGCCCACGGGCACTCCCCTTCTTCCCCGGGAGCAGGGAGGAGGGGAGGCGTGGACACGGATGCGGTTCCTCTGCTCTCACCCCTTACCCTCCACCCTTGGGCTTGCGTAGCCACGTACAGGGCAGTCCCGGGCTGCATGAAGGTGCGGGCACAGCCACGCCCCCAGAACCCTGCAGCCCCGCTAACTGGGGTCCAGGTGCCCTGGCATCTCCACAGGGTGCGGTGGGACAGGCAGTGGCAGGGGGCCCAGAGAAGCACATGGGGCCCTATGGTCCCCGCTCTCCTCATCTAGTCCAATGTGGCATCTGAAAGCAGAGGGGTCTGCGAACGTCTTTGGGAAAGGAAATGCCAGAGAATGAACGTTTTAGGTTTTGCGGGCCACACCCTCTCGTTTGCACCGATTCACCTCTGCTCTCGTGGCCAGAGAGCGGCCACGCGTAATAGTAGCAAACGGAGTTGGCCATGTGCCAACAAAACTTCATTTACAAAACCAGGCTGTGAGCTACTTGGCCCCTGGGCCAGAGTTTGCTGACCTTTGTCTTAAAGGATAAAGGGGCCTCCTCAGTTCTGATTCATGCATTCACCTGCAGATATGTATTATTTTCCAGTATGTTCCAGGCATTGTTCTAGACTCTTGGACCACAGCTGAACAAGGTAGACATGACCGCCCAGCACGTGGCTGGAACCGTGCGGTGTCACGTTCGTCCCGGGTTGAAATCCCCACCAGCCAGCATCACGGGCCGAGCAGAGCCATTCAGGGCCACAGGGGGCCTCCCCCTGCTTCTTCGAGAACATGCTAACCGAGGCGCGCTTTCGAATCTCCAGTATCTTCTCGGTAGCGGAGCGGTAGGTGCAGTTCCACGTCGGCCGCGCTCAGTGCTCTGCCAGGATGCTCCCGCTCGCAGCCCACTCACCGCCGCACTAGAATACACGAGCCAGGATGCCACGGGCGCTGCCCGAGGTGATGCAGCCCGGACGCGGCTCAGAGGGCAGGAGGAACACCCCAAACGAGAGGAAAGCTGTGGATCAGCACGAAGGGGGATCCGTGGCGTTTGAGAAAAGGGTTTTGCGCAGTTCTAGCCTGGAGTTTGGAACGGCAGGTGGGAGTTCTCGGAAGGAGTTCTGACTGCGTCCAAGCACGAGGCAGATCGGACTCACGAGGGGCCTTCGATCCCCCAGAGCACAGAGAACTCAACCCCCGAGGATGTGTCTGCAGACCTCAGGTGTTTAGGGACGCCAGCTGGGAAAGCGTCCTTCCGGCTACCCGCCTTCCCGCGAACTTGAGGGGCTCCGTCGGCAGGTGGGTCCAGTCCCCTCAGGGGCTGCTTCTGCACCAGCATAACCGGAGCCCCAAGTGGCACTTTGGTCCGGGAAGAAGGCCTCCGGGAGCCACGAAGGCCCGTGTCCACACCGGTGCTGATGGCAAAGCTGGACGTGCCCGAGGCTGCACCCGTGCCTGGTCTCACACATCCTCTGTGATGAGACGCGTTCGTTGTGAAAGCTTATCGGCGCAGGAAACAAAGGCGGCCCCAGAGATGCTGAATAAACATGCTCGCAGTCAAAGACCCCTATGTGTCATCAGGCTGTCATGCAGCGTCATCGATCAGTGCGTGCAATTATCTGTTTTGCACAGGAGACAACAATTTGCATTTACCCTCAGATGAGACCTGAGCCGCCTCCTGTCCTCCCGTGGACCCCCTCCCCTGTGACAGCCGGGAGGCTGACTCAAACAGTGGGAGAACTCCACTCCAGTGGCACGGCTCCTTCCCAGCGGAACTTCCTTCTGGTGGAAGCACGGAGAATCGGGTGTCTGGAAAGGGAGTTTTCGGCGTTGTTACTGCAGACTCCGAATGAAGCCTCAGCCACAAACAGTCCCTCATCTGCAGGAAAGTGAATTATCCGCTGTTGCACCACAGGGCAGAAATGCATCTTGGAACCATATCCTAAGACCAGCAAAACAACGGTCCCCAAAAACACTTTCAGTGCTATGGAGTGGAGGGAAGCATGGATGCCGTGGCCGTCTGGGACACGCACGGTCTTTGAGGCTGGCCGGCCCATCACAGCGACGCAGGCCGTCTGTGCGCCAGCGGTGGGATGGCCACGGGCCAGAAGAGCTTGAGCGCGAGGTGATGGTGTGAGTCCCAGAGAAAACGCCTTGAGGGTTTCAGCGACAAATGTGTTGGGTCTTTTGCTGCCTGACAGTGGCCGGTTCCAAAGAAGTAACCCCAAACACCCACAGTCGTGGGACCAAATCCCCGAGGTGGGGGCCTCCCTTGGGGCATCAGCTAGAACTGGCTTTTCACAGGGGTCAGACCCCGTGTGCCCTGCTGGGAGAGGTGAAGGACAGACCCCCCACCCCCTCCCCAGGGGGCTCCCGAGGGAGGGACAAGGCAGCATCCAGGCCCCAGGGCTGCAGCGCCTGGTGGCTGGGCAGGTGCAGGTGCCCAGTGAGGCCAACCCGGCTGGGGAGCCACCTGCCAAGGGACCCCCACCACGCCACCCTCCATGGGAGGTCCTCTGGGCCGCCCACGGGGACTTGAGACATCAGGTCCGCTTACCACTCAGTTGAGCTGACTTCACTGGGGAGGCAGCTGGGAGGCCAGGGACCCAAGGCCCGGAGGCCCCTCCCGGGGCCAAGCTGGCTCGTGTCGCTCCCCACCCCACTCGTGGACAGCCTGAGTCACTTTACCGTCATTGCCCCCTCCTACCAGCCACTGAACGTCAAACAGGCGTAAACGGACACCGGCCAGAGGAAGCTTCTTTCCCAGCTCCAGACGGGCTTCCTCCCAGCCAGCCCACGAGGACCAGGTCGTGGGACATACAAAATCTGAGGACAAATCCGGTGTCCCTAACGTCGGAAAATACGCTGAGGCTTTCTTGAAGGCTTACCTATAGACGGCCTTAAGACACATATTTACTTCAATGTTTAAGGTTAAATCTGTTGATTCTGAATGCAGATTGTTTTAGGCACCGGATAAGACCTAAGAGTCACAGACATTTGCTCATCGTGCACAGTGGGTCTGCGGTACAGGGGTGTGAGTTCCGGGGGAGGGCGCTGGGCTCCCCTGTGAGCACGGCGAGCAGAGAAACTCTCTCGGAGCGGGCCGCTGTCTACACGGCAGCTCGGGCTGCTTTTCTGGGTCAGTGCAGTGCTCTGTCATCTGTGTCCGGTTGGGGCTATGACGTCCGTTCTGGTGGGAAGGGCTGTAGAGGGAGGCGGCTGATGAAACCAGGTTTTCTGAACAGAAGGGAGAGGGTGTCCCTGCGAACGTGTCCTCCGGGCTCAGCGTCCTGTGTCCACGTGAAAACGCCCGCTCCACAGAACGAGAAGTGTGGCCGTGGCTGCCACGGGGCTGTTGTGGCAGGTTCTGTGTCGGGAACCACCAGCCCCAGACGCCACAGCTCCGCGGAGAGTCATTTCCCTGTGACCCCCAGTGAGGGTCCATGGGGCTCAGCACAGGTGTGTCCCTTCCCCCCTGTTACTCCCTCCTGTGAGCCTGTGGCCTCCCGCAGTGTGGGGGCTGGGGGGGGGGGGTGGGCAGGGAGCACCACGCAGGGGCCACCTGCCGAGGGCACGCACCACATCCGTTTACATCACTGGCAGAAGCATGCGGCACGGCCGCCCTGGGGGAGGGGATGGCTGTGCCCCCTGTGTGTGCAGGAAAGGACTGGACCTGCCATGGGCGGCAGGACGTGGCCCCACGACCGCCGCCTTACTGCTCATAGTACACAGATGGGGTGCCTTCCAGGGCTGCGGGTCAGATGCCCTTGAGCATGATGGAGGCCAGTGCGAGCGCGTGCCTGCGTATCTGTGTGTGAGTGTGTGCGCGTGTGTGCGTGCGTGTGTGCGAGTGCGTGCGTGCCAGTGTGTGCGAGCGCGTGTGCGTGCGTGCGGGTGTGTGTGCGAGGGCTGGCCACAGGACAGGCGCGGAGGAGGACAACTCACGTCGCCGCCTGCTCTGACAGGCCCGGGCCCCGTCCTTCACCTCCACGTCCGCGATCTGTACCTAAGGCTCCCGAAAGCTGACCCTGTTCTCTTGGTGCGCAGCGCTGTGTGGAAGCAGCGGGGCCAGCGTCACACGAACACGCGGCTCAGGGGGACTGGCCGTCGGGTCGGCATCTTACAGGCTCCGGGCCCGGGGTGTGGCCTCCGCACTAATGTCCCGCCCACCCAGTCACCTGTCCCCGCATCCGAGCAGGCCTGGCCGAGTTAGGTCCCCTTGGGACGCAGTCCCATGTGGTGGGCGGAGACAAGACACACACCCCGGCCCCCCCCCCCCGGCAGCTCCAAGACCCTCCCAGCTGCACAGGGACCCCGACGTGACCACCGAGGGCGCGTCCACGACAGGCCCCGCCCCTCCCCGAAGGGCTCCGCGCGGCTCGTGCTTGTTCCGAGGGCTGGCATGGGCCCACGTCAGACCCGAGGAACGCGAGCGGCTTCCGGAAGGTCGTGCTTCCCGGGCGGGCAGGTTCCACCCCCACCTCCCCCCTGGGCTGCCTGGGAGCGTCTCACCTCGTCTCGGCAGGTGAGGCTCCGAAATCAGGGTGAGCCGGCAATGAACCGAAGAGAGGGGGGAGGCCCCTGGGGAGGTGGCCTTCCCGCTTTCTCACCGTCGGAACTGGGTGAAGTAGCCGCCAAAAGCCCCAAGCCGCTGGCACACCCAGATCCAAAGACGCACGCACCTGCACACCCTCCCCCCCACACACCCCGCACACGCGCCCGCAGACGCCCCAGCACACGTGCCCCTTCTTTGCCGCTGGTCTGTAACCGGGGTTCCCAAGCCTTCCCTCCAGGGGCAGGTGTGAGCGCCGGGCGGGGGGGCCGGGCCGAGTCTGCCACCCCCCACCCGGGGTGAGCAGAGGGCGGCGGTCACCCCAACAGGGAGCGGGGCCCATCCCCGCCGGCGCCCGGAGCCTGCCCAGCAGGCATCCCCGCGTCGGCCCGGGAGTCTTCATGCTGTTCCACGGACGAGGCTGAGACGTCCACTCTGGAAAACACTGGAAGAAATAATAACCCATCACGTTTCTTCTTGTTTAAGTGATTACCAGAGTCTCTTAAAGAATTAAACAAGCCAGATTAAGCATAAATAAATAAAGGCTTTAAAAAGCCATTCCCAAGAAGGTGGTGGGGGAGGTGGCCGACGCTGCCCCGTGGCGGGCGGGGCTGTGCCCGAGGTGGCCGCTGGCAGGGGACTCAGGAGACAACGTCCGGGCCACATCTCGGGGGCAGAAAACAACGGGTGCTTGCTCATCTACAGCGCTGCCTGAAGCCCAGCTGTGGCCCAGCACGGAGATGTGGGGACAGGGACGGTGACCCCCTGACGTCAAGACTTCAGAGACCACTGTCTTCCTGTTGGCACCCACCAGCCCCACGGACCGTGGCTGCCACGGCCGCTGGACAAGAAAGGGAGGGAACGGGCTCAGGGTGATAGGGGCTTGGACAGGACGGACACACGGCGTGGGATGCGGGGGTCCAGAAGAAAGGGGCCCTGCTGAGAGGTTAGTGTGGGAAGTGAGAGAGCCAGGGTGACTCCAGGGGGGGACAGGACCCCAACCATACATTCTCAGGTGAGGGAGGCCCGTCCCCCACCACTCCACAGCACACTGCCCTCGCCCCAGCTTCAAGGGGAGCAGGCGACTCTGCCCCAGATGGAGAGATGTGCCAGGAGGGGCCCGTCCGGACTCAGAGGCTGTGTGATCTTGCACATGTGTCTGGATGTCTCTGAGTCTGTTTTCTGGAAAGGAAAGTGGAAGCGTTACACTATTTCATCAGGGTGCTGTGAACGGTAAGAGCCACACGTGCCCAGGGCTTACCCCAGCTTGGGACACGGCAGGCGCTCAGAACTGACCGTCGTCATCAGTGACACTGCGAAGAAGGACCACGTGGGTCCCTGCAGAGAGGGTGATGCGCCGTAAGTCCGCGATTTCCAGAAGACACTACAATGGGGGCCAGGAGACCAGCGCTGTGTGCACGTCTGTCTGCGCCCAGCTCTGGCAGTAACAGTCTCTTTCCCGGACGGACAGAGCCTGGCGGCAGACGCACCAAAGGCAGCAGCTCAGCACACAAGCCATGGGAACAAAGCCTCCGGGCCCCGGGGAAGGACCGGCCCGGCCCGATGAGGCAAACCTGAGAGGAAGAGCCCGAGGGCCTCTAGGAGGACAGGGAGGGGCTGTGCTGTCATGGGCAGTCACACCCCACGTCCCAGGAGCCGGCCGGCCTGCTCCTGGCCAAGGGCCGCAAGCCCACACGCACGGCAAGCTCGGAACATAAATGCTGATGACACCTGTATCGAAACAGCCGAACGTGGTCCAGCAAATATGGCCAAGGTGCGGTGTGTTAATCTAAAGACGTACTGCGCAGCAACGAGCAAGGTCGACCTGCTCACAGACAGCGGGATGGATGGACCCCACGGGTAGAACGTACGGAGTCAAAGAAGCCAGGCACGAAAGAGTGTTTACACGAAGTTCAAAACCGGCAGATTCGTGTTTTCAGTGGCGGTCAGGCTCGGGGCGGCCTCTGGGCTCTGACTGGAAGGGCGCAGAGGAGCCCCTGGAACGCCGGTCAGCGGTTAGCAGCGAGCACTGCCCAAGCTGAGCCAGGGACAGAGCTCCCAGCCGCCGACCTGGGGTACAGTCTGACCCCAGGTCTCCCTGCAGCCCACGCACTGCCGTGTCCCCTGGGGGGCCATCTCCGGCCCCCGGGCACCTGCTGCAATCGCCGTGTGCCAGAACCAACATGTTCTCGAGCTGCTGTGCGGAGTCCAGATAAAATCGGCCTCCCCCGAATGCCGGGCGTGGCTCGCTCGAGGGGCTGTCGTGCCCGTTCCCAACTGGTTAGCGTCCAGTGGCCCTGCCATTCTGGAAACTGTCCCGCGTCCGGACAGCAGACCCAGGGTGCAGCCAGGTGACAAGCCCCCGCACCCCGAAGCTGTTCTCTTGCCCGGGTCCGGAGAGGGCCGCCCGCGGGCTGGCGTCCAACCAGAGCCCTGCCCAGGAGCAGAGGGGAGCACAGTGGAGGAGAGAGGCACCCGGCCGGGTGCAGAGGAAGCCGGGAGACCCACTGAGCGGGGTGTGGGGACAAAAAGCACCTACAGAAGCCTGTTGAGTAAGAGGCCTCCGCCTGGCAGTGGTGTGGAACAGGAGGACCCCACAAAATAGCAGAGGGCACTTCAGAGACCCCCGAGGGCCCCGCATACATAAGCAGCCCACGGTTCCCACACCAGACACATCAGAACCTCAGGATGGAGCACAGAGCAGACAGGAGCAGCTGAGCCGCCCCGTCCCGGCCACACAGCCAGGGTCCCAGGGGGAGATGGGCGGAGCGGCTCCAGCTGGCACGGCCCAGAAGGAGAGCTGCTCAGGGACAGTGTCACCAGGCAGGGCCAGACTCAAATCCTCCGGGATACACAGGAGACGGAGAGGTTTCTGGCCACAGTTAAATTCCAGGAGCAGATTTTGCACAGAGAAATAAAGGTTTTATTTTCCTGAGTCTCCATTCCCGTTCAGAGTCCCAAAGGGAAACATTCACACCAATCGAAAAAGGGATTTATCAACCAGAAAGTTCAATCTTGCTTCCTGTCAAGCCCAGTCATTTATAAAAATAGCTGGTATTGGTTTCCCGAGACAGGGCGTCAGCAGTTACCTGAGTTTGGGGTCTGAAGACAGAGAGAAGCTGGCGGGACAGACACAGGCAGTGAGGAGATGGGGCAGGGGCCTGCGGGGACCCGTGGACTGTGCAGGTTTCAAAGCAGCTGAAGAAACGGCGGCAGGACAGGAGGACAGGGACAGACGGAGGGGAGCAGCTGGCCGGGGCCGAGCGCCCACGATGCCCGGCGAGCTCAGTGCTGTCCCTCCCTCGGGCAGACACTGCCCCCCGCACACGCCCAGCCGGGCACCGAGGGCCGACCCTGCAGGGACGCACCTCCCTTCGAGGTTCGAGCGCCTGGCAGGCGTGAGAGGGAGGGAGGGCGGGGCTGAGTCACCCGTACCGTCGATGACACAGAGCAAGACAGGAGAGCACCCCGCCGGGGCCCCCCCGGCACCCCACTTGGGAGGGAGAGTGTCGGTTTGCCTCAGACCCTAGACTCTTCTCCAAGAGGCGGGGGGCTCGAGTCTGAGGACGCAACCCCCCCGGCGGAGCTCTTGGCACGTTCTGGTCTGCTTCCCCGCGTGCCTTGCATCAGACAGGACGCCAGGTTCCCATCGTGCTCCCCCCTGCCCACGGACGGGTGGCCGTGTGGGTCCGGGGCCTGGGACCGGGCTGCCGTGGCTCCGCCCCGGGGCTCCCGATGCCCGCGCCTGTGCAGCAGGGTCCCCGCGCCACGGTCAGGTGTGGGGTGAGGGGTGCAGGAGCAGACGCCGCCACGCGGGATGACCCTGCGTTCCTCCTTCCTGCACTGGACACACGGCGGCCTGAGGCACTGCCAGCTCGGCGTCGCCGCGGTTGGGGACCCTGTTCTCTTGGGGTGCAGGGAGAGAGCTCCAGGGATGCAGGGGTGCACAGGGAGAGGGTGGGTCTCCTTTCCACTCTCTGCTGAGAGAAGCAGCCAGCCTCCTGGACCCCCTCAGTGGGCGTCAGCACAGCTTTCGTGGCACATTCGTGGCCTCTGCCACTTACCTGCCGTCACCCTCTGTCCACGGGTTTCCCGAGCTTCTCCACGCGGCGGCCTGGGCCTGGCCCTTGGGAGGCTGGGGTCACCTCCCCTCCCACACCTCTCTGGAAGGTCCCTGATGCCTCTCAGGACGCTGAGAAGAAAACCACGCAAAAATGGCCCAAACGCGTGGCTGTAAGAACACCGTCGCGGGTTCATTTTCTGCTTAATTAAAACGGGCGCAGCCGCAGGTCAACCGGCCTCACCCACAGCGCGGGGACTGCAGACCTCTGGTCAGACGGCCTAACGTACTTGTTTACCAGCCACCCTAAGCAGCAAGTTCGCGTGGGAACCAGTGTCGCTGAAGGCAGACGCCCCGGCCCGCGTCTGCTCAGGGACACTTGGCACGCACGTGTGCTGACTGATGCCGCTAACTTTGCCGCCACTCTCGGAGGTGGCGTTTTGTCGGTGTGAGATGCAAATAAGACCCAAATCTAATTTCTTATGTAAATATGGCACGAGTCCAAACCAGGAACTGTGGGGACAGAGAGCTTTCCTTCCTATAAATTCCATATGGCCATTTATGTCACTCATAAAACGCTAAGTCCTGTGAACGCCGAGGCTCGCTGAGCCACAGCGGCTGGCTACTGA
This sequence comes from Herpailurus yagouaroundi, assembly GCF_014898765.1. Taxonomy (NCBI): domain Eukaryota; kingdom Metazoa; phylum Chordata; class Mammalia; order Carnivora; family Felidae; genus Herpailurus; species Herpailurus yagouaroundi. Next base: position 66,720,800 of record NW_024412404.1, read on the forward strand.
GTACCGCTGCCTTCGCGGCGAGACCTTCGCTGTAGGCGGACAGCCGGCACGTTGGGTTAATCACCTTTGTGACTGAAGTCAGGCGGTGGAGAAGCCCCCTTTCTCCTCTGTTGCGGCAAAGCTGAGATACCGAGCTCCAAGCGCATTGAGAACAGGCACTCAGGTTGCGGCTTTGTATTTCCTTACATGAGATACAATAAGATCTCATTCTGGGGTCCCTTTCTGCTCCAGCTTCCGCCAAATGTCTGATTAATTCAATTCTGCATAAATATAGTAAGTTCTCAGGCCACCTGGGTGGCTTAGTCGGTTGAGCATCCAACTTCAGCTCAGGTCACGATCGCACGGTTCGTGGGTTCCAGCCCCGCGTCAGGCTCTGGGCTGACAGCTCAAGGCTTGGAGCCTGCCTGGGATTCTGTGTCCCCCTCTCTCTCTGCCCCTCCCCCACTCATGCTCTGTCTCTCTCTGTCTCTCAAAAGTGAATAAAGATTTTTTTTAATTAAAAAAATAATAATATACGTATAGTAAGTTCTCTCTTCCTGGCCTGTTCAGACCAGGAAGAAGTTCCCATCTTTGTCCCCGGAAATGAACTGTTGGAAAGGACCCCGGGTGGGACAGGGCCCGTCTGTTCCCTGTCGCTGGCCGAGGTCCCCAGCCACTGATCCGTTTCTGGGAACAGGGCGGGCCTCGCACAGACCTGGCAGACGGAGCCTCCTCTGGGAGCAAGGTCATAGGAACAGGGGCCTCGACCCAGAGAGATGGGCTCTCACTTCCTGCGGGTGGACAACCACATTTGATTCGCGCCTCCCTTGGTCTCGAAGAAGACGCCGATCGCAGGCGGCCCGGGAGCCTGGCGGGGGACTCCGTGCCCTCGGAGGTGTCTGCGCACGTGGCACTGCCGGTGGAGGGCACGCCCCGCAGACGATGAGCTTGTCTCCCGTGGGGGGGGGGGGTGCTGCCACACCGGGCGCGGGCTCAGGCCTGTCATCGTGTGCCCTGGACACGTCCTACAGAGCCACCGCACCCCAGCCGTGCCTTCTCCGGAGAGCGTCTGCATTTGGCCCCGGGGAAGGCCAGCCCGGCCTGAGCCTGGGCCCAGGGGGAGGACAACCCGGCCCTGAGTTGCTGACAAGGGGACGGGATGCACGGTACCCCCTGTTCTCAGAGCCCCTGATGAGGCCCCTGCCCCCTCAGCTGGGCCGGCTGGCAGCACGCACCCAAGGGGCTCCCAGTTCCTGTCAGCATGATAGGTCCCCAGACCCCGTGCACCGTCACACCTCCGGGCTCTGCTCCCCGCCGGAGGGACTGTCCTGGCTTCGTCCCCTCTCTGTCCCACATCCCCCAGAGGCCTTCTGTCCACCAGGAGCTGGAGGTTCCTGCCACCTCGGGGTCTGGGCTGCCTTCGACTTCCTTCTTTAGGCAGAGAGAGCTTATCGCCCCGTGGGATGTTTCCGGATTTCTACTTTGATTCCTTCTTTGACCCAGTTCAAAGAAGTGTTCAGGGGGCACCCGGCTGGCTCAGTTGGTTGAGCGTCTGACTCTTGACATCGGCTCAGGTCATGATCTCGAGGTCATGAAATCAATCCCCATATGCCTGGGATTCTCTCTCCCTCCTATGTCCCTCACCACCCCCCTCAAAATAGATAAATAAACATTAAAAAAAAAAAAAAAAGAAATGTTCTGGAATGTGCTGTTTCATTTCCACACATTCATGAATTTTCCTGTTTTCTCTTGTTACCAAATTCTAGTCTCACCCCATTGGGGTCAGGGAAGATGCTTGGTATGACTTCAGTCTTCTTAAGTTGCTAAGGCTTGTTTGGCGCCCTAACACGTGATCTATCCCGGAGAGTGTTCTGTGTGCTTGAGAAGAATGTGTATCTGCTGCTGTTGGATGGAACGTTCCGTGTGTGTCTGTTAGGTCCATCGGTCTAAGATGTGGTCCAATGTTTCCTTATTGACTTTCTGTCTGGATGATCTATCCATTATTGAGAGTGGGGTACTGGAGTCCCTGCTGCTTCTGCATCGCTGTCTATTTCTTCAGAGCTGCCCGTATTTGCTTTATGTATTTAGATGCTCCGATGTTGGGTGCATAGATATTTATAACTATTCCATCCTCTTGATGAATTGACTCCTTGATTATTATGTAACGACCTTCTTTGTCTCTCGTTACAGTTTTGACTTAAAGTCTATTTTGTCTGATGTAAGTATAGTTACCCCTGCTCTGCTTTAGTTTCCATTTTAGTGGAATATCTCTTCCCACCCCTTCACTTTGAGCCTATGTGTGTCCTTTGAGCTGAAACAAGTTTCTTACAGCATATATTTCAGTCTTGGTTTTTTTTTTTTTTTTTACCCATTCAGACACTCAATGCCAAAAGAGTGGAAAATTTTATTCATTCCCATTTAATGTAATTACTGATGGACAAGGATATTGAAGGATAATTACTACTGCCATCTTATGTGCTGTTTCTGGTCATTTTTCAGTTGCCTTCCCTCTCTCTCCCTCCCTCTCTCTCTCTCTTGCTGCCTTTCTTTGTGAGTTGATGATTTTCCATAGTAACGTGCTCGGATTCCCTTCCCTTTGTCTCTTGTACGTCGTAGGTTTTAGCTTTGCGGTTTCCACGAAAATAGGCTCATTTTAAAATATTGTGTTATATGTGTGTGTGAGAGAGAGACAGAGACAAATACAAAGAGACAGAGACAGAGAAAGAGACAGAGAGAAAGAGACTCTTTTCATGTGCTTATTTCCACCTGCATTTCATCTTTGTGAAGCGTATGGTCAAATTTTTTTGCCCTTTTTTATTGAATTGTGTTCTTATTATTCCATCTTGAGTTTTATATATTCTGTGTACAAATCCTTTCTCAGGCATGTGATTGGGAAAATACTTTCTCCAGTCTGTAGACTGTCTTTTCATTTTTTTAACAGTGCATCCCAAACAGAAGGGTTATTAATACGATGTGGTGCGATTCATGGTTTTTTTTTTTTCTTTTACGGATTATCCATTTGCTGCCAAATCTTAGAAACTTTTGGCATAACCCAAGGTTATAAAGGTTCCTTTCTATGTTTTCTTCTAGAATTCTTTAAATTTGTTTATTTAAATTCACAGTAGTTAACAGACCGCGTAGTGTTGGTTTCAGCAGTAGAACCCAGTGATTCATCTCTTACATACAACACCCAGTGCTCATCCCAACAAGTGCCCTCCTCAATGCCCATCCCCCCTCTAGCCCATCCCCCCACCCACCTCCCCTCCAGCAACCCTCAGTTTGTTCTCTGTATTGAAGAGTATCTTATGGTTTGCGTCCCTTTCTGTTTTTATCTTGTGTTTCTTTCCCTTCCCCTATGTTCTTCTGTTTTGTTTCTTAAATTCCACTTATGAGTGAAATCATATGATATCTGTCTTTCTCTGATGGACTTATTTCACTTAACATAATACACTCTAGTTCCATCCAATCATTACCAATGGCAATATTTCATTCTTTATGACCACTGAGTAATATTCCATTACACACACACACACACACACACACACACACACACACACACACCACATCTTCCTTATCCATTCATCAGTTGACGGACATTTTGGCTCTTTCCATAATTTTGCTATTGTTGATAGCATTGCTATAAACATTGGGGTGCATGTGCCCCTTTGATCAGCATTTTTGTATCCTCTGGATAAATAGTGGTGCACTTACTGGGATATGGGGTAGATCTATTTTTAACTTTTTGAGGAACCTCCGTACTGTTTTCCAGAGTGGCCACACCTGTTTGCATTCCCACCAACAGTGCAAAAAGGTTCCCATTTCCCTTCATTCTTGCCAACATCTGTTGTTTCTTGAGTTGTTAACTTTAGCCGCTCTGACAGGTCTGAGGTGGTATCTCATGGTGGTTTTGATTTGTGTTTCCCTGATGATGAGTGATGTTGAACATGTTTTTTCATGTGTCGGTTGGCCATCGGGATGTCTTCTTTGGAAAAGTGTCTATTCATGTCTTCTGCCATTTCTTCACTGGATTCTTTGGTTTTTTGGTGTTGAGTTTGATAAGTTCTTTATAGATTTTAGCATAGATAAAACAGATACTAACCCTTTATCAGATATGTCATTTGCAAATATCTTCTCCCATTCCACAGGCTGCCTTTTAATTTTGTTGATTGTTTCCTTTGCTGTACGGAAGGTTTTATCTTGGTGAAGTCCCAATAGTTCATTTTTGCTTTTGTTTCCTCTGCCTCTGGAGACTTGTCTAGTAATAAGTTGCTGCAGCCGAGGTCCAAGAGGTTGTTGCCTGTGTTCTCCTGGAGGATGTTGATGGCTTCCTGTCTTATGGTTTTAGGTTTTACAATTAGATCGATGATCCATCTTGAGTTAATTTTTGTACATGGTGTGAGATAAGGATTGAAGTTACTTTTTCTTCCTGCATGTGGACAGGGGCCCAGCATCATTTGTAGAAAACATCACCCTTTCTCCCTGAATTGCCTCTGCACATCTGCCCATTAACCATGCACGTGTGGGTCTAGATCTGTGTTTTTCTGCTCAGGAATTTCTGTTCAGTCCTTTTTTTTAATAATGTCTCCCTCTTTGTTGATATTCTCATTTTGTTTGTATATTGTTTTCCTGATTCGTGTTTTCCTTTAGCTCTTTGACCACACATAAGGGAGATCTTTGAAGTCCTTGTCTAATAAGTAAATTTGAAGTACCTGTTTCCTTAGGGTCAATCTCTGGAGACACATTTTATTCCTTTGAATGGGCCACGTTTCCCTGTTTCCATGTACACCTTGTGATCTGTGTTGATAATTGGCCCCTTGAAAAAGCATCCGCCTGCCCGGTGCCTGTCATCTGACTGTGTCCCGATGATCCCAGAAGCCTGGAGTTCTTCCCGGGTTTCTTCCGGGCGTGTGCCCCCCAGGCCGGTGCCTCCGCTTGTTTTCCCAATTCGCCCGTCCACATGGCTGCTTTTAAAGGTCTTAATTTCCCTAAGAGTCCCCCCGCCCCTGGCTTCTTCTCAGAGCCTTACGTGTTCTGCGGCACTCCTCCACCCATCACTTCCCCGCCCCCCAGACTTCCGCAGGCCCCATGGTTTTCACGGGCCGTGGTGCCACCACCGCCTTCAGCGGCCCGTGGCCTGAGACCCAGGCCTCCATTCCCTGTCGCTCCCACTCAGAAAACACGGGTACCAGCCCCTCGGGCAGCCCAACACCCTTCAGCTCTTCTCTCTGTCCTACACGGGAACCGGGGTCCGATGGCTCCCGCTACCGTACCGGCCACACTGGGGAGGTGGCAGGACAAGAGCAGACAAAAAGGCCACAAGACTTCCTGCCGTGTTGCATGTGGCTTTCTCTTGTAGACGTTCACTCCATGGTGCATACACCTGACTGGTTTCCAGAGCCATCGTCAACGTGTTCTCTTGACGTTCCTGTGGGTGAACAAGAAACTGAAACTTCAAACACCACCCTGTGTTAGACGCAGAATCCACACTGACTTCCGAACACGCTGCTGTCACACGGCCGAGCACAGCAAGCTTTCAAACCTTGGGTACATGGCGGCTGCCCTGCCCTGAGGGCCCGGACCACGAGCACGGCGCAGGGGGCCAGGCAGCCCCGGGGGCGGCCGAACCCCGAAAGTCCAGGCTCCCTCCAAGAGTGCGTCTATGGCTCGCTCTTCGAGTCTCTGATTCCGTCAAGATTAGAGGTCTACTGAGTTGACCACCCAGCACATTTTAATAGGATCGTAATAGCAGGTAATTGCAAGTTCACACATATATGTATATAGGGGCAGCATCAGCGGCGTGTCTGTTGAAATCACGACGTGGAAAACAAAGTTTATGCCCTGAAAACTGCTTTTACAATCGCATTACCAGAATGAATCCTTTTATTTCTTGGAGGCCTTTCTCATGCTGAAGTTAAGAAATCACAGTTGTTTTAATAAAATTTATTTTGCACTCCCTGCATTTCATTATGTGAAAATGGGTTTCTAGCTGCCTATTCTAATTAAGGAAATGACACTATTAAGTGGATGTCTTTTGAGCAATCCAACGGTGGCTAGCCTAGCATAGAAACCGCCAAAATACATTCTTCTACACAAAAGTTGATAGTTCAAAGTCATTCAGATGCCAATTATTCACCTGTTTGGCTCATCGCTAGTAATTTTATGTAGCGTTAGATTTGCTGTTCTTAGTTTACAACCTATTAAGCCTGATAAAATTGAAATATGGGCTCCCTGGGTCATAAATGAATATAAGCTACTCTCAGACAAATGAAATGCTCAGAATAGAAATATTTACTGCACTTTAGTGAGAAGTTTTCATAAAACTGCTCCAGCTCCAATTTCTGTTCTTCGAAACGGTGCGAGCCAAACCCCACCTGAGCGAGCCACGTGTTCTGTGAAAGACGATCATTCTCGACAGTAGGTAATGAACAGAGTTTTCATCCCCAACCCAGAGAAGCTGCAAGGTCCAGAAACCCCTTAGCACCTTCAGGAGGGGGAGTGACAGTTTATCAACACAATCTGAAACGCAGGAAGCAAACCACATGTGACAAAGCTCAGGGATGTCTCCCACCCAGCACGCCGGGAGGCGTCGGACCCCGAGTCTTGCTTCCTGCTCTTGTGGGGAAAGGGGGGCACGTCCGCCACAGAGAAGCCGCAAGGTGTGCCCTTATCCGAGAGCAGGGGTGTGGGCTCTGGGGAGGGGTGGACCCGCCCATCGGAGCAACAGTGCTGAAGGCCCAGCAGAGGCTAAGCACAGAGGAGTTGGGAAACCTAGAGACCACGTGAGGTGGTAAGCGGGGCAGGAGGACGGTGTGCAGGCTGGCCGGGCATGTGCAGGGTTTAGAGTGGGGTGGTGGCCTGGGTTGGTCCCAGTTGCCACCACAGGCCTGACAAGGTGAGGAGGGCAAAGTGGAAGGAAAGGTGGGCATGTGGTGGGGGCAGGGGGGGGGCTGCCTGGCGGAGTTGGACTCTGGTGGAGGTTCACGGCCAGCCCAAGACCCTCTGGGGTGGGGACAAGGGATGGGGCACACACGCTGGGTCTCTCTTTCCGCCCCTTCTGATCCAGGCGACCAGCTCACCCTTACCTTCCCAGAGCCATTGGGTGTGAGCCCTTGAAGCCCCGAGTCCCAGGACCCCCCAGGCCACCCCCTGTGATCTTGCACCAGGGGCCCCACGTGGCGGAGCCCAGCCAGGAACACAGGGCAGGCCCAGGGGTAGGGAAGGGGCTCAGGCCAAATGAAGCCATGCTCCAGATTACTTTGTTTTACGAGGAAACATTCCAATCACACTGCTAAGGACAGAGATTAAGTTAACACACACGCATCCCCACCACGCAGACTCATAAATCCTCACATTCCATCAGACTGTTTTCAGATAATTTATCATAAAATGAAATATTCCCTATATTTCTAAGCGCCCCCCCCATACCCACCTTCCATTCCCAGAAACAACAATTCTGCTGAAATCAATATCATTCCTGAGCTATTTGTTAGAGTTTTGTAATAAGTAATGTATATTCATAAGTCATAGAGAAGTATGGTTTTGAATGTTCTTAAACCCTATGTTTCATGTTGCACAGAACATTCTGAAACTTTTCTCAGTAAGGCTCTGGGGGATTCTGTACTTGGGTGCACCCAGCCAGATTCGTCACTGTTTCTGCTGTCTGTACAAGTTCATTGTGTAAGCACAACAAAATGTACGTGTCTGTTCCTTGTTGCTGGCCACTTAAGGAACTCCCAGGGGCTTTGCTATTATAACCCGTGCTAAATACTCTGTCAGGAGTATGTCCACCATGGGCACGTGTGTGTGCCTTGGAGGTTCTCAAAGGTTTGTTAGAACCGAGGTGACAGGTTAGAACCACCCCCAGAAGACCACACCCCCGTGGTATGGCTGAGTCTCCCTCAGATATGGTCACATATTTTTCTAATTTCTCCCAATGGTAAACACGAAATGATACGTCGTTATAATTTAATCTGCTTACATTTATTTTATTTACGTTGTACTTTGAAATAATTTCAGACTTAAAGTTGCCAGATCAACACGAAAGACTCACATCTACCCTCATTTAGATTCCCAGACACGGCACACCCCCTTCCTTTCTTAGCAGAAATGTTCTTTCTGAACCATTTGGGGATGAGTTCTTGAACAATGTCCTGTTACCCACAAATGCTTCCATATGTGTTTCCTAAAGTCAAAGGACATCATCTTGTGCAACCACAACACGCGCATCACAGTCAGGAAATTGGCATCCATGCTACAGTGCCCTGACTTATGGATCTTACAGTCGAAGCACAACTGTTCTTTCAGGCAGAAGAAAGAGCGTCTGCAAGGCAGCCCTGTGCCACTCGCCATATTGTGGCGTCCTTCCTGCCTCTGGTCCTTTAGCCTAGGGTAGTTCCGCCATCTTTCTTTGTTCTCCATAACCTTGGCATTTTTGAAATGTGCAGGCTGTCTGCTTTGTAAGGTGACCCTCCCTTGGTTAGCGTTTGGCTAGTGCTTTCTTCATGCTTTGCTTCAGGTGATGCATCTGTCAGCCACAGTAGAAAAGAGACGTTGTGTTCTTCTCAGTGCAGCGTATCGGGAGGCCCATTGCCGGTGACGTTCTCTCTGGCCACTTGGTAACAGTGGTGTCCACCAGGTCTCTCCGCTGTGAAGTGACTGTTTTTCCTTTGTAATTATGGGTGTCCTGTGTCCAATGCTTTGAGACCATGTAAAAACCTTGTTTCTTCATCCAGCTCCTCCCAGCATCCAGGTGACCATTGCCTCAAGCAATTACTAACGTGTTGGTTGACAAATGATGGTTTTCTAATTCCATCACTGCTGGTACCTCTATTGGTAGGATTTTATGGAAAGGAAGGGAAGAGAGAGAGAGAGAGAGAGTGTGTGTGTGTATGTGTGTGTGTGTGTGTGTGTGTGTATGGATGGGTGTACATAGGTGTGTGTATATGTGTCTGTGTGTAGGTGATCTATTTAATTTCATGGATTCTTCTCTTTTACACATGTTATTACTGTCATCCTTTGTTTCGATGCTTAACTCGCTCCATATTCAGCCAAGGAGTCCCTTCAAACTGCTTCTTTGTCTTTGCTGAGCCCTGGGCCCTTTGGTCATGACCTGTCATTCTTTGTCCATATTCTTCCTTTCTGTCACAGAAAGATGTAAGCTATTCCAGGATTCCCTTGTCCTTTCCCAACCCAGATCTAATTAGAAAATGCTTCAGAAATAGTTTTCCTGACTCCTTCTTATGGAGTATTGTATACACACACACACACACACACACACACACACACACGGAGAGAACGCATCTATCTGTCTATCGATCTGCCATCACCAGGAATCCACACTGACACCTGCTTCAACCCCATACCATAGAACCAACTGTACAGTTCCCATTTCCTCATTTCTCTTACAACGAGGTACCTCCCACCACCATCCACAATGTATTTATTTATTTGTTCGACCCCATAAAGCACATTCAGAACTTCCGGAATTGCTAACAAATACCACTTTTTGTCTTTAGCCTGGGGGTACAAAGTCAAATACAGCTTTCAAGAGTCACTTGGGATGGCTCCCTCCCCTCCAATGTGCTGAATTACAAATCTGAAGTGCAGCTGGGTTCCTTTGTTTCTGTTTGCTTATCCCTCATGGTGGATGAGTAGCGGCATCACTAACTCGCATTCATTTGTATTTACCTAATGGCTGATGGTGGGGAGCATCTTTCCTGTGTGTGTTGGCCATTTCTACACAAGTATCTTTTCAAGTCCTTGGCTCAATGTTTATCAGTATGTCTCTATTCTAACTACTGAGCTGTAAGAGCTCCTTATGGGTTCAGTGTACCAGATCTTTACCAGACATAGGTTCTGAGATAGTTTCTCCCTGTCTGAGGCTTGACCCATCACTGCCCTCACTTAGGGTATTTTCAATCGCAAAAGTTGCAGTTGTGATGAAGTTTAATTTATCACTTTCTTTCACATATCTGGTTTTTGCTTTTTGTGTCCAATTTAAGAAATCTCTTTGCCTAACCCCAAAGTCTCAAATACTTTCCTAGTTTCTTTAAGAAGTTTTAATTGAACTCTATGAATCATTTGGAGCTAAATTTTGCACGCGATGTAAGGTAAGCATTGAGATTCAATTTTTTTACATAAATATTCAATTTTTCAAAAGCATGTGTTAAAAAGAATGTTCTTTCCCAATTGAATAGCCTTGGCACCTTTGTCAAAAATCATTTAACCAAACACCCGTGGTTCTATTTCTGCCTCTCCGTCCTGTCCTACTTATCTATCCGTCTATTCTTATGCTAATATAACACCACTGATTTCCAAGGCTTGATCCTAGGTTTTCCTTTCAGCTAGTGCACTCCCCCAAGTTTGCTCTCTCTTCTTCACAATGACTTCAGCTCTTCTGGGTCCCTTACACTCCCATGTAAATTTTAGAATGACTGTGGGTGTGCCCACACAAGCTGACCTCCCGACTGGCGGGGGTGCAGGCTGTCCGCAGCCTGTGTTTGTTCCAGGATGTGATCAGCCGCTGCCTCCCTGAGGTTCCTTCTCCAGACCTGAGGTTTGGCCTGTGGGCAGGTCAGGACTCGAGCCAAGTCCGTGGGGGCTCTGCCCAGGTAACTGAGGTTCCTGTCCCTCGAAGGCCCTTCCTCCCGAGGAGTCTCCCCACGCTTTCCAGCTGCCCCCAGCTCCTCCAACTCCAAACCCTGTTTCCTGACCCCAGGGAGACTGCTGGGCCCTCTCTGTGTGCCCCTGGCTGCTTTGAAGCTTGCAGAATCCAGGTTGTAGCTGCTGCCAGTGCGGACCTGCCCCGTTGGCCACTGTGCTGTCACAGACCGCTGTCCTGTGCTACCTGCTCTCCAGTGTCTGGAAACGCGCTTTCTTATATGTTGTCCAGTTTTCTAGCTGTTTACAAAGCAGTGCTCACTGCTCCCGGTGCTCTGTGCTCCCAGCATAGGAACACAGCTTCCCCCCCACCCCCTGCCCTGGGTAGTGAACACCCGGTCGGGACAGGTGCTTACTTGGCACTTTTTGGCATCAGGTGGGATTGCAAGTGGGGTTGACCATCTCTGTTCTCATTCATCGTCTGTTCAGGTAACTTCTGCCCTAAACTTCCAGTTTGCCTCTTTGCTCGTGAATCTGCTCATTTACATTTTTCTTATTAATTTGTAAGAGCTCACTAGTTTAGCCTCAGCTCTGTCCGTTATATCCAGATACCCTCTCCTGCTCCATAATTGTATTACCAGCTGTGTCTAAGGTGCTTCTTTTTTCCTTTGGAAGGTCTCCCTTTCTTTCCTGTCTGTTGTCTGTTTTGTTCCCGGGAGAGGAACGCGGTGAGAAGCATCCCTCTCCTGGGCCATTTGTGCTTTTCCTATCACAGTGTCATCAAGACATTCTACCTAGGAGTTCACCTAAAACTCCTAATATTTCATTTTTCACATTTTGATCTTAATGGATTTCTTCTGTAGCCAGTGAGATAGCATCTGCTTTTGCTATTGGGGTAACCAATTTTCCCGGCTCCACTTTGCTTTCCCCCACTCACTTTTTTTAAATCTTTTTTTAAGTGTTTGTTTATTTTTCAGAGGGAGAGAGAGAGAGAGAGAGGGAGAGACAGAACACAAGTGGGGAAGGAGCAGACAGAGAAGGAGACACAGAATCTGAAGCAGGCTCCAGGCTCTGAGCTGTCAGCACAGAGCCCAATGCGGAGCTGGAACCCACAAACCGGGAGATCGTGACCTGAGCCAAAGTCAGACGCTCAACCGACTGAGCCACCCAGGCACCTCTAAATTGTTTTTAGTGTCTATTTATTTTTGAGAGAGACAGAGACAGAGAGACAGAGAGACAGAGTTTGATGAGGGGAGGGGCAGAGAGAGAGAGGGAGACACAGAATCCGAAGCAGCTCCAGGCTCCGAGCTGTCAGCACAGAGCCCGATGCAGGGTTTGAACCCCCAAACTGGGAGATGGTGACCTGAGCCGAAGTCAGACGTTCAACCGACTGAGCCACCCAGGCGCCCCCTCCCCCCCACTCACTTGTTAATACCAAGTTCTCGTAACGAATATAGGCCAGTTTCTGGGCAATGACGTTTGCTTCGCCAGTCTGTCCGTCAACACGATACATTTGTTCTCAATGTGTTTCACTGCTGTAGCTTCATGAAGCAGCCTGATATCTGGCAAGATAATCTATGAGGGTTTTCAAAAGCATCTTGGTCCTTTATTCTCCCACGTTTTCAAATGTTCAGAGACAGAGAAGCAAGAACTATCCAAATGAAAAAAGGAAACCCACCAGTCGAGTTTGGAAAATGCCCCAAGGGACACTCTAAGACATGAACAACTGTCCCTGGAGGAACACGGTCCCCGGCGGAGTCAGCTGGTGAACGAAACACAGCCGAAGGAAGGGTGCTGGGCTTGGATACGGCTGAGGAAGCAGAGCGCTCAGCAGGGACAACAGGAGAGAACCATCCAGCCGGGTCCGGACGCACTGTGCCCGGGGCCGCCGACAGAAGCTCCGGAGGGTGGAGAGAGAACGCGGGACCCGGGGACCAGTAACGGGTTTCTGCTTGTGTGAGGACCTCCTGGATGGAAGAAACACGGGGCTGGCCTCCCGGCGGTGGTGGACCGGCCAACTGCTGCAGGCACCGCCGCCGCCGAGCCCACGTCCCCCGCGGGCACCTTCCCGGAGAGCGCCCGGGGCCCGCGAGGACGGCAGGCTGCGCTCCCTGGGGCGGCCAGGCCCCTGGGGGCCGCACCCCAGCCCTCCGCCCAGCCCACCGCGGCATTGGCAGTCCAGGCCCCACGGGGCCCTGGGCTCGAGGCTCCGCTGTGCCCTGGGGACGTGGGGGGCTTCACGAGAGCCGCCCCGGGTGCTTCCCGCCCACGCACCCCAGGCCAGCGAGCCGCCGCCCCCTCAAGACTCTCCCCCTCCGAGAACAGGACGGAAGACAGGATGGACGGCAGAGAGGCAGGGGAGGGCGGCGGGGAGGATGAACGCGCCTCAACCGCCAGCGCGGACCCAGGCGGCCCAGCAGAAAGAAGCAGACGCGGGGAGCCCCCACGAGGCGCCCCGAGGCCAGCGGACCCCCGCCCCACCGCACACACGAGGGGGCCGCGCCTTCGGGACACAGAGCCCACGGTTTTCCGCATCCGGGGGACTCCACTGGATCACGGGCCCAGCGTATCCTTACATCAAAGCAGTGATTTTCCTTGGCTACATTCATAATTAAAACTCTTATTTATGGGGAGAGTTTGGAAATTTTCTTCTTGAAAAACGAAAAGTTCCCTCTTTTAACTGCACAGCCCGTCGGCGAGCCGGCCCCTCGCGGGCGGGACTGGGCTGCGCCGCCACCTCCCGCTCCTGCCTGGCGACGGCCGGTTACCATGGGAACCAGCATCAGCAGCTGCACCAGAGAGCAGGGACTCTCCTTCTGGCCACCGGGTCCTAATCCCATGTCTGTTCCGGTTTGCAGAGAGCTCCCGGTGACCACGGGCCATCCTTGGTTTCTGTGGCTGCGGGCTCGTGAGGCCCACGGGACCGGGCAGGGGACGGTCTGTGGCTCAAGCCTGGGAAGCGAGGGCCGCGTCTGGGGCTCCGGGTCGCAGGTCTGGGGCTGGACCACATGGAACGAGTTCTCACTGCTGTAGCCTCTGCTCCTCGGCTGTCTGCCCCCCAAAACGGGACGCAGAGCCCCGCCCTGGGGCCCAGCCTGCCCCAACCCCCATGGGCGTACAAGCCCTCCTGTGTCCTGTGACCAAGGAGGAAGCACATCGTCACGATGGAGAGCGATGTAAACCCACTGTGGGTGTGTCTGCTGGCCCCCGTCTATGGCCTGGGGCAGGGGGGCAGGGCCCTTCACCCAGCATGGCTCCCAGAAGAGGGAAGGGGCTGGTCCACACAGCTCGGATGCCACAGAGCAGCGGGGAGCAGGTCCCACCAAGTGTGGGCTGGCCACCATCACTAGCGGGGATTAGGGGCTGGGGTGCCAGAGAGCGCCAGGGACAGCCAGCAGGTGCGAGAACAAGGGGAGAGGGGCCAGCGAGGCGGGGAGGGGCTCCTGCCGCAGCCGCCTGGGGAGGAAGCTGAGGCCGGGACAGGAAAGGGACCCGCCCTGTGAGGGGACAGAGGACACGCAGGAGCGAGCACGCCGCAAGGGGAGGTCCTGGTACTCCTGAGGGGGGATCTCCTGGGGAGAAGGCCCCACGCAGGTGCCCTCCCCCTGCCACCGGGACCAGGCCAGAGCTGGGGGCTGCAGGTGGGGACCACCCAGGGCTGGTCCAGGGCTCAGAGAAACCAGTACAGCCGCACAGGGGGCCGCCTGGGCCGCCCGACCAGCTGGGCCCCGCTGGGTCCAGGCAGGTCCGCACAGAGGGTAGCTGGGTGATGGAGCGTCTCCAGGCACATTCCCCTGCGTCTGTCTGTCCTCTCTGCTGGCCCCCGAGGACCAGCTGGGAGGAGGAGGGAACACGCCCAGCAGTAATCAGCGGGGACACGGGGTCCTGTGGCCAGCTGCTTGCTGCACAGGCACAGAAACCACGGCGGCAGGGGTCACATGATTTCCTGAGCTGACCAGGGCCACGGGGAGACAGGATCCAGGGGCCTTCAATATTCCTGTGATGCCGACAGAGCCGGAGCTCAGGGAGGCTGGGTCTCCCCCACCCGCAGGCGTCAAGGGTTCAGCTTGTCTTCACCCACCGGGCCCTTTCCCGCCAGTTCCCCAGGGCAGAGGCTGGGCCCAGCACCCATGAGGCCACGCAGGCCAGGCCGGGACCCAATCTCTGGGAGCCTCCTTGCCCACCGTGCCCCAGCCCAGCTTGAGGGGGCCCCAGCAGAGCGGCACAGGCCCGGGCAAGCCGCAGGCAGCCAATGAGGAGCTGGGCTACGGGCAGAACCTTGCTCTTGTCCACGGCTCCCCCTGCCCATCACTATTGACCCCCAGCCTGGGCGTCAGGCGGACAGTCCCAGACCTGTAGGGCCTTCCCTGGGAAGCTGTCTCATCAAGGCAGACCCTGGCCTGGGCAGCCGGGTAAAGACAGCCCAGGCTGCTGGGAGGCTCGGGACAGGACCTTCCCTCGGCCGTGGGCTCACCAGGGGCTCCGCAGAGGCAAAGCTCAGAGCCACGACTTGAACCCCAGGCCTCATCTGCCACCCACCTGGACCCCCCCCCGCCGCCCCCACCCTCTGGAAAAGTCAAGTGGGAAACCGGCTCCCTTGCTGCCCCACAGGCACTAAATTTTAGTGGCACCAAGTGGTTCTTGCATGGATGAGAAGAAGGCAATTCTGATAACGGGGAATGAGGAATAAATTTTCAGGACAGTTTGACAACTTCCCTGAATTTTTGGGTTTTTGATTACATTCAACTCGATGTAATAAGGAAGAATGAATGCTGAGAGCCCAGGGTTTGGGGCACCCACGCGCCCCTCCTGAACACGGTGTGTCCGCGGTGGTCAAAGTCTTCCTTCCCGATTGAAGGAGAGAACAGGGGGGAGGGGAAACTTCAGGGTCTGCTGCCAGAGGCACCAGAGCCCCCCCTGCCGAGCCCCACATCCCTCCCTCCTCGCCCGGCCCTGGCCACCTGTCACAGCGCTTCCCGCACCTGAGACCAGCCGGTGGCTCGGGGGGTTCGCCCCCTCCCGTCTGCCCGTCTGGATAAAGGGGGACAGAGGTAGGTCTCTCACTCGGCAAAGAGGCTTCCAGTGTTAGTGTGTGCTTGCACGTCCTTCCACCAAACTGACTTTTGTGCCAACTTAAGGGAATTCTCTACATGTTCCGGATGGGAGCCCACCGTTGACTCCAGTAAGACCACAAACCTTCCCCCACTCTTTGGTTTCCCTTCTAGTCTCTTACCGGTGTCCTTTGGACAAAAGTCCTTAATCTGAATGCAGTCAAACTCACAGGTTCTTCCTAGTTGAAGAGTGCTTCCCGGATCCCCAGTCCACATCCTGAGGGCCCCTCCGTGACCAAACCCTAAGCCATGTTCCCCTGAACTCTTCTCAAACAGACTCTGGCTTTCCAGCATCCGTGTTCCTCCTGGTTGTCCAGTATTAGGGACAATCCTGCTAAGTCAGTTTAGCGATGATCACCCTCGTGTGTGAGGGGGGCTCCTCGCGCCCTAAGTGCCCCCAGGCGATGTCCCGTGGCCCCCGGCCACCTTCAGGACGAATCTGTCAGAAACCCTGACCCCCGACGTTTCCCCAGTGACTTCCCACCCCTGACGCCCACCTGCTCCCGGCTGTGAACCCCCACTTTAACTCGCTGTATTTAGAATTATTACTTTCTCCCACTCACATATCTTGATTCTCAAACCTGCCTTTGAAAAGGTGTCGTGTGTCACAAGTGTTTCCCCAAAGCCTCATCCCGTACAAATGACCGTTTCCTGGGCATGTTGCTGGCTTCCCGGCTCCGAAAACAGAGAGGAACACTTCGGTGGCAGGTTGACAATGCTGAGCTCAGTCTGCACTGTGCCCCCTGATTAGCCATCAGAGCCTCCAAAGCTGCTCTGATTAAAAGGACGAGCAAATGGGAAATGTTTCCGGGTCCCCTGAACCCGGAGGGTCAGACACCCCCCAGCACAGGAGATCGGACTGGCGCTCTACCCGGGCACCCTCACTAGTGTTTGGAAAGAGGTGGGGGTCTGCAGGGCCACCGGGACCAGCCACTTCCAACAGATTCCACTTGGGGGGCTTAAGCCCCAAATGACCAGCAAGAGACAGACCTGAGGTCAGGGCCAGAGCTGTGCCCAATGCCACACGCAGAGCCTTGTGTGAAGAGACAACTTCCCTTGAATGAATGGAGAATTCTCCCAGGAGAAGAGAAGGGAAGGGGAGGAGAGAGGAGGGGAGGAGCAGGCAGGGGGGAAGAGGACGGAAGGAGGGCAGAGGAAGGGAGGGAGGCCCCTGGTCTTTGCCCTCAGGCCCCGTGCCGCCTCCCTCCCCCAGCCCTGGCTTTCCTGGCTCAGCCTGGGCCTTACTTCCTGCTTGGGCCAAGCCTAAGGTCAGCAGAAGTGAAACTTGTCTCCGTGCTCACCCTGCACAGGGCATTCCAGATTCCCCATCATGCTCAGGAAGTCCTCTCGTCCTCCACCTGCAGAGTGCGTGTCCAGCTCTTCCCTCCGGGTCTCGGCCTGCCTGCACTCTGACCCCCTGCACTCTGACCCAGGCATCGGCAGCTTCTCACCTGGTCTCGTGTTTTCCAGGACGGCTCTCCTCTGCCCCTTTCCGTGCTGAGGGAGCCCCAAGTCAGGCAAAGCCTGGTGTCAGCCCCTCGGGGAGCCTGGACAAGTCAACACAGACCAACGCAACGCCCCGGAGCAAGACCGTCTCTGCCCCTGCAGAATCAGGGGCCCTCACCCGGGCGGTGTGGGCCACCGTCTTGAGAGTGGCACCGGAAGGGGGCAAGGCGACGCTGACGCTAAATGCCACAGAGTCCTCCTGCTGCCTGCCACCTTTCTCTTTCATGTGGTTCCTCTAAGCCATGGACTATTTTCCAGAGCTCTGACAAAGCTGGTCTCCAGAGTGTAGTCCTCTTTTTGGGGTGTGTTTGTGGAGGGACAGCCCTTGGGGCTCCTACTCCACCACCTTTGCTGGCCCCTCGTCCGCTTTCTCCTCGACAGCAAACTGCTCCTCACAATTTCCCTAATAGAGGCAGAGTCACACGGTCCCCCGGGCCGTCAACTCACGTCTCTGCCAGAGTCTGGGGCTTGCCCGGCTCGGCGTGGCCCAGGCTGCAGAGCAGGGGTCTCGGGGCACGTGGACCCTGGGCTCCAGACCCCGCCCTTCGTGCACAGTGGCTTCGGGACACTGGAAGCCGGAAGCTGCCCTGGGACTGCACCCCGCGCCTCCCTGTCGACACCTTCTCTTCGAAGGCGGGCGCCCCAGGGCCCGGGGAGGCTCCGCGGTTTTGACCGGCAGACAAGCCATCGGCTGCGTGCGGACGCGGGAAACGCGGGAGCTGGTGCAGCAAGGTACCGAGCACAATTTTTGAAAGTTGATTTGTCAGTTGTTGGCAGTTTCGTTTTCATCTGGTTTTAACAACATGACGTTTCTCTTCAGGAATCCCACGGTAGTTCTCTGCCTTCCCTTGCCACCCCAAGCGCGACTTCAGACCCCAACCTATTTCCAGCTGCTCGGTGACTAAAATGTCGGACAACTGATGTTCAAGTCTGATGTGTGGTCGGGGAGGTGAGAAGTGTGCCAAGCGTGTCCCGTCATGTTGCCGAGCTGGGCTGACGTCTCCGTGCGCTCAGGGTGCCGAGTCCTCGGTGAGGCACCTACGGGGTGATCCAGGCCCTTGAACGGAGTTAATTTACGACCCTCGAGAAGCCATCTGAGCTGTGGTCACGAACGAGGGGGCAAACGTTCCTGGCATGGATTGCGTTCGACTCCGCAGTCCCTCCTTCCTGACCTCCGGGGGCACGATTTGCACGTGATGGCCAAGGAGAAACTGCCGTTTGGAAAGGAAGTATTTGGGGTGTGGAGAAACCCTTCGTGGTTTTGATGCTTTTCCCTTTGATATTTGTGTTGCTTCAGAATCACAAAGTATCATGAGGCAAAAAAGCAGGTGGTTGACGGGGAGAGGCGAGCTGGACGGGAAGCCCTGCACGTCTGGCTGCGGGGCCAGCCCAGGCCAGCACCTGCGGCGGGAGCAGACCCTGGAGATGTGCACCTGTCATCGGGTAAGTTGCATTATCCCTTACGTAGTAGCGGTCAAGCTTGTTATGCAAAACCTGCATGTCTGATAAATACTTGTGTTGCTCATTTATGAAGCAACAGCTCGCTTAACCTGAAAAATCCGTATTTCCAAATATATGATTCCCTACAGCGAGACCACTGAGTGGCCTCGTCAGCCAGGCACATGGCAGGTCATCGGGAGCCGACTGTCTGCCTCAGGGGAAGTCCTTTCTACCAATGGCCAGAGCCCAGCCGAGACTAAATTCCCGAGAAGACATCGGAGTGGAGCAAAGGAGACCTCCTCCGGAGGCTCCTCCGGAGAGGACAAAGGAGACCGGAGGGGCCGCTACCATCCCCCCAGGGGGCATCCCAGAGATTTAGAAAAGGCACAGCAGATAGTCCTGAGGACCGGGAGGTCACTTCATGGAGGTGGAAAGCCTACACGTTTGTGCAGGTTCGGCCCAGGGAGGCCAGGTCAGTGCTGTTACCAACGGTCCTGGGAGCTCTGCCAACAAGTGCCCAGCAACCGAAGGTGGAGTGATGCTCAGGGGGCTGTGGCTTCCCAGGAACCTCCGGGCTTACCGAGGGACACGGCCGGGAGATGCAGAGTGCAGAGGTCCGGCCAGCAAAGCGGTATGGAGCTGTCCCTGCGTGGGTCACTCGTGGCACCTCCGGGCTCTGCGTGGGTCACTCGTGGCACCTCCGGGCTCTGCGTGGGTCACTCGTGGCACCTCCGGGCTCTGTGGTCCGGGGGCGCCCGGCACCTTGCAGCTGCTGTCCCTAGCCGAGGAGCACGACGCCCATCCCCCTCCCCTGCGACCGGCCTGTGGCTCCAGAGGGTGAGCATTCAGAACAAGCCTGTGTCCCGGGGCCGCTGTCCCTGGTGCCCCCTCACATTCCTGGGGCCAGCAGCTCAAACAGGAGTGTTCCCTTGACCCTCCCCAGAGCGAAGCGCCCGCACCCCCCAGGGCCAGAGTCCTGAGCTCTGACGCACTCGCCCACGGTCAAGGGCGTGATGAGTGAGTCTCCTCCGGGCTTCTGTTCCTCCTCGCGAACCCTGCGCGCCCCTGAGCGCGTGCGTGGTAGATTCGCGGTCGCTGAGTGAGACTTTGACCTCGCGTTCACTGACGCTCTGCGCCGCTGGGAGCAAACAGATGCCAAGGAAACCACACAGCGGGGAAGCGGCCGTGCCGCAGAGATCAGGGACGCTCCCCCTGGGGAACTCCGAGGAGCCCCGGGACCGCCGGCACCACGACACCCTCGCGGGCCCGTCTCTGTGCCCAGAGAGCCAGCCACATTGCGACAGAGGGAAATATATTCCCCTCAGCCAGCTTCCCCCGTTAGAAAGCCTTTCTGCCCAAATCAGTTTAAATTTACTTTTTAATTACGTTCACTGCTTTCGTATGTGACGCTTCTGACTAGAAATATGTATCTCATTTTACTTTATGTTATTCAATTGACCCAAACACAAAGGCGTTTTTCTTAAATACTGAATGCTCATGTACCTTCTTAATTAAAGCTTAAATAGCTCTTAATTAAAACCATAAATCACCAGCAGCAATTTCTACCTCAAGTGTCTCGCAGGCCTTCCTGGTTTTCCTCCCGCTTTTCCCGGTGACCCGCAAGGTGACACGGAGTGAGGACGGCTTTCATGCCGGGTTGCAAAGCAGTAAGAGCGGGCGGCCGGTGGGCGGGCGGCGCTGTCCCCGCGGTCCCGTCACAAACCGGGCGCCGGGGTGGCCTTCCCGGGGCCGTTACACACGGGCCCTGCCCTCCGGTCGAGCCGGGCCCCGTGTCTCCCTGCCCTCGGGTCCCTCCCGCCCAGAGAAGCAGCCCGTCGGGGAAGTGCGGCCAGCTCTAGCGGGACCAGAAGTGACCTTCCATCGGTACTTTGGCACAACAACAGGTGGCTCACAAATTCTCGCTGTTAGCACTTTTAGTGACGTATCACTGGCATCCGATAGATTGCCCTTGACCCCCTCCTCGTCCAGGCCCCACTGACCTTCTATCCGTTGCTACAAACCAATTTGCATCTTACAGAGTTTTCTACAAATAAAATCACACGTCAGGCACTATTTTTTCCACTGGCTTCTTTTCAGTCGGAATAATTATTCTGTGGTTCTTCTGCCTTGTTGTATTATCAGCAATAATTCATTGCTTTTATTTCTGGGTAATATTCCATTGGGTAGATTTGCTACCATTTTTTTTCCTTCCACCTGTGGC
Organism: Herpailurus yagouaroundi; assembly: GCF_014898765.1. Lineage (NCBI taxonomy): Eukaryota > Metazoa > Chordata > Mammalia > Carnivora > Felidae > Herpailurus > Herpailurus yagouaroundi. Next base: position 66,741,656 of record NW_024412404.1, read on the forward strand.
GCTTCGAGTTTTATACAGTTTGGATGTATCGCTAATGACACGCCCGTGACAACTCACGTAGACGTTCTTGCCTGGACGTACCCTCCTCGGTGTGTAAGCACCCCGAGCACAGCGGCTGGATCACTCGGCGCGCGGGGCTTTGACCCTTGGCCAAGCGGCTGTGCTGTTTTCTGCCCCCACCAGCACCAGCTCGGGGACCGCCGGTGCCTCCCCGTAGACCACCCAGCCGCGTTTGCGGTCATCTCTTTCCGGTCTCGATCCGCATCCCCCGAATGACACGTGACCCTGAGCATCTCTGCGGTCCCCACTGCCCTTGGTGCCGTGTCCAAGCACCTCCCCCACCTCTTTAGTGGATTATTCACTTTCTCGTGTGAGCTTCCAGAGTCCTTTCTATATCCCGCAGACAACTCTTACCAGCCACGGAGCTTGCAAACACTGTCTGCTGGTGTTTGTTAACTTCACCGTGTCTCTCAAACAGTAGCAACTGCTACTTTTGAGGAAGCCAGATTTCGCATGTTTTTCTCACACCCATCGTGCTTCTGATGATGTAAGAACTGTTCACCTGGGACACAAACATCACCTCCGATACCGTCTTGTCTCGTCTCTCGTCGTTCGGCGTCAGCGTTATGATTGATTCTGAATTAAGTTTGGCGAACGGACGCTTCTCTCTGTAAGGTCACCCTTGTTCGCTCTGTGTCTTTTGAAGTTCTGCCATTAGGTACGTAAGTGCTGGGGACTGTAGTGTCTTCTTGATGAATTAGCCCTGGAACACCACCGCAGGAGCCGCTTCATCCCCAGCAGTCCTCTTTTTCTCTGAAACCTACTTCGATGCCGGGACAAGGACTCTGGTGTTATTGCGGTGACGATGAGCCTGGGATATTTGTTTCCACGCCTGTGCTAGTAACGTATTTGCGTCTTTATGTTTGAGGAGTGTTTCACGGAGGCAGCAGATGGTCAGGACAGTGTTCTGAGGGTCAGCGCTGCCAGAGGCCCCTGGAGCCTGGGGAGCCAACAAGCACACGGAATCACAGATAGACAGACAGACAGACGGTGAAGTGAAAGCACATTTAGGTCTCGGGATCCCAGGAGACAGATCCCGGGGAGGGGGCCGCTCCCCGATTCTCCTCCTCCGGGAGCTGTCTTCCAAGGCTCTGCCACGGGGTCATTTACAACATCAGAACGCACCCTGGAAACACCCTGAGTGTCCCCAGCAGGGGGCGTGTCACAGGAGGAGGGATTCCTCAGACATGCACACTAGGTCATGGGGATCCCAGGGCCACGTTACAGTCCGTCCCCCACGAGCAGCTGTTTAGAAGCTCAGAGGCCCACAGCCACACAGGCGGATCCCCGGGCGGGAGGGGGATGCCCAAACACAGGGAGACGGCTCTCAGCCGACCGAGTTCGCTCACTCGGTCCACACTGCTCTTCCAGTAACACGGAGGTACATTAAATCATTTGAAAGTCACATGTCAGGGGCTCCTGGATGGCTCAGTCAGTTAAGCATCCGACTGGGGCTCAGGTCACGATCTCGAGGTTCACGAGTTCGAGCCCCGCGTCGGGCTCTGTGCCGACAGCTCGGAGCCTGGAGGCTGTTTCAGAGTCTGTGTCTCCCCCTCTCTCTGCCCCTCCCCCGCTCACACTCTGCCTCCGCCTCTCAAAAGAGATAAACGTTAAAAAATTTTTGAATGTGACATATTAAGGGTACGTTATTTTATTTTTAACCGCACAATAACGTTTTGACAAATATTAATATTTAAAATGTCAGTGCTCAACATCACGTTATTTTACTTTTAAACAATACCTGTAGTTTCTCTAAAAACGAAACACACCCACACACTCTGGCCATGTTCTCCTTCCTCTCCTCTCCTCCTCCCTCACAGGCTCCTTTTGTGCTCGTGAGGTGATGGGGGAGGCTCGTCCGTCAGCCTGTGAACCTCCCCACCCCGGATTCCCTTGACCCCCAGCCGCGGCCGTCGGCGGGTCTCGCGAGCGGTGCGTGGCCTCCACACCACGCAGACACCGTCTGCACCCTGAGGTTTGCTCGGGGGAGGGGCCGGCCTGCCGCAGACCCGGGAGGGGTGTGGGGGGGAGGTCAGCGGGAAACCTGTACCGCTCGACGTATTTAATTAGCTTTTGGAGCAGGGAGTTTCGGTGGCATATAGAGTATATTTTTAACGGCAGACAGTTTCTAACACAGAACTGTGGGGCACCATCTGGCTTGCCTAACTTTGAGACGGGGGCTCCAGCTCTCATTCAGGCGCTCTCCCGCCCGAAAGGGGGGGGTCGCAGAGAACAGGATGTTCATGCCCAGAACGGCCACATCATCACGTGTCGTCAAAGCACCGGGGAAGAACCGGTCGTGGAGCCACCGATGCCCGGCGGGCCAGGCAGACCCCCTGTCCGGCGTGTCTACGGCCTGACCGCCCACCCCTGCCGCCAAGATTTTACCCCAGACCAAGGGGGAAATTACCCTCAGAAACACAAGGCTGAGTTTTTCGCGGATGCACGTTAAAGAAATCTGCTCCTGTTGGGAAACGCATCAGGTCTTTCAGAGCTGTGAGTTGTTGAGATAACAGCCTCTTCTTGTGAAGAACCGTGCGGGGGCCCGCGTCTGCGCGGGAACCGGGACGGGAACCGCGCGGGGCGAGTCACTGACCGGACGGAACGCTTGACCTTTGCCCTGGAAGGCCAGCAGGTGTTTGGAGCCAAGGCTAGAGGCGATCCGTCTCAAGAGGCGAAGGGTTTCCCAGCGAACATCGGGCTCCAGCACCATCCTCCGCGCCCGTGGTGGGTCGGGGAGAACGGGGACTGGGAACCAGAGAGGAGGCGTGTGGGGAAGGGTGTCCAGATGCGGGACCACGGCTGTCCCCCAGCGCCCCCAGCGGCCAGGTCACGGGTCTATTTGCGGGCAGGGCGGCCTGTGGTGTCCAGGGTTTCTAACGTGATGACGGAGCAGCCGTCCGCGGGAAGGACTCCCGCCGAGGCGGCCACGTCTATCTGATGCCAGCACGCTTCTCCCCACGGGGCTCCCACGGCCCACCGGCCAGCGGTGCCGGGGCTGAGGGAGGTCCGATGCATGGCTCTCTCCCAGGCTTCTGGAAAGCTCCCTGTCCACCCCAGAGGATGAGCCAGTGATCCTGAAAGAACCAAGTCAGAGGTGGAAAATTGTCCAAAGCCAAGTCACTGTGCGTCTCCAGCGCTCTGGAGGCCTGCAGACCTTGACAGTGTCACTGTGGGACTAGGGATCCTTTCCCCTGTTTCCACCACACGGTGTCTCCCACCCAGCCCACCCCCCGCGGATGCAGCGCAACTCACTGAATCATCTTCTCGGTGGGATGGGGGGCAGATCCCACATTCTCGCTGTCCTAAACACTCCCGGGTGGACACGGTCCATATCCGAATCCAACCCCATTCACGGCCTCAAGGGGGACTCGATGGGTCTCGGGGCGTTTGCCACCCCGATACCAGTCACCCGATCACCTGCCAGAGGCTGTGCCCGTTCACCCCACCAGGAGTGCCCGCAAACCCCCGCGGGACGGGGCCACCGGAATGAAGATTCCATCGGGGGCTCTCCCCACCCTCCCTCCTCAAGGCTGCAGGGCCACTTCTGCCCACGGCTCCAACCTTCGCCTCACTCTCCACCGTGGGCTTCAGCACCTCTTCCTGCCGCATTTCACCCAAGAATCTGACACACTGGGTTTCCGTGTTGGTGGTCTTCACGCGTGGGGAGGGGTCGGACTCCGTGGAGAGCGGGATGGGAGCCGCGGCGTGCGTACCCACCCCCACACAACACCGAGACAGCTCCAAGGCCCGAGCGGGGCCCCCTGCCTGGCATCTGCAGCCCGGGTTCTGATCTCCAGCCTGACGTTTTCTCTTTCATTCGCCAGAGATGCAACGAGAGGCCTCATCAGAAACCCTGCTGAACCCGGTTTCGAGGCCCTGCGAGACTGCGGTGTGAACCAGGCCGGCCCTCAGGGTCGCCGTCCCTCCTCCCGCGAGCCCCCAGGCTCCACATGACCCCCCCAGAACGCTGCCCGGGCTGGGGGACGATGCTACTGGCCCAGAGTTTACGGACCGACCCCTGCCTCCCATTCTTGCAAGTTGGTTTGAGACACTTACTCAGAGCTCGTAGTCCAAACAAAGTTGAACTCTTCCCTTGCTGGCATCGTTTGTGTGTGTAGCGTCACTGTCCTCTGACGTACCAAAAGCACGTGCACGTTTAATCATAGCAAAGCGTTACTCTTCCCCTCAAAATTAGGAAAGGCTTTGCACGCGGACCCAGCCTTCAATTAATCCCAACACAATTGTGTGAGCCTGTACGTTTTTGTTCTTATGAAGATGTAAATCGCTAAAGAAAGATACGTTAAAACCTTGAACACACGTAGGAGACAGCTGTCCAGTAGTGAGCAGCCCGTGCACTGGGGGAGATGTCATCAAAATGCCTCGCTCTGAAGCAGCCAAGCCATCCGCGAGGCCGGAGAGGCTCGCCCTCACGCACCCCCGGGAGAGGTTTGTGAGTCGGTGAAGGGGTGCGAATCAGTCACTCCAGAAGGCGAGCCAGCAGGGCTCCGTCCAAATCTCACGCGTACAGATCCTACAAAAGTGGCTCCGCTGATGTGCCGAAGGGAGTTCTGTCGGGACCCGCAAAATTGCCAATCATTTGCCCCCGTGTTGAGTCTTACGTGAATAGTGTTGAGTTGATTCTGGCTCACTGAAGGGAGAAACCCAAGCCAGGAGTGAGCCTGCGCCAAAGTGCAGCGCCGTTCACGGGATCAGAGGCCCCTGACCCGCCGGGCAAGGCCTGTCCCTGCTGAGCGCCGCAGAGGCCGCTGAGTCAGCCCCGAGGCCGCGACGCAGAGCCAGCGGAGCTCGGAGCTCCGGGGCAGTTCGTTCTGGAAGGGAGGCCGTCCCAGGCCCAGCCCCCTGGGTGGACCAGCCAGGGCAGAATAGACAACAGGTTCTCCATCATTGAGCCAACAGTGACCCTCGAGCCAGAGGGAGGCCGCAGGGGTGGCATCAGCCGGCAGGTCCCATCCCTTACAGACCCTACAGGAGGCAGAGAAAGTAGAGGCCGGCCTCCTCTCTGAGCCTCCAACCCGCCTCCCTCCCAGGCCGTCTGCAGCTCTGGGCTCACGGCACACCCACAGCAAGGACTTATCACCCCCAGTTGGAGCGGGGCCGCTCGCCTCACTAATTCATCGGGTTCTGTAGGCATCTGGACCCTTCAGGCCAAAAGGTACCAGAGCCTCAGGTTGTTTGTCCTAAAGTGGAGGCCAACTGAATCAACCCTCCACCAGGTCTGGCCGACTGACTGGGAAGTGGAACGTGGTCCCACAGGAACCTGGCATCACTGCTTGGTTGTCCAAATTACCCCGAACAACAGATCAAGCGGTTTCCGACAGGAGCAGCCGATCATCTTGGGCAAAGTCACAGCCTGGGTGAGATCAACAGCACAATCACCCACGTGGAGCCCTTCAATCAGCAGCTGCCTCCCAGAGGGCAGGGTGCCCGGGACAGAAGGCGGCCCGTGAGCCTGGACCAGAGATCCCACAGACAACACCATGGTCGTGGGCCCATGGGAACTTCACGAAGAAAAAATCATTTCCCTGGGACTTGGTAACAAGAAGAGTGTGTTTTAGCACGTGCACGCGGAGATCAATTTTAACGAGCCCGGTAAGGAGGTCGGTAACAATACATGGCCAGGGAACAGAAGGAACAACGTTCACTACATCCACTTTCTAGAAAGCTTGTCTTTGATCTGTCAGTCAGTCGGCAGCTCGGTATCCACGCACACGGCGAGGGGAGAGAAGGTCTATCTGTATGTTAAGCCCGTGCAAACAGACACCCTGTTTCCCCAAAGCCAGACCTGCCCCCCGGCCAACACACAACTGCTCAGGAGTCTTTTGGGTCAGATCAGAATGGACTGATGTGTTGGTTTTCAAAGAAAGCTATTAGCAGTTCAAATGGAAAGCTCCCTGCCTGGAGGGCAGCCAAAAACAGCCCACAGAGCCTTCTGGAAGACTCCCGGAGACTGCTGACCGGGGAGCTCTGAGCCAGCTCCTGGAGAATCACGGCCCTGCTGCTGGAATCAGCAAAATCTCCTCCTAGCTCCGGAGACGGTGACTGTGCACATCTTTGTAGATTTCCTCAAAAGGTCTACAGCTACTTACATGAGCCACAGAGGCTTATTCCTTATATAGAAGAGAACCATACATTTCTAGACATTACGTCCCCATGGAGGAAAGACACACTCTCCAAAATCATACAATCCAAAACACGGAATTTGCACAGAAAAACTGAAACACGTGCAGTGCTTGAGCCTCCCACCATCGCGCACTACTCACAAGAATTACGTTTGGCTTATTACATCCGAGAGGCCTGCTGTGTGGGTCTGTGCACAGGAGAGGGTCCCAGAGCTGTCCCAGAGCTGTCCCAGAGCGCTCTGCGGCTTGGCCACGGGCCCCAGCCCCTTCCAGCCCGCAGCCCTGGACGCGTGCGGCAACTGTGACAGAAAGACGCCGTTTCCACCGGGGCCCCTGTGGTCCCGCGCTCGTAAGATAAGTGATTGGGAACACAGTCTCCACCTCCGGATCCAACGTCCACAAGCAGAAACGGGCAAAGAAGGCAGAGATCTCCGCATCCGTGGACAGAAGACGAGCACCTGACTGTTGCATTGGGGGAGTCAATCAGTGTTTGTTCACCGGCCCGCCTTGGAACTGCAGATGGCTAACAAGTACGAATTTTGCACAAAATCCTATCAGCTGGATCATTTTTGAAGATCGTGTTTGGGGCGGAGGGGCGAGGTGGCACTATGCGACTAGTCTGATTCAATCAGTGGGCAGCTAGTGAGCGTTTCTGTGTGGTCGAGGCAGTAAAACAGACACGGCCTCCACCCTCTTCAGAGACTCTTCTAGGAAGTTCAGCCTGATGCAGATTTTAAATTTTACTATTATGACTGCAGGGATACTTGCAGTGATAAAAGAGAGTTGATCCTTTCTCACCTAAAAAAAAAAAGTGTGTTGTTTAAAAAAAAAATGTGTGTATAAATTATATGTTTGCGAATACAGAGCAGCATTAAACAACAAATAGAGAAGCTTCCTAACCCTACCACCAAAGGAGAAACGCTAATTGTTTATCTTCCCAGAATTCCATGCCAGTGTAAACATGGGCAGGAACGTTCACGCGCATAATAGCAGCTCTCCCCACAAACACAGGATCACACGACGCAAACAGTTGTGAAATTTCGTGTCTGAGCCAGCTGGTTAATGCACAGGGAATAGTCTCAAACTACCCGTGGCCTTATTCTCAAGCGCTCGGCTCTGCGGGTCCCCTGTGCTCAGCTGCCCAGGATGGGCCCCGCGGGGCGCGGTCCCTGTTCCGGTCCAGACGAGTGGGCCTGGCTCATGCCTGGCAGAGCCCTGAGGCACGTTCTGTGTTACGTCTGCTCCCCCCCCCCCCCCCCCCCGCTGGCTGAGGCCCGTGGCTAAGGTGGCCAAGACCTGGTCAACAGGTGGGCGTGAGCCCCCCGACCCAGGGGCTGCGAGGTCACAGGGCAGAAAGAGGAAGCGAAGAAGTAAAAACAATAATCCGATAACCCGGCCTCCTCTGCAGCTCTCACCAGCTGTGGAGACAGGAAACGAAAATACACCTGCATCGTCTTTCTGAGAGGCTATACGCTGTCCCGTGTTACGGAGACACGATAATTTACTTACTCGATTCTCTGTTTTTGGACACGTGGGTTGCTTGCAACGCTTTGAAAACACGACAAACAACAGTGTCGAACATCTTTGGACAAGATGTGTTCAGAGTAATGCAAGAGGATGCTCTGCAGAAATTTCCTCTGGTGTGGCGTGCTCGAGTCAGCCGGGTCCGCGACAAGCCCTCGGAGACAAAGCGGGACCCGGCCTTCTCCGTCCTGGCCTCCCCTCGCCCGCTGTCCAGCCCACGGGGCCATCTGAGGCCGGCCCAGGGGGCAGGTGCCCCCGTGTGCACGGGCTGGTCGTCCTTCCCCGCTCCCCGGCTGAGCGACTGACCTCTGCTCCCCTAACTCTCAGACGCTGTGAGGATCAAAGGCACAGCGGCCGCGGGTTCACAGAAGAAGGGAGCTGCTCCGGGGGGGTGGGGGTGGGGGGGTCCGGCTGGGGCAGTCGGCCCAGACCACTCGAGCGACCCACCTGCAGGCGGAGGACACACGGCGAGGTCTAAGGAAGAGAGTCCGGCTGAGCTGAATGCCTCTCTCTTCGCTGAGCTTGCACCAAATACAACCCCGGGGACCAACTGGTGCCAGGAAAGTGAGAGCGGGTGGCTGCACCTGTGGTCCGTGTCCACACGGGCGGCACCGGGATTAATGAGGTAGGTTTGCAGAACAGGATTTATGAGACCAAAACAAATAGGAAATCAAAAGCTAGCTCTAAAAATCTTGAAGTTGAAGACAGCCGCAGAGCTGAGCACACGGGCAACTCGCCCCGTGTGGCTGACGTCACACCCGCCACTCCGCCTTCAGATGCGCAGTTGCCTTTGGCAAAGCTACCAGTGAAAAAGTGGAAAGGGGGCCGCTGGGAGGGGACTGGGGACTCGGGAGCCCCAGAGGGCCAAGGCACAGCGAGGGGAAAGGTCACAGGCTGCCCCTGGGGCCATAAGAAGCCCCGCCCTCCCCCTCGTCCAACAGAACTGGGACCTCACTCTGCCCTCGGGCTCTGGGTCCGCTATTTCAAGAGTGCATCTCGTACTATATTTAGACACCTCACAGCAACTCCACCTGTAACTTTGGGGGGAAAAAAAATCAAAGGACATTTATTATGCATGAGCTTAGAAAGATTCAGCACATTCCTGAAATCAATGAAATGCACCTCTTCTGTGCAGCGTATAAACCCTGGCAGCGCTCCAACCTTTGCGGAGAAAACCCGCGGAAGAGAGATGGATACCTTGCTT
>NW_024412404.1:66755586-66917503 GCF_014898765.1 Herpailurus yagouaroundi
CAGGCTTCGGGCCCCGCAGCAGGACTTCAGGGTCTGATGCTAAAAACGGTCGTGTGGCCAAGTGAGCCCGGGCCGCCTGAGGCAGGACTTTGAGGTTTCCCTACAAGCCCTTGGGAGGAGGACTCGTCTGCCCCCACGGACCCTGCCCTCTGCCCTTGCTGCCTGCCACACTCCCGCTGCGTTACAGGACACAGGTGGCCGTCCTCTGGCATCCCATTCCCGGCTGTCACTAAACAAACTGAACCAGTGAACGACGACGCTCCCCAAGTTCATCAGCTGGTGGCTGGCTTCGAAACGCACTGGCCCTGACCCAGGCTCGGCCAGCGGCCTCTCGGGTCCGCCTGTCCTGAAAGGTCCCCCCCTCTCCTGTGTGGCGAGCGGGGCTCACTGCGAGTTCTGGGGTGGGGGAGTGGGGTGGGGGGCTGTGTGCACCAGGCCTCCGTCTCTCTCCCGGACCCTGCAGCCCTCCACCTGAGAGGCTGAACATTTGTTCTATCACGTGGCGAAAGCACAGGACGCCGTCTGACTCGGTTGGCACGGTCATTCGTATGGAAACCTCTCCGAAGGTGCCCAGCCCACCCACCGCGGGTCCTCACTGCTTTGGGGGTCTCACAGAGCTTGCCGAGGGCAGCGCCCCCCCCCCCCAGGGAGGCAGGCTCCCCCCACCCCCTCCTGTCTGCACCCCACCCCAGGCACTTCCCAGACTGTTCCACAGACTCATTCTTCATCCCTGAAGGTAGCCCTGGGCCTTCCTGGGACCCTGGAACCCCCCCCCCCACAGGGAGGGAGGCCCCCGGGCAGGATGGAATCCCATCTCTGGATACAGCCCTCCCTCGCTCGGCCTCTGAGCCCCACCTGTGAGGTAGAGCCCACACCACCCCCTCCTACCTGCCGTTCGGGGGTACACTGAGTGGGACGCCCACCTGCCCAGACAGCGCGGGGCACGGATCACCACCACCCCTCCCTGCCCCCAGGGCATCGGATGGAGCCCCAGCTGTTTCCCACAGACCCCGACAGCCCTTCTCCATCAGTGTGCTCGCCTCCTGCGACCCCTCAACGCTGTGTGTGAACGTTCCCGCCTGAGGGAGGAGCCCGGGCCGCGTTCTCCCTGGTCGCCTGGTCACCGGACGCGTCCCTGTGATTCTGCCTCCTGACGTCCACCCCCGAGAGCTGGCCACACGCCCTCGCGCTGGGCACTCAGCGGCTGAGCGAGCGCCGTCTCTCTCCTGACCCAAGAGGCTTAGAACATAACCTCAAGGATGGTTGTTTTCCTTTGTTTCCAAATTCCAGGCAGCAATCTAGACCAACGACAGGTGGGCGCCCGCCAGGGGCCGCAGCATCTGGGGCTCAGGAGAGCCCCGCCTCGGGGGCCGCAGACAGCTCGCCCCGTCTCCCCAGCACCCGACGCCTCCATGCGGGAGACTCCCCTGTCTGCCTCGACTTCCCCGGTGCGAGCCAGCTCTGTGTCTTCCCTCAGGGAGGCGGGCTCCCCACTCTGGGCCCGGCAGACTCTCCCTCCTCTCCCTCTTTCCGCCTCACTCGCTACCTTCTGGACCCCAGGTCTCATCCTAGGCGCCGCTTCTTCCAGGAAGCCCTCCCAGACCCAAGTCCCTGATAGCCGTTCATGTTGTGTGCTTCCGGAGCACCCCACCCCCAGCGGAAGCCCCCAAACCGCTAGCGAAATCAGCTGCCCCCTCCCCCGCAATTCCCAGGACACACCAAGATGCCTGTCCTTGTCCGATGGGCTGGACTAAGCAGGACACCCAAATCTCTGCACCCGTCGTGGTCGCCGCTCCTCCCTTGGGGACGAGGAGCCCCCGTTACCTGTACCTGCTGCAAGTTTAAGCCACGTTCCCCCAAATGGGCCTCTTCTGGCCGACGTCACACCAGCCTCCTTAGGCCGGTCAACCGTGCTGCGTGTGCGTGAAGCTCTCTGCTCGGGCTTTAACACTGAGCTCTGTGCACTACCTGTGTGCATTCCTGGTCTTCGGGGTCATTGCTTCCCCTCATATTCAGAATATTAATACCACGCTAAGTAATGCTAAGCTATAAGCCAACAGAAAACTCAGCTCTGCGTGTCAGGCAGCCCAAATCGCCATGCCACTCTGGATATTATACGGCAAAGACACACATATGAAATTTATTTATTTATTTTTTTAAGTTTACTTATCTACTTTGAGAGAGAGAGAGAGAGAGAGAGAGACAGAGAGAAAGGGCGAGAGAAAATCCCAAACAGGCTCCATGCTGTCAGCACAGAGCCCCACGCGGGGCTCGAACGCACGAACCGTGAGATCAAGAGTCGGACGCTTAACCGACTGAGCCACCCTGGCACCCCCATACATTTGAAATTTCTAAGTGAACCTTAATTACCCATCCCCCGTGGGAGACAGCAGAGGGGGTTCTAACTTCCCGGTACATCTGTTAGGACCTGAAATAGTGGCCAAGATGGTGGCCCCGCCCTTGCCCAGGGGCTTTGTGGGAATGAGAACATTTCGGGCCCCTCCCCTGCTGACGGTCCCACCAGCGCTGGCCACTGCTCCTCAACGTCCGGTTTCTCACATGTCCTGCGGGAACACGTGGCTAATTTCCATTTTGTAATTGTTTCTCCTTACTGACACGGAGATTAATTCACCTTACAAGTGTAAACTATTCCCCTTTCAAGCGAGTCCCTGTTGATTTGTCACACTGAGTTTTGTCCACTAGCCATATTGATCTTTCATTATGTTCCTATCTTAGAAGCTGCCGGGACGTCTCTGTGCGTAAGAAAGGGCTTCCTGATTACCCTTAATTAGCTTTGTTAGTTGTCATTGCAAATCTCGGATCGGTATTTAAATATTGTTTTATGCAAGGACTAGTTCACGGAAAAGGTCGGCAAATCCCCGCCCCCACGCCGTGACCCCACAGAGAAGGGGAAAAGAGCAGGAAACAGGCTAACGTGGCTCCTTTCTCACAGCTCGGCCGCGAGGGGCTCTGGGATCCCGCTTCCCCTCCAAAGCTGGACGAAGTCAGGAGCCAGGAGGGATTCCAGTGGGCGACACACGCACCCGGGGCCGCTCCTGTCCTGGCCTCCGCCACGGGGAGTCTGGTGCAGGGGGACTGAGGGCAGCCCAGCCCCCACGGGCCTCCCGGGCCGCACGTGGCTCTGCCTCCCTCTGCACAGCGCTCCCGGCCCCGGCCGTCCGAAGGGAGGCAGCCTCGAGGGGCCCAGCCTCCGGAACCGCGTGATGGTGACCATGACATGAGCGGACCGGCCCAGTCCCAGCGACGAAAGGGAGTAGCAGGTGACGGGGGAAATAGAGGGCAGAGTACGGGCTCACACCGCCCCCCCCCCCCCCCTGCCCAGGGGAATACGTGTGACATTCCTCAGACACTCCTGGCCGCCCGAGAACAAAGGAAAGGGGTTTAAGTGCTGGACATGCCGATGTGGGAAACTCAGGCAAACGAAAAGTTAAATTCCCTTACTGCCACAGCCCATCCACAAGCCCTTGAGACCGGCAGAGTGACCTCCCTCTAGGACCTCAGCTGCCTCGATGAGGACGCTTTGCTGGGGCAAAAGAGAGTCTTAGCTTGACGTCATCCCAACCCCCAGGATCCTGCACGTCTACTTCCTTTATCTCAACTCCCCCAAGTATATGCTGGCGATCACACCCCCAAGCTGATGGCCCCCGATACACATCTGGAGGGTCTCGCGACTGAGGTTTCATTGAACGGTAGTAAGTGGAGCTTCCCTAGCAACAGCCAGCCCCTCAAAGTCCTTGCTTCCAATATTCCTTAGGGACTTACTCTATCCCTGACCCCTTCGAACCTGAGGGGATATAATGAGTCACCTGTCACGACCCCAGGGCAGCTCTTCCTGCCCACGGGTGGGTCCTGTCCCCGTGCTTTAATGAGATCACCTTTTTGCACCAAAGACGTCTTCAGGGATTCTTTCTTGGCCGCCGGCTCCACAGCCCCACAATACCCCCAAACTCATCAGCAAGGATTTCAGGTCCTGCCCAGGCCACCCCCCAGCCAGGCCACCGGCCCCCTGGTTGGGGGCCGTCCAGGGAGCCAGCCGCAGCAGGTCCCCCTGAGGCTGCACTGGTCCCCAGGGGTGCTCCTGATCTGGTCTGCAGACACTGGTCCCTCCACCTTCCGGAGACCCTCAGTGACCCCCACGCCCAGCGATGTGTCGCGATGACCGTGGTGCCACCGGCCGCTGCCTCCCAGCCCACAGCACACTAGGCCTGTCTGGGGCATCCCAGGCTCCGGTGGGCTGATTTGTGCCCTGCCGGAATCAGGAAGGCCACTGTGCCCTGTGCCCTGTCGGCCCCCATCAAAAACGGAGCTGGAGGCCGCTTCCTAGTCCGTGGGCGTTTGCGTGTTGATCGCTAAGAGCCCTGCCAGGTCCCTCCCTGTCTCCTAGTCCATTTGCACCGCAAATCCACGTGTCCATGCCACGGGCCCCCAGCGCTGAGCTCGCTGGCATCCGACCTCCTCCTCCTTCCTCCTTTCGATCCCCAAAGCCACTGACACCCATTTCCACTGGCCTGTTAGGAAACTAGAGCCAGAACTGAGCTGCCGGCTGGCAGTGGGGAAGCCCGGGCGCCCCGACACCGAGGGAGAGGGACCGGATCAGGGGCGAGCGGGGGTCCCTGGGCCGCGCCCGTGCCCTGTGGGGGGGACCGGCCAGAGGGACGGGGGGGGGGGGGTCTCCGGGGCAGCGTGGCCCAAGCGCCAGGGGCCTTTCCAGACCAGGCTCTGCACTGTCCACTTAGCAGAAGGTGGGTTCCCCGTGGCCTTTATGGGCGCACTTGTCACATTTTTACAGACAACATAAACATAATTTTACTATCAACCACCTTTAATGTCTTTACTCCTCAGGAAGTGACAGTAGACGCTCCTCTAGTAACAGCGGTCTTCTGTGAAGAGCAGATAAACCGTCTCATTCTTCTCGGGCTCCCCAGCGAGCGCTTGACAGGCTACTTATGAGGCGCGAGCATCAGGCTCCTTCGGAGCCAGAGACAGTCCCGGCGTCTCAGGGCGGCTTCCAAACTTGGCCTGATACAAATTCCAGCTTTGGAAACAAGGCCCACGGCTTCTTGCTGTTTCCTGATTATTACAGGGACTCCCATTTCTTGGCTTTTTTAGTTCCAAACCTTGAGCACTGACTTTGACTGAAAGCAGCTCTATGGTGACCACAGAGGACAGGAGGACGGGGGGAGGGGGAGGCGGGGGCAGGGAGACGGAAGAGCAGGAGGAGGGGAGGAGGGGAGGACAGGCCAGCAGAGGGCTTGGCGTGGGAACATTCTCCCCCCGGAAATGACAACACGACAGAGCCGAGGCAAGTCAACTTGTTTTCCGGCTGGAACTGGTAAACGGGATGCCAGCATTCTGGTGACAACGTCCCAGGGGGACCCCCAAGGTTCCGGCTGGGCCTCCCCCTCCCCTCCAAGGCCTTCCCACTGAGCACTGGTGATACACCCACTTCCTACACGGCCGCGGCTTGTCCCCGACTCCGAAAAACGATCGGACGGACACACAACCTCACTGCAAAGATGTGCCGAAACCGTGGACTCAGAAACCCAAGCCACTCTCAAGGCGTGATATCACATGAAAAGAAAAACTGTCATGGCCCCAGTAGCTGGAGCCTTAAGAAACAGAGATCCTTTCCAGGGCCGCGAACTGATGCAGATAAGCCGGGCTTCGTGGCCACCTATGTGCGTTCACTGCCTCTGAGCAAGGCTGAGTGAAGAGTTACCCGGCTCCCTAAAAACGTTTGTCAGGACTGTGATTTCAGGACTGAAATTCTGATGTGTGCAGCAGGAATCGTGGTCCCGGGGTGTGGGATCACAGACCCAGATTGACCCAGGAGCCCTCCTGGGAGCGAGCCATGAAACGCCATCTACAAACCAGCTGGTGGGGAGAAGCGAGGGGACAGCCACAGGGGGTGCAAGAGCTGCCCGTGAGCTCTGGCTGTGGACTTGGCGTCCGCTCCCAGGGCTGACCCTCATGCCCACTGTGAACCCGGCTCTGGAGACAGCGGGCATCTGGCCCAGGCCCCACGGTCCTCAGGCTTTGGATCAGACCGGCGGGGTTCAATGGAGCTCAGCTACTATTCACTTCCTTGTCTGCAACTGAGGGTAATAAAACATGGTCACCTTTGATCCCTGAGTCAAAGAGAGTAACGTGTCACACGCCCGGGACACAGACGATGCACAGGAGATGTCCCCTGTGCTTGAACCGACCGGTCTTTCCAGGAGCCCCTGGGATCTGTAAAAGGATGGCCACATGTCTCCTGGGGAGGCCTCTGTGTTCTGGATGTTGGGGGAGGACGAGGTGGTGGCCCACCCGTGTGCCCCGGTGGGTGTGTGGATGGGAGACTGACCGCCTTGCCCTCACCAGGGGGCAGCCCGAGCCGTCCCCCAGCCCGGCCTCCTCCTCTGCTGGTCCCCTGATCACCAAGGCAGGGCCCAGAGACCACACCTCACCCCCTGGCCCTGCTGTGGGTGCTCACTTGGCTCTCAGCCGGCTGTGAGGCCTTATCGTCACCTCAGGCATCCATGGGGTCACCAGGCGTTGCAGCCTCAGTTGGAGCATCACGGATGTCCGCAACCCTCGCCGCGGTCATGAGCCGATGCCTGCCCGCGGGCTCTCCTGGAGCAGAAGCCGGCCCTGGACACCGGGCCTGCAGGTGCCACATCCCAGAGGCACGACCGGGCCACGCTGTCCCACGCTGAGGCTCTCTGTGGGGCTTCAGGCAAAGGACAGGTGACCGGGCGGCTCTCCTGCTCCGCTTTCCTGTTGGTGCCTGTCACTTCCCCCCTCTGTCGAGTTTGTCCAACTTCGAAGAAGGTAGGAAAGCCCGCAAATCATTCTTTGGTAAAAGCTGGACTGTCCTCGCTCCCGTGATGGTCGAAGAAACTCGCGACTCCAGCCGTAGCAAAGCTCCACGTTCGCGCGGCCCCGTCTTTGAGGTGTAGGTCAGTGGCCAAGGTCGCCATCGCCATGGCCGGTGAGGATGCACACGGCCGTGCGCCTGTTCCCGGACGCGTCTGCCTGCACAGGTCAGCGTGCAGGGGTCTCCCGGGAAGTGTGTGTGGAGGGAAAACCGGCCTCGGAGCACAATGGGGAGGTGTTCTGCCTGCAGACGGTGCTTAGAAACTCTCCAGTCAATGGAGGACTAGACGCTCGCCAGAGGCAGGGGCGCAGGGGAGAGAGGATTAGCCGGCGCTAATAAATTCGGAGCATGAAGCAGCCCAGGGAGACAATTTAATTCCATTCTCTCCCCACGAACGTGTCTTCCTCTACCTGTGAATGCAGAGCACCTGCTGATGGGATCCCTGAGCAAAGGGAGCCCCCCCCTTCGGCGGGGTCTCGGGGTTTAATTAAAACAAGGGCCCTGCGCTTATCCCAAAATAGCAGGATCGTTTGCACTACAGAATCTTTCTTGCAAGCTGACATTTAATTTAACGCTAAAAACTGATCATTTTAAAATAAAAGGTGGCATTAACTTGCCTTTAAAACATTTCCAAGGGATCCCGGAGAATGTTACTCTACCCTGGTTGTTTTTTTCCTGTTTATTTGTGGCTCCTTTTCCGTCCAAGTGGGAAATATTGTTTCACTTTTTCTTTTAGTTTTAGCACATTTTCTTAAAAGTCCATTTTTATCCCTCAAGTTCTGCAACGGTTTCAGTGTTTCCTTTATGTCACCGTAAAACATGGCTCCCTTGTGCCCTCCCACGATACCGGTGGCCTCGGCCCGCAGAGGGAAAGCCCGGGGTCAGCCTGGCTGGGCAGCGGCACCCCACAGCAGAACAGGAGCCCTGCGGTCATGGAGCGGGACCCCCGCGGGGTGAGGAAGCAGGGGTGCCCGTCCCTCCAGCCGGGGCCCAAGCCTCCAGCCACAACTGTCCCAGCCCCTGGGGGTTTGCACCTGACAAAGAGCAGAAGACTGGGGGTGGGAGGGAGGGGAGAGCCTGGGGGGGGGGGGGGGGCTGGGGGGGGCGGGGCCTCGGCGGGGTGGGCCCCCTCCGCGTCTTCTGTGCCCAGGAGAAGACGCCCCCAGGGCTGGACAAGACCTCCGTCTCCTGCTCAGTTAGAACACCTTTCTCTGGAATTAGCTTGTGTGGCTGGAAAGAACGGCACCGCCGAAGCAGACACATTTGCCATGAATATTCAGCTCTCGGACAGATGGTGACACTGGCCTGCAGACGAGACACTTTCCGTCCACGTCTCGAACAGAGGACCCTGCTTCTACCGTCCCTCCGGTCCAATTCCCGGGGATAAGTGTTTCCGTAGCTTCTGTTGTTTTCTGCTGCAAACACCTCCCTGTCTGTGTCTAGGGCTCCAAGCGCTAAGTACGTGTGCCATCTGGAAGGTATAATTTGCTGTTCAATTACTTCTCAGTCTCTTAAGAACACTGCTTTTCCCCAGTGGCTGTTGTGTCTTTCTAGAACTTACTTCCCTTTTTTCAATATATGATTTCCTTTATAGTGTCCCTGAAACTCATCGTGTGTCTGGCCCTTATTTTATCGAAGTGACGCTGTAATCTTTGTTGCCGGCAGGAGAATACGTGAATGTCCCTGTAACTGGGCGGTGACGTGTCAGCGGCACCTTGGACACAGCAAGGTGGCTCACAGATACCTCCAGTCCTCTCCGGGAGCCACATCTATCGTTTGCGTGGCCACCGCTCACCGGGCAGGGCCCTGGGGGCGCTGAGCAGAGCAACCCTGGATGTGGCGAGAATGTCCAGGAGCAGGAAGTCAGGCACAGGAGAGAGGTGTCCAGGCGGTGGGGAAGGGTCCCCAGCTGGACTCTAGGGTTAAGGAACTGGCTGGATGGACAAGGACCAAAGGCTTTCTGGGTAAAGGGAATAGCATATGCAAAGGCCCTGGGGCAAAAGAGGAGGCAACACCTAGAAACAGTAGGAGGAACAGGAACCAAGCAAAGCCGAGGACCGTGTTTAGGTGGAATACCCACAGCAACCAAAGGGACGGAGAGGGAGGCAGGAAAGGCACGTGTGTGGAGCAGCTCTGGACCAAGAGAAAGCCAGGTGCACGCACAGTGAGCCCAAGGAAGGGGAGTGGTTTTCTAAGCACACAAAACCGGGGAGGGAAGGAAGGTGGGCCTCGGATTAAGTGCATCACCCTAAATCTGTGAGTTCTTCGGAGCTGGGTTGGGATCCAGCGGTGGGGAGGGGGCGCCTGGGGTCCTCAGCCCCTTCCCACGAAGGCTGTGCCGTCGCGCCCCGGGGGCCAGCGGCACCCAGTGTTTCCAGAGTTAGAGGAGGCTTCAGAGGTGGCTTTTTAAGGTTCCCTCGTGCTGTGGCAGGCTGTGTCTAAGCCTTCATTAGACTTATCTTTTTGAGTCATCGGATGGTGACGAGCCGGTGTAACGGGGAGGGTGCTTGTAATTAAGCCGCACGAGCACCGTGGCCCCAACCCCGCAATGAGGCCGACATCACGGGCTTCTTTATCCTGAGGGTGCCTCCTCTGGAGACGGAGAGAACACAGGGAGGGAGCTCCTTCAGAGCGAGCGCACTGCTGGTCACGGAGCCCCGGGGGCAGGCAGGACAGACGGGCGCAGCTCCGTCAAAGGTGCAGGTGAGACCGGGCGCTGGCCCAGCGGGACCCACAGTGACCAGCACCGAGAACAAAGGCCAGCCGGACGCTCCAACGTCCTTGGGGCGAAGCCCGGGCTCGCTTCCCAACACTCCGAGTAAGACGGGAGACACAGTTCCTTCCTCCTGTCCGGATCTCTCCCGCTTCGTCCCTCCCAAGCCCACAACCTGTGCTTGGAAGCTGGAGCCGTGTTTGGCTCCCGTCGTGTCCCTCTCCCTCCTCCCTCCCCACCCAGCCAGCGGCCCCGCTGCTCAGCTGCCCCTCGGTGCTCAGAGCAAACACGCAGACAGGTGAGCCCGTGAGTGGCCGGGAGGTTCAGGAAGCCCTCCTTGTGTCCACACAGCCCGTTACGACAAGAGGTACAACTCTGCAAATCATCTTAAGGGATGGCTCTGCAGTTAACACGCTTGATAGCTGGTGGTGTTTATTAGCTGTGCGCTCTCTGGCTGAGCAGCGAAGTAAAGCACGTGCTGGTGAAATGACGCGTCGGTCAGGTGTACAGGGGCGCATCGCGGGCTTAGAGGCGGACCCAGCCGGCGGGGGTGGGGGGGGGTCGCCTCCTTGGCTGGACGGCGCACCACAGTTGCCCTGGACGGGTGGGAATCCGTCAGCAGACCCCACGGGAGAGGTGGGTCTTATTTCAGCGACCGTGTGCTCCCGGCCCCACGGGGCATCATGTCCCCAGCCTCCGCCAGTGCTGGGACTCCCCCAGAATCTCATTCGGCGAAGCGCGCTCCTCACCTGGGCTGACTCCTTACGAGCATGTGGCTGTGGTGTGTTCTTGGCACCCAGGGGAGCGAGTTCCCTCTGAAGAGCTGTCCTGATCACCAGACGTCCGCGTGGTGGTGTCCTTTTTATGTAGACAACAGAATCTTTTGCAGGAAACATCATTTCTCCAAAACATAATATTGCTACTTTCCAGTTCCAAATAAAATCAAGATTACAATAAAATATCTCAGAAAAAATACATATGATACCAGTCTTCTGTTGCTGGGTAGGCAAGTGCCACAGTTTTAGTGAATTAAAACACCACCGACCAGGACTCCCAGGACCACGGAGCAGACGTAATTTCCCTGCTCCTCTCCCAAAGCACAACTAAAACCCTGCACACCGTGCGAGAACCTGCCTGAGCAGATCCTGAAAGGTGGAGAGGACCAGCTGTGGGCCTCAGGACCCGGGGGGACACAACGGCGAGCCACTTGGGTTTTCCTTCTGCCTCGCACGTCACAGACCAGGGGCTGAGGGACCTGGCAAGCGGAAACACCAGTGGACACACACACGCAAAAGCTCCAGGAAAGCCTGGTCTCTCTTGACAAGGACCAGAAAAGCATCAACCCAGCAAGAAACAAATTTCAAACAATAACCCGTCCCTCTGCTCCAGTCAGACATCACAGAAAAATGGTGGACTCGCATCCACCCACACCAGCGGAGGCCAGTGCGGAGCCCAGACTCCTGCCCCCATGACGCTGTGCCCACCCTCCCGGGTGGTCGCAGAGAGAGCCTTTGTCACCTGTGCAAACATACACTCAAAAGCACTATGAATAACTCAAAATGGAATCTGGAGGTGGGGGAAAAGAAGGTCAAGTAACCCAGAGGAAGGGAGGGAATAGAGAACACAATGAAAAACTGAAATAACAAATAGAAAGCAAATAACAAAAGGGCAGATGTAAGATACACGTAGTTACATTAACAGGAAATGGTCTAAATGCACCAATTAAAAAGCAAAGATTGGCAGAGTGGATTGAAAAAGAGGATCCAAGTAGACACTTGAATTTTTTTTTTTTTTTTTTTTACAACATTTATTTTTGGGACAGAGAGAGACAGAGCATGAATGGGGGAGGGGCAGAGAGAGAGGGAGACACAGAATCAGAAACCGGCTCCAGGCTCTGAGCCATCAGCCCAGAGCCCGACGCGGGGCTCGAACTCACGGACCGCGAGATCGTGACCTGGCTGAAGTCGGACGCTTAACCGACTGCGCCACCCAGGCGCCCCCGATACTTGAATTTTTTACGAGAAACCCACACAAAATATAGAAGCGTATGCAGGTTTAAGAAAAGGGAACGAGAAAAGATATATTTGGTAAATATTAATCAAAGGGAAGGCCGTAAGAGGCAGCCTTCGCAGTACCAGGTAAGGTAGACTTTGGGACCAAGAAAACCTCCGGAGGGCGACAGAGACGTTAAGTAACGATGAAAGGGGAAGTCCGCCAGGAAGGCACAGCACTCCTAAACATATATGCCCCAAATTACAAGCTGCCTTCCGGTAGAAGAAACACCAGTGAGACAGAAAGGAGAAACAGAAAAACCCACAAATACAGATGGAGACTTCAACACTCCTGTCTCAACAACGGAGACAACCACTGACAGAAAGTCAAGAACACAGAAAAACTCAATGGTACAATTAACCAGCAGGACTTAATGACCTGCCGGACCAGCCCAAGTGAGAACCACGGAACGTTTTCCTTCCAAGTGCCACGGAGCACACACCGAGACAGCCACGTCCTGGGCCATGAAACTGACCTCAGCACGTTCAGAAGAACTGAAATCACATAAAGTGTGTTCTCTGACCACATGGAAGAAACTAGAAATCAGCCAAAAGATAGCAGGAAAATCTCCAAACAATTAAAAAACAAACACACTTCTTGATAATCTGTGAATCCAAGAGGAAGTCTCATGGGAAATCAGAAAATATATTTAACTAAACAGAATAAAGACACACACAATGAAATTTCTGACACGTCATAGAGTAGCTGTGAGAGGAAAATTTATGGTACTGAAGGTACAGATTTAAAAAAAAAAAAAAAGTCTCACATCGACGAGGGAAGCTCCCAGCTCAAGAACCCCAAAGACGATCACAATAAACCAAAAGCAAAGAGAAAGAATGAAAGAGTCAAGGTAGGAGCAGAAATTAATGAAATCAAAAACAGTAACAGAAAATGAAGGGAACACAGGGCAGGTTCACTGAAAAGACTGGTGAAATTGTCCAACCGTTAACCAAACTAACAAAGAAGAAACAAAATGGAAAGACCCCGATGGCCAACATCAGGAACGAAGCAGGGATCACCGCAGACCCTGGAGGCACCAAAGAGGCACTACTAATAACTTCACGGGGAAAAGCTGGACAAATTCTAGGACGTGGACCAACCCCTCAAAAACACAAACTACCACAATTCACCCGAGAAAATAATCGGTCATTTGAAGAGCCCTATGACTATTAAGGAAACGGAAATTATAACTCGGCAAACTTCTAAAGGTAAAACAAAAAACCTCCAATGTCAGACGGTGTCACTGGAGAATTCTGCCAAACGTTTAAAAAAGAATTAACACAAAGTCTACCTAATCTCTTCCAGGAAAGAGTACAGGATGGGACACTTTCCAGTCCATTCTGTGACGCTGCTACCCTGATACGAAAACCAGGTAAAGGTAATACCAAAACACACATAAAACACAAACCAGCGTCTCATCGACTTACATGTAAAAATTGTCAGGGGCGCCTGGGTGGCTCAGTCGGTTAAGCAGCCGACTTCAGCTCAGGTCATGATCTCACGGTCCGTGGGTTCGAGCCCTGCGTCAGGCTCTGTGCTGACAGCTCAGAGCCTGGAGCCTGTTTCAGATTCTGTGTCTCCCTCTCTCTCTGACCCTCCCCTGTTCATGCTCTGTGTCTCTCTGTCTCAAAAATAAATAAACGTTAAAAAAAAATTTTTTTAATTGTCAAAATACGTATGAAACAAATCAATAATGTGTAAAAGGAATCACACATCATGACTAAGTGAGGTTGGTTTCCAGTCTGGAGGGCTGAGTCCACAGCAGAAATCAGTCAGCGCAAGCACCCGATCGGTAAGTCAAAGTGTCCCCGGGGGGGGGGGGGGCGCAGTGGTGTTGGAAGGGGCATGATGCATCTGCCAACGGCTCCGAATGGGAAACCCACAAACACAGCCACAAAAACCGTTCCACTGACCTTTGGCAAAAGCGCAGAAGCAACTCAACAGAGGAAAGATGGCCTTTTCCACCGATGCTGCTGGAATAATTGGACATCCATAGTCAAAAAAAAAAAAAAAATGAGCTTTGACTGAAGCGGCACGCCTTATACAAAATTTAACTAAAACGGATCATGGGCTTCAATCTAAAATATAAAACCATAAAACTTTTAGAGTAAATGCAGGGGAAATCTCCAGGAACTCAGTCTAGCCAAAGAGTTCTTAGACTCAACATCAAAGGCACGGACCATGAGAGAAAAAAATGGGTAAGTCTGCATCAAAATTAGAAGTGTTTGCTCTGAGAAAGAGTCAAGATGACGAGACAAGCCCTAGACGAGGGGAAAATACTTGCAAACAGCACCCCCAATACATGAGGAGTATCTGAATGCACCGAGCTCGCAAAACTCAACTGCGGAAAAGCAGATCATCTGAGCACAGGCTGGACAACGGACACGGAGAGTTAGCTTCCGATAGGGGCGCAGCCCAGGGGACCAGGGGATCACATGAAGGACGTCCAGTGTCAGTGCGCCCCACGGGTCCGGTGCGCCGGCACCGTCGATGTGTCTAACACCATATGTCTAACACCATGTGTCTAACATGTGGGGACACCACCGCATGCTGGCAGGGGTGCAGAGAGACTGGAGCCGCGCGCGTGATGGGCAGGGGTGAGAACGGAACAGCAGTTTCTTATTCAGCTAACCTTCAACTGCAATCCTGGACACTTACCCTGGAGAAATGAAAAATGACGTTCGCGCAAAAACATGCTCAGGCTTCCCAAGTCAACATCGTTAGCATTAAGCTTACAAGACGGAAGGTGTTACAGAGGATCATCATTCTGAGCTCGAAATGCAGAGAAACTCAAAGGTCTTCGATGACTCCTCAGAATGGTTTCAACCGGGGGGCAGAGCAAGGAGTCCACCCTTGGCCCCCACACCGTCCACACTGCCTGCTGCCGCTTCATCCTTGGGGCCGGCGTTTGTGCGTCAGCAGCAACACCCACGAGCACTGCTTCCTTGGGGCGGCCGACGTCACCAAGGCAGGACCCTGGAGGCAGTCTCAGGGCGGCCGATGTCAGAGAGGCAGGACCCCAGAATGGTCTATAGAGGTTCCAGAAAAGGCTGCAACAAACTGGCTGCTGACATGCCCCTGAAGCCTTGGTGCTTCCCGGAGGACGTGAGGCTTTGTCCCGCACAGCAGGTGCAGCCTCCCCACTGAGCGCCCTGTCCTACCCTGGGCAGTTCCAGGAGGGAGGAGTGGCATCCCCTCTCTCACCAAACCTCGCTTTCCTCTTGGCTACAATGACATATGGTACCAAGCGAGCTCTGTGGTCCCTTCCAGCCCCTGGTCCAGATCTGCTGAGTGGATCTCACGCTCTTGGCCAGAGATCTTCTCACGGTGCCAAGGAACTCAGGGGGATGGTCGCTGTTAATCACAGTGCCAAGGAACTTGGGGGGATGGTCACTGTTAGCGGCAGAGTCTCCTCGATCAAAGAGGCGTCAGAACCCAGCCCACCTTGTTCTCATGTAGAAACCACTCCTCTATGAAGGTATTAATCAAGAAAGCATTCATTGCATCTGAAGACGGCTACAAGTCACATGGGAGCCGAAACGAAGCCCAGGGACCTTCACAAGACAGGGCCACAAACACTGGGGCGGCTGAGTGCCGTGCTTTTACGTCAGCAAATTACTTTCAAGAACGCTTGCTAACGAGATAAAAGCTTGGCTTTGTCTCTTTGATGCTTTTTGAAATCTGATTTAAAACTTAGACGCATAGTCATCCTTGTCAACAAAGGCTGGCCAACCGCTATTTTTTGCTCTAGGAAATGGAAATCCTTCACATTCTGTCCGGTTTGCTGATGGCGGTCGTCTTAGTTGACCTCGGGCTACCGCAACTAAATACCGTGGACCGCGGACTGGTGGCTTTAAACCACAGAAGTTCATGTTCTCACAGCTGCCCAGGCCGGAAGGCGTCAGCGTGGCCAGCTCCTGGTGAGGGCCCTCCCCCCCCGGCTTCCAGAGGCCACCCTGGCATAGTGTCCTCACACAGCACACGGAGACCACCCTTCTTGTGTCTCTCCTTCGAAGAGCACTCACCCCATGGAGAGAACCCACCCTCATGACCTCACCCAACCGTATTCACCTCCCAAGGGCCCCACCACCAAACACCATCTGGCTGCAGGGTCGGGCTTCAACCCACAAATTTCAGGGGGACACGTTCAGCCCGTGACGGTGGTCATGGCTGTGGTCGCCATTTTGTCTGTTTTTCCTAGAATAAGGTCAGATTCACTGGAGGCTTAGGAGAGAGAGCACGAGCCTTGTCTGCCTTGCGTGTTCTCTGTCGGACACACGCCTGGTTCTGAGCAGCTCCTGGGATGTGGCAGGTGTCTAGAGGGTGATGACTGGGTAGGTGGTGGATGGATGGATGGATGGGAGCATTCAGCCCCATTTTAATGCACAGTATGAGTCCTTTGCCCATTGGCCGGGCTGCCCTACATTCTTGCCTTTTCCTTCCCCAAAGAGCCCCGAGAGGCACTATGGATTTGATGTGTCCTAAAGGCTGTGGGCCTTGGGCGAACCGTGCTCCCTCTGTGGGCCTCAGGCTCTCTCCGCTTCCTACGGTGAGGGAGCTGGTCCCTCGGAGCCCCGTTTTCTGTGCGCCCGTCCAGGTGAGCTCTGGTAGGCTTCTCAGACCACATCAGAACACGGGGCGCAGACCCCGGTCCCGCTAAGGTGTGCCCCACAACAGTGCTCCTTCACTGGCGTGCTAGGGCCTGCTCCGCTCTGTCAGAAGCAGGAGGCCGCTTCTGACCCAGCATTGAGGATGCAGCCTGGAAAATGCCCTTTCCGCGGCACTGGGGATCGGCATTGGCCACCGGAGCCCCCGGCGGCCCCAGCCCTGAGCTCACACCTTGAATCAGTGAGCTCCTGCCAGCACACGACAGGGTCAGGAGCTCACCACGCACGGCGTAAGGGCCACCGAAGCCCCACGCACTGCGCTGTGGTCCAAGGACACGACCAGAGGGCAAGCTCACGCCCCTAATCTTCCACCGTCAACCCAGCGTGGAGCCCTATGTAGACCACAGCGCTACCCAGTAACCTTAATTCAAAGTCTTCCTGACCAGCCCAGCCACCTCTTCCGATGAGATCCTCGTATTCCTGGGGTTGAGGTCGTCTCTCCGAGGCCTTGTCTGCAGAGGAGCGACCAAGGGGCCCAGAGCCGTCCCACGCGTGTTCAGCACACAGAGGAAGCTGGAGCAGGGCTGGCTCCCCGGGGCGAGAAGGGGCTTTGCACGGACGTGGGAGCACCTGCTCCGGTTCAGCCCCCGCCTCAGGCTGGGTGTGCTCCAACGAGCCCCCCCTTCCTCGCGGACTGCCCCTCGCACACACCTGCCGGGTACCTTGTCAGCGGACGTGGTCCAAAGACGGAGAGGTCCTGGCCCCCGTCCTCCCCCAGCTTCACCATCTGACAGAGGCAACAGACAGGTGACTGCCAGGTGTGGTGCGGTCAGGGCTGCGAATTCAACCCAGAGCTGGTTTACTGCAGGAGGAGCGGCCCCCGTGGGACCACAGTCTCTGTTTTTTCCAGAGGAGAGAACGGACCAATAAGGCAGGCTGGCAGAAATGTTGTTTTTAAAGGTAAACGGAATAAAAACACTTCATACCCAGCAGGCTTCTTCTCACCCACAAAGCATTAACTGCCTTGAGAATTGACCTCCTTGCAAAAACGAACAGAAAACCCAACAAAATATATGAAATTCTGTTTTCAAACACTGGGCAGTAGGTAGCAGATGACTGATCCTGTGGAGCGGAGAAACCCCAGGTGAGTCCTGAAATTCTCCCAGATTGCAGCCTACAGGCGGGGACCAGGACCAGGCACCGGGAGGGGTCCTCTCTCCAGACAGCAGGCAGCAGGGGACCCTTGAGCACCGGCTGGTCAAAAAGCCACCCGAAGGCAGGAAGGGGCCACCAGAAAGCGGTGGCTCAAAGGGCTCCCAGTGGTCACGTGGGGAAGGGAAGTCTCGTGCTCCCCTCACAGAGAATGGAGAGAGCTTGAGGTACACAGGACGTGGGCCCGAGTCCTAAGAAAGGTTCCTCCTCGGTGGGGCTTAGCCCCCCTGCTTGGTCCTAGTGTAAGACCCTGGTGTCCAGGGCAAAGCCCGACACTCTTTAAAAGAACGCAGCAGAATCCAGCACTGAAAATGCACGTCACAACGGTTGACATCCAATCAAACTGACCAAGCATGTGAAATACGAAGAAAACAGGATCACAATCAGGAGAAAAACCAAGCAATAGAAACAGACCCCAAAATGACAAGAGTGATTAAAAACAGCCAGTGACCGGTGAGGACGTAAAGATGCTTATTATAAATATTACAAACACGTCCGAGGATGTAAAGAAAACCTGAGCACGATCAGGACACAAATGAAAGCTGTTAAGTGGAAACTTCAGGAAAACAAACAACACATGAAATAAAACCTACCTGGGCTGGGACTGGTAACAGAGGAGATCAGTAACCGTGGAGACAGAGAGAGGAAGCCATCTGGGATTCTAGAACAAGGCACTGCCACCTGAGGCTGAGAGTCAAACACTCAGAGCTGCCCCCGGTGGGGACAGGACGTCCGGCCACCGTGGGCTGGGTCTCAGACCCGCCGAGCCGCAAGCTCAAACGGGCAGCAGGAATCCATCCTGAAACGGAGGCTGGCCATGCGTGTCAGCGTGGGCGGGGCCGGAGAGCATAAGCGTCAGAGCAGGAGGGGGGGCCTGACAGCAAGAAGGAAAGGCCAGTAACAGCTGCGGGGAGGGAGGCACGTTCCAGTGGCTGGTTACTCCGCGTTATGTGCTGAATGCAATTGCACTATGCCCTGGGGAGCCCTCTGGTGGCGACCGGACCAGCTCCTCCACCGCCAGCCGAGCTTTCCAGACCAGGCCTGCCTCCTACAGAGTGTAAAACAAGGTGTGAGAGAGGGGGAGGCGGAGACGGGAGACGGACAGAGCCACGGCGGTGCCAGGCGCAGCCCCTGGGCGGGCAGCAAAGGCCCAGGAGAGCCCCCCGCCCTGGGGGCCGAAACCCGCCCCCGTCCTCTCCCTCTGCAGATTTTCTACTTAAAGATGCACAGGCGGGCTCCCTCTGCCCCTCCGCATTTCATGTTTTCCCTCTTTAAAATACGTTGCAAGAGGGTCCCAACATCTATAAATACTCAAGGCTGTCCTTGTTCCTTGACATTTCAAAATGACTGCAAAGTGAGTCTTTCACACAATGAATTCAGGTGATAGGACCGTGTCAGGAAGGACTGGCCGTCTTGTCCCTGCCCAGGGGGGTGGGACTGAGGACGGGGCACAGGCGTGGCGGGAAGACCAGGCCCCCGTGGGGCGCCTGGCGGTGGGACAAGACAGGCACGGGACTCCCCCTGTTCAGGCTTGGAAGGGGGGTGGCGAAAAGAGAAACGAAACCTTTTCTCTCGTGTGCAAGGGCTTTCTTAGATACACACGTATCAGATCACATAGTCCACAAAATTTCCATGATTTCTGATGAAAGTGACTGTAGTTATTGCAGTTTTTTTTAGGTTTATTTATTTTGAGAGAGAGAGAGAGAGAGAGAGAGAGAGAGAGAGAGAGAGAATCCCAAGCAGGCTCCACGCTCAGGGCAGAGCCCGACATGGGGCTCGATCCCAGGACCATGAGATCATGACCTGGGCCAAACTCTGGAGTTGGACGCTCAGCTGACCCAGCCACCCGGGAGCCCCTGGTTATTGCAGAGTTTTCTCGTAATCCGCGGCCCGAGAAACACAGTTTCTATTACCTTTCTTCGGTTTTCCTTACAGGGAAGGAAGACCATGCCTGTGGCTACCCGTACGGACAGCGTGCCGCGACAAGGATCAGGACGCCGGGTTTTCCGAGTCCTGACGGCCGGCGCTGTGCTCCGGGAGGCCGGGCTAACCTCCCGCGAGGCGCAGGGCGCTGTCACACGGCTACAGCGGAAAAGGGATCGTGGCGCCTGAAAACTACACCAGGAAATTAAACACGGACACCGCAGCCCGTGTGTCCATTCCTCCGAGCAAGTGCTGGTTGGTGCGGGACCCACTGAGGATCTTTCAGGCAGCGGTGGCTCTGGGCTAACGGGTGGCTCTCATCCTCCGCGTCAGCTGCGTCATTCTGGAGGTGAGAACGCTAAACGAGCACTTGCCTTCAAGACGGCAGGCAGGAGGCCACTCATCTGTTGCCTATTCAGTTGGGTGACGTTTTATTCCAGTGAGAATGCGTGATTTCAGCACGTTCCCAGTGTTTTCATGTGGCAAGAAATAGACTGTCCTCGTTCACCGGCTTGGCCTCTGGCTCATCTGGGACAACTGTCACAGGCGCCCCGAAATCTGTGTGAAGACGCCCCCCCCCCCCCGGGGGGGCCGGCTGGCTGCCATCGGGAATCCGCCCGGCTGGGCCGGGGCTCCGTCCCTCAGCCAGCCCAGCTCTGCACAACTCTGCCGCAAAACGAAGAAATTAATTCCAGACAATGCAGCAGCCAATTTTCAGGAATCTTTTAGCTCTTAATTCTGGGATGCACGGGCTCTCGGGTGGCAACCACCATGAGTGAGCGTGGGCCCCCCTGGGGGCCACCAGGCCCCGGGGCCATGGCCCCTCCATGTGGTGTCCGCTCCACACCGTGGCCCCTCCACGCTGTGCCCACGCCATGTCGGCTCCCCGCTGAGTCCGCTCCACGCACGGCCGGCGCACGAGCACAAGCGGAGAGGAGCAACGTGAATTACGGCGCGTGCAAATCAACGCGCCCATTGGTGACGCAGACAGGTTTGGCAGATAGACTAGCTCCAAAGCACAAACAGCTTTGAAAGGGCAAAGCAATTAGCTGCACACATTCCTTAATTTTCTAGCGACTGTTCTGAGTGTCAGAAAGAAAGCGTCGGGGCCGTACCGTGCTGACTCGGGACTATGGGCAGCAGCGGGTTCTCCCAGGGAGGTGCCTGTTTCCAAGTGTCCCCCCCATGGGAAGCCCTGCATGGCCTGCTCATCTGAAATGTAAACGCAAAATACTTATGACTTCCCAGACACCGGCTTCGGCTTCTGGAAGGGGTCCCGTGCACAGGGCTGAGGGCTCTGCCCCGGGCGTCCGTTTGTCGATTAACCCAAGGCTGGGCCTGTCCTTCCTCTGCTCTCCTCATGGAAAGGGGCTCTGGGGAGGCCGTGCAGGGGCTTTCACTGTGTTTCCACCGTCAGAAGCTATGGCCAAGTTCACTTTTCCAAGTCAGAATGTGGAAGGAGGGACCGTGTGTCCTGCGCCTCTGGGCCCCAGGTCCCCTCCGTGCTCACACCAGGTTTCTCACCCTAGAGCATATGTGCGGATTCTCTGCAGGGGAGGGTCTGAGTCCAGACCTGAGCACAAGAGACCGTGAAAAAGCAGAAGGAAAACACCGTGTTCTTCCAAAGCTCGCAGCACTGGAGGCAGCCCGTACCTCCCACCTGGAGTGGTTCTGGTCTCAACGTACGTCCCGTCTGTGGGACCGGCTCTGTTTCGTTTTGTCTCAGAAAACCCGAGAGCCCGGAGGTATGGCAGGTGGGGTCATCCCAGAGGCCCACCACGAGAGGAGGGAGGCGTGCCACGCAGCGTGGAAAAGCTCTGCTGGTGGACAGTCCCACCGAGTCCCCAGCCACCTCCCTCGGCGTGTCCCTCTACACGTGCTAATTGGCTGTTGCTGTTCTAGGGAAATGCTCTTTATCACAAATAATCTGAAGTTGGGGTCCCTGGATGGCTCCGTCCACGGAGCGTCTGTCCTCAGCTCAGGTCATGATCTCACGGTTCGGTTTGTGACTTCGAGCCCCACATCTGTCTCTCTGCTGTCAGTGCAGAGCCTGCTTGGGGTTCTCTGTCCCTCTCTCTCCGCCCCTCCCCTACCAAGCTCTCCCTCTCAAAAACAAATAAAACATCTAAAGAAATCATCTGAAATTAAAAACAAACGTGCTCAGCTTTGTGCGTGCACGGCCTTAATGAGTTTCACTAATTCCTCGTGAGTGTTTCTAGGGACCAATCCCATGCCTGCAAATACTTAGGTTATTTCCTGTTCAGTAGGCCTCACTTCCTGTTTCCTGCCTTATCACGGCCAGAACGCGCAGCCTTAAGGCAAGTTAGTTTGATGGTTTCCGAGCCTCTCTGGACGCGTGGATGGGACAGGAGAGAAGCTGCGGGGCGACTTAGCGGCCAAGAAGCGCTGCAGCGGCTTGGGAGGGTCGGGGCCCCGACAGAAGTGGCTCACCTGCGCCAGGATTCGGACGACGCGCTGGCCTGGGACAGGCAGCAAGCCGTCCCCGCGGACTGCCGGCTGGAAGCACAGAGTCTGACCGACGTTGACCGGGAGGTGGTGCCATCTTCCCACTGCCGTTAGACTGGCCCCGGTCGCCCCGTGGGGACAATGTGAGAGATGAGATTAACTAGAATTCCCAATTTACAATCAGCTCCCTAAGAATATGGACTCAAATTAACAGCTGTTTTAATTTTCTCCTATACCTCCACGGTCTGACCGGTAATCAAGCTACAAGAAAACACTTAGGACGCTCGAAGGGGGTTGCTGTTGACGTGGTAACTCTTTGAACTTCGTCTCAGATTTCTCACCGAAGCCCCACGATCTGCACGGCACCCTCCAAGAGAACGTTCTCTGTGACGGAGATACCCCTGCACCATCCGGAATGGTGACTCAAGTCAGGGATGGCTGCGCAGCCAGGGCACGGAGGAACCACGTTTTTAATCTACTTAGATTTAAGTGGCTTCGGGTAGGTGGTGGCTTCCTTAGTGGACAGCACAGAGGTAGGGGCTGCCGTGAAGCTGTGGCCCGTGGGTCAGCAGCACGGGTATGACTGGTGGTTATCGCTCGGAATGCAGAATATCGAGCTCCCCCCCAGACCTAGCGAGTCAGAATCTGCATCTCAGCAAGATCCCAGGTGTGCACGTTGTTGTCTGGGAAACTCCGTTCGAGGCAACTACGGGCCCCTTGTCACAGGCCACACTTCCACCTGTCATCTGGTGTCCCACTCAGACCCTCGGTCCCAGACACCCTATGAGGGGCTGTGCACCTGCTCTGGTGTACCTCGTGTCTTCAAGTCCATGGTTCTCCCCTGCCTCACCCGCCTAGAGGACTCGTGCATGTTTCCCCTGCCTGGTGCCAGTGTAGACAGCCGGGGCTCCCCCCGGAGGTGACGGCTCAGCCAAGCGAGACCTGACAGATGCTGGGGCCCCGAGGGGCCGGCGAGTCCGGATAAACCGGGTTTGAAGCAGCTTTGGGTCTCTGGGAACCACTTAGCTGGGCTCAGAGACAAAGAAAGACCTGTACCCACAGCCCAGACGGTTCCTCCTGTGGACGCTGGGCGAGCCCACCTCCCTGACGCAGGGGGCGGGGGGTGGATGGTGGGAACGGCGTGGGGAAGCCCTGCGCTGGGCCCTTTCATCCGAGGGGAAACGGCTGCCCAGATCGGGCTGCTAAGCGGGTCCTCAAGGACCTTCCCGTAATCAGGGCTAATTCCTGGCGTGAGCCCCGAGGAGGACTCGGGATGAACTGCGTCCTGTCCGACCCTCCGTGACTACACGGATTTCATGGGAAATGATCTGTGGAACTCGCCGTGTGTGAAAATGTCCCCCTGAAGCCAGCGTCTCATGAAAAGGCAAACTCAGATCATGAATTCACAGTTCTGGCAGAATGAGGGTTTTTATCTCCAGCCTCGGAACACCGGATTTAAGTAAGTCTTCCCGTGTTGTGATACGTCGGGGGAGGAGGCGTCTGACTCCAGGCAGGCCCCCTGCCCGCAGACTTCCACGCCTCTGCACACTCTCGCCGGGGAAGGGGGCACAGCCTTGCGCTCGGCCCGTGTTCTTTGTCTCCGGCCGGAGGGGCGCGAACGGTGCTGGGGCGGCCGTGCTCTGTGACCATGCCAGAAACACGCAGACGCGGCCAGGGCGTAGGGGGCTGGTGGTGTCACAAGGGGCACAGCTCAGGGGTCAGCGGGCCCAGGCCCCCGGCACGCCCTGCCCGGCTCCCCGGCGCACGCCCCTGGGGACCGTCCCCTGGACCCGTGGCAGCGTCAGCCCCACTGAGGACCCCCCACAGCGGCTCGCACACCCCCCCCCCCCGCCCCGTGCCACCTTCGACAGGGCCGACTTAACAGCCACCCCCTTCTGGCTTGAGCGGAGAGTGACCGCCTGAACCTTCCACGCTTTCGCGCGGGAGGACCCCGTAGAGCAGCTGGCCGGACCCCCGGAGAGCCCTCCTCTCCCTGCCCCTCCCGCGCCAGCACTGTGACCACTAGGACTGGGGCCAGGTCACACGACGGGCTCCCCCAGCCTCCCTCAGCAGAGGCAGCAGCCCCCAGGTCACTGTACCCACACATCCCGTGGATGCACCCAGCCCACCCAGCCAGAGAGGACCCCTCGCTCACACTTTCCCCTCCTTTGGGGGACAAACTGCCCCTTTTGTTAAGCAACAGCTGCTTTAGGATAGTCAGAGCGAGCTAGGACAAGGCCCCGACAAATGGCCCCCAAGTCTCCGGGGCAGAGGCCTCACTCCCCATTGTCACCGTCTGGCTCCAGCACCAGGCACACAGGACAGCGGGCAGCCGGTCATGGGGCAGAGGAAAGAGGGGCCCAAAAGCCTGCCCCGCAAAGTTGACCCATCACGTGTGCTCACACCTAATGGCCAAAGCAGGACACAAGGCCAAGCCGGGCCTCCAGTTGGGGGGGGACAGGCCTTGCTTCTGCCATAATCCCCGTCCCCAGGGTCACAAGACCCAGAAGACGTTGCTGACACAGCATAGCTAGGCACCACGATTTTAGGAAGAAGCTTTTATTATTTTTTTAAATGTTTACTTATTTTTGAAAGAGACAGCACATGAGCAGGGGAGGGGCAGAGACAGGGGGAGACATGGAGTCCGAAGCAGGCTCCAGGCTCCGAGCTGTCAGCACGGAGCCTGATGCGGAGCTCGAACCCACGAACTGTGAGATCACAGTTCTGAGCCAAAGTCGGACGCCTAACCGACTGAGCCACCCAGGCGCCCCTAGGAAGAGGCTTTTAAACCCACCGTTTTTCTCTGGTTCGTCCTGGAAAAGCCCTTTGAATTCGCACTTGTCGTAGCTGACGGGCTGGCCCGAGCGCTGCCACGAGGTTCCTCCACCCAGAGGTGCTCGGGCCCTTCGGGGCGTCCACCTCGAGTGCGTCACGCCCGGCCCGGTCGGACCTTCCGGCCTGGGAAATCACATCTAGAAGGAGTGCGTGAGCCCCCGACACGCTGACGGCAGTGGGGCCTGCTGAGGGCGCAGCACCGCTCACTGCCCCCCGCCCCCCCAGGTACGACGGTCTGCAGGCGCGAGCGGGCCGTGCACAGCGGGGACATCAGCCAGCAAGGACGGCACCTCCCTCTCTTGGCCTTTCAGAGACTGTCCAGCCAGGGTCCGAGGACAGAGACGGTGTGCGTGTGCCTGATGACCCCCCGGCGGTCCTGCTAGGACGTGCGTGACTCCGTTGGGCCGCAGTTTGATGGGAACCGTGCCCACTGTCAGGAAGCTAGAGATGCAAAGCTGTTCTCCCTTCCAGAATGTTTTCATGGTTTTTACGAACCCGAGCTCTTTGTCTTTCCCCATGGAGCGGAGAGGCCCCTAGCTCCATAAGCCTGCGGATCCGGTGCCCGGCCACAGCTCTCCTTCCTCCCGTAACAACCAGTCCTGCTTTCAGTGGTGCTGACCCTCCAGGTCTGGCTCGGTCACCTCCGCGTGTTAACAACCCGAGGGCACAGCCGCTGCTACCGGGAGGTCGCCTCCTTGGGAGCAGTCCCGACACAAGGAAGGAGGAGACTCCGTGTGTGGCCCCAACTCGCTCTCGCCCAGCACGGGTTAACTCCTGGCACGCGGTCTGCTCTGTCTCCCAAAGGCCCGGGACGACGGGGTCTCAGCCGACAGGCAATTCCCTCCCGTGGTGGGTGACCCCAAGCGCTCACGGCCTCATCTCCCACCCTGTGCAGGGAAGGCCGTCCTACCACAAAGCTTGGAAGGACCTGTCCTTTGCAAGGAGCTGGGGGAAGAGAATGGGTCAGCCCGGAGACCTGTTAATGAAACGGAGACGGGAGATGCATACGTACGATTTTACACTAATGTTACACGGAAAAATTTTTTGTTAACTTGAACAAGAATCAGACAAATGAAAGGTATGTACATTATTTCAAAGCGTTGTGCTTTCTTTCTCCTGGAAGTCAAGGGTACAGATTTTTGAAAATTATTTCATAAGCATAGAAAAAAGTGAGAAAACAATGGCCCAGAAAACGCACATGCTGAAGAATGTTGGGACCCCCGCGGAAGCTCAGCAGTCCTTGTAAGTGGCCATCGTGTGGGTTCCTTCTAGAAATAAGGTGCGAAACAGATGGGAAAAAGAGTTTGGCCAGGGATCCACCTGCCTCAGCCAGACTGCAGTTCTAGAAATAATTCACTCACACGGCCGGGCTACCGGCGGTGTGCATGAGGGCCAGCCAAGACGATGCACTCACACCACAGATTCGGTACATTCGGTAAGGTAGAGGCTGCTGTTTTCTCCGTGCAGACCGAGCGCATGGGGCATCGGCACACCAGCGCCCTGGACACGCGCCCTTGTGGTGCCACAGAGGAGAGCGGCCCACGGGCAGAGCTGGCCAGCAGTGCCGGGCAGGGAGTGAGCACCGGCGGGAGAGCAGTGAGCCGGGGCCGCCCTAAGGAGAGGCCCTCGGGGGCTCCAGAGACCCCGTGTTAGGAAGCGCTTCCCAGAAGAGAGCGCGCCCTGCAGGGGCTGCGTTAGGGGAGATCCCGTCAGCGGGTGGGGCGCATTCACGGGGGCTTCTCGGTGAGCCCGGGTCAGCACGGGTCAGGGTGGTGTGATGGCTTCTACTGGGGGCGGCGGCCTGATCGGGAGTGACCGGAGGGCGGTAGGTCAGTCTTGTGGGTGACGATTAGTGGCGTCTTCTGTAGGGATTTCGGGGTTTGGATGGATGCGGACCTCGGATGTCTGCCACGCCGCTCAACAGGCACAGAGACCCCCCGCCCGCGGGCACGGGGCCCTGCAACCCCATCAGCTTTTACGAAGGTCTCCACGTGACTCTCATTATTCCAAATCCTCCCCAGATCCTGCTACATAACTGAATCTCACTGGAGACTGAAATTGTTCTCCGACGATTTAGAGAGATCTGCCATTAGAAACCACCCAGCCATTATTCCCACAAAAATCAGAATGACGTGAACGGGGACACGGCCGAGGACCACACTCCACAGACGGGAGCGCTTTGTGTGATCCGGGCAGGAGAGCCGTGGGGCAGCGCCTGGCCGTGGAAGGGCCCTTCACCTGTCCGAGGTGGGGGAGGGTCTTAAAACCCACGGCAGGTACAGGTGCTACTGTCCCTATCCCGCGACTCGTTCGCTAAAGTGGCCTTGAGAAGGGACCCTCCCGGGACCTCACGAGTGCAGACGCTGCCCACAGGTTTTCTCTGCAGCTGGACATCCTGTGACCTGACCTGTCATCATCTTTCAGGCGAAACGTCTGTCCTTAGGTATGAATTTGAGGGCAAGGGATGACACTCAGAAGACACGGATCCTCACGGGGACACGGCTCTTAGAAGGATCCCCAAGGCTGAAAATGATGGGGTACCAAATGGGGGCTGGGGGGGCAGGACACGCCCCCACACGCTCCCTGTGTCGCCTCCTGGGCCAGCCCGGCATGCCCTCCCGCCCAAGGCTTGCCGACACCCGTGTGGACGGTTGACCGCCTTGCCTAGCAACAAAGGCCTCGCTCCCGGGACCCCTCCCCAGGTGCCTGGGTGCCCGCGGCCTGGGCAGGGGGCCTCTGGAACGCCACCTCCAACGCCCTGGGGACGGCTGCCGTGTCCCCCCCCCGCTCTTGTGCCCTGATACCCCCCGTGCGTGTTCTCTGGCTGCATCGAGACCCCCAGACCTGTACCCCCGCTTTCTCCGATTTGCCAGTCCTTCCTCCTCACCTGCTAGGTAGCCGCACCGAGAAACGGGGGGCGTGAGAGGAGCCAGGTGGCTTCTCGTTAGCAAAACGCGGTCACGATGTCGCCTGCCCTGTGGCGACCTCAGGATCGGTGAGGCCGCCTGGCAGCCAGCGCAGCACGGTGGCCGGTGCCACCCCGCCTGCGTTGCCCGGCTCGCCCGCCTCACCCTCCTCGCCCATACACGCTCAGCTGCACCACCGTCATGCCCACAAATCGGGTCCGTTTGGAAAAAAGAAAAAGAGTAGAAAAAAATCAATTTGCTTAATGAGCAATTATCTAAACTAACCCAAGCACATGCGCACACACTTCCTGTCAATATACGCTTCTCGCCGGAGCTTGAAGACACGCGGCGCTTACCGAAAACCGGCTCTCGCCGAGAGGCTTAGCCTCCGTGGACACACTCACCACCACACTCACGAGGCACACGCGCTGGAATGTGAGGCACAGGACGAAAAAGCCGCGTGCTCCACACGACGTGTGCGGAGTCAGGGAGGTGTCCTTCAAATGGTCCTTAAACTCGAGTTTTGGTGAATCTGTAACAGTGAGCAAGCTGTTTGTGCTGCAGACTGTTTTCAGGAGCCCATCTTCTCGGGAGCCACTCTGTGCCCCACTGACCCTCTCGTCCCTCCCTGAGCCCGTCCGGCAGATCCAGCGTGGGGTCGGCGCCCGTCCTCCGGGCCTCACGGGGCTGCTGCCGCGGCTGGACGTCACTGCCTCTGCAGCCTCGTGGGACTCAGGCTGCTGGGCCCCAGTCCCCTCGTGCTCCACTCAGAGCACAGGGGCCATGGCCGGTTCTCACCTCCGTCCACCACTGCCCGGCTCCAGGCACTCGCCTCTCCTCCCTCCCTGCAGACAACTCCTTGGGGCCAACCCCAACCCTCGGGCCCTCGCACTCCACAGCGTCCCTGATTCCATAAACTCGGCAGCACTGGGAAAGAGGACGCTCTGTAGGCTTCAGCCCATAGGCAGTCGCCTCTTCCTGGGTGGTTTTTATCCTTCAGAAATAAAAGCAGAATCAAGGTCAAGCTTGATAACTAATGAGCATGTTTTTAAAAGATTTCGAGCTGATGATCAGGTCTCCCTCAGGACTGCTCTGATTGCTGGACGTAGTTGAAGCAGCGACATTCAGGCTGATTGTTCAGACCTCGCCTGAGGGAGGAAGCCAGGGAATGGAACCCCTGCACCCTGGCGCACACACACACACACACACACACCCCGCTGACACACACACGTGCACACACAGCCCGCACGCTCACACCCCTCTGACACACACACGAGCAAACACACAACCAGGGCAGGGCCTCCCTGAAGACGCCCGTGGGCTCCGACGCTCCAGGAGCCATCTGCCCTGTGGTTCCGACCCTCGCCATCCAGCCAGACTCCCCTTGACCACCGAGGCCCCCGCCTGCCTGAGGGACGCCTGCACCTGGACAGCCCCAGGCTCGGGGCCTCCAGAGAGCCCTGAAAACCTGGAGTCACCCCTCCTGCAGCTGGCGTTCATAGACCTGCTACTTTGGAGCCTGCCCTAGGTCTCTGTGACCACCCGCAAATTCAGAAGCGCCGGGAGCCGCCCGGGGAGGTCTCTCGCCGTGGGTCTCTCAGGCCACGTGACCTGCCACGTGCACCGGCGGGTCTGTGCGTGGCCGCCACGGCGTTGTGCGCATGGTCGGGCCTCTGATGCCCGATAACGGTCGCCCTGCCAGGCCCTAAAGGGATCGTCCTTTGTGATGACCTGCCTTCCCGCGAAACCGCAATGCCCCTTTCTCATCACAGCACACGGCTGGATTTATTTCCCCTGCAAAGGCGGAACAGTGTGATTACGGCCAGCCCCGCGAGCTGCTGACGGGGACGCCGGAGGAGGAGGGGGCGCCGGCTCGTTCCCACCACATCCCGCCCGCGCCGCGTCCCCAGAGCCCAGCTTTCTGGCCTCTGACCCCTTCAAGCTCCTTCCTAGGAGGGCAGAAGAGATCTCAGCAGCTCGGTCGGAGGGGGGCTTAGACGGCACATTCGCTGCAGGTTCGCAGGCGCACGCTGAAGGGCAGGAAACTCACCAGCAGGGTGTCCGGGCCCATCAGTGACGAGGCCACGGGCGCGGGCAGGCAGCCAGCGCCCCACTCCTCCTCAGCCCTGTGTAAAGCCCTGCTCGGTCCCCACCACCGAGCCACGTCACAGACCTCCCTTTCCTGCCAAATGCCGACCCCCCTCAGGAGGAGGCCAAGGCCTCCTCCATCCCGTCCCACCCTCCTCCGCGTGGACAACAGCATGTGACACGCTAGCCGGTGGGGCCTCTCAGTCAGGTCCCTGGAACGGCAGCGCCGGTGTCACCTGGGGACAGGGGACACAAGCAGGTGCTCGGGCCCGTGCTCGGGCCCGTCCTCGAGGCCCAAGCCACATCGGGGGGGCCTGGCTGCCTGTTGCCCAACCCCCCATCCTCAGTGCTCACCTGAGGCCACTGGAGCCCACCAGCCCCCTGGGCGGGGCTCTCAAGCCACGGCAAGCACACCGGGGAGCTCCGACAGGACCACAGGGTTCCGACGCGCCGGTCTGGAGTGGGGCCCGTGCACAACCTGTGCGGCTGTGGGTGCTGCCCGGGGGCTCGGCAGCTGCTACGGGGGGCATGGCTGGCATCCCCAGCGCTGCCCTCCTGTACCACCACACCACGATTCGACCTCCTGACCCCTCCCCCCACCCTCCTCCGTCCTGCGGTGCCCAGACCCCCCTGACCCCGGCCATCCTGGGACCGCACCTGCCTGCACCAGCCCCGCATCAGTAGGGCCTGCCCCCTGGCTTCCGGGCTCTGGTGGAGAGAACCGTGCCTCCCGGCTGGAGCCACTGCAGTGGCCTGTCTGCAGACCCAGCCTGGCCCCACGCACCCCACGGAGTCCGGGGCTCCACCGGAATCGCCCCTTGTCTGCCTTCCCCCCTTTCTGGCTCCAGGAGCACTTCCCTAGGAAGTACCAGGAACCAGGATCCTGGCCTCAGGCAGCCCACCGAGAATAACCCCTTGCCCGCATGTCCACAAGTAGCTGTCACAGTTGGGCCCTCTGGGAGCAAACGTGGGGATGGGGCTCCCATGCGGGGTGTTTATCAGCGACAGACAGCTGTGGGTGGGGGGAGGGGGAACGCAGGCAAAGTCGACCCGGCACCAGAGCTCGGCTGGGTCCTCTGTGTGCCCGAGGGGCCAGGCCCGACAGCTGCCCTGTAAAAAGCCACAAGCCCTCGCCCAGAAGGAGGGCCCTGCAGCACCGGGGCGGGGACCCACGGTAAGAATCCCCGGTTCCTCCCACAACTGTGCGCCTGGGAGAGGAGAGGCCTGGACGTTTCAGGGACTCTCAGCCATGGCGTCTGAGATGCTGCCGATGCCCAAGGACGGGAAGAGTCATGGCGGCCCCCAGACGGGAGGAGGGCAGGTGGGAGTCAGGTAGTAAAGGAGGTCTAGGCCCAGGCCCGGATGACAATATGTCCTCCGGGCCCACGGTCCTACCCCGTGGTCATGCCCCAGTTCCCAAATGAACGATGGAGACAGACTTGCAACCCCCCACCCCCGCCACTGGGTCCTTGGCGCAAGGGTTAAGGGCTATCACATTGAGGAAGGGCCAAGTGGGAACCTAACCTCCCCTCTGCCCCGGACAAAGCAGTGGATTCAAATCTGTATCTCACCACAGGGGACGGTGTAGACTTTACTTACTCCCCCAAAGTAAGGGGGCTTTGGTAGCCTTACTCATCTAAAGTATACACGGTGACAGTCTGAGCAAGGGACAGGTCAGCACCAATGTCGGGGAGGGTGTCCCCGGCGGGAAGATGGCATGAATAATGGCATGGGGGTGAGGGTGCTCAGGGGGATCCGCTCAGTGAGGCCCCTGACAGCCCTACAGTGTAACTCACCCTCCCTCCCACTTCCCCCAGACGCCACGAGACCGTGAGGCCAGTCTTGTCCTCACACCCTGGTCCCCTCAAGGGCATCCCCAGAAGACTTCCTATGCCTTCAGCTTGTCCAGAAAGGGAAGGGGGGAAGCCTGAGTGGCTGGCCAGAGCCCTGTGCTCCCCAAGACCTGTGAGAGAGGCCCCAGGGGGTCCCACCCTTGGCCCTTCTCGTCCAACCATGTGACACTACGTCCTTCTGAAGACCAGACACAGACGATGCTCCCGGGGCTCCGGCAGTGGGTCCTTCCCGCGTGGGGCGAGCTCTGTCACGGCTAGTGGGGCTGCAATCTCCGAGGGCCTTGGGGAAGGC
Organism: Herpailurus yagouaroundi; assembly: GCF_014898765.1. NCBI lineage: Eukaryota > Metazoa > Chordata > Mammalia > Carnivora > Felidae > Herpailurus > Herpailurus yagouaroundi. Next base: position 66,787,414 of record NW_024412404.1, read on the forward strand.
CCTGCTCCCTCCCATCGGAGAGTAAAGGGGCCTTGGGACACTCAGAGATCACTGTTCTGGCCACATGTTCTCCTTATGAATACGGATTAAAAATTAATGACGACAATGGCTTTTTAAAGTAAACTCATGTGTTTGAAACTCACCGCTTGCTTTGGGGATTTCTGTAAGTTTCACGTCTCTTTCTCACCTCTACTGGTATTGGCTTTCTCATTAGATTCTTATTTGAACAAAACAGCAGAGACTTTTGATTAAAAGATGGGCACTGAGATACTTGTAAACGGTTATCCTAAGTCAGTCCGAGGACTCCCCTGCAGGGGTCCCAACAGAAACTTCTTGGGGTTGAGGTTTTAAGTGACGAGATGGGTCTCTCCAACATCAGCTGTGTCCTACGTCCCCGCTGGAGATGGGACCACTGGGCAGCCAGGTCTGTGTCACCCCTCTGCCTCTGTCTCTCACCCGCCCTTACCCCACCCCCTTCCTCTCTGACCTCTGTGTCCACTATCGTCACGAATTCCCTTGTGAGAACCCTCATGATTACACTGGAGCCATCTGGGTAATCAAGGATAATCTCCCACTTTTCAGATTGTGGGGGAGGGGGATCTGGTGCTTTTCCTGAGGGAATTCTTTGACGGTATTTTCCATTTCTCTCCGGTCTATTTTACGTTTTCTACTTCTCAAGCCAGTGTTGTTAATGTTTGTTTTAAAAATCATCTGTTTGGGGCCGCCTGGGTGGCTCAGTCGGTTGAGCGTCCGACTTCAGCTCAGGTCACGATCTCGCTGTCCGTGAGTTCGAGCCCCGCATCGGGCTCTGGGCTGATGGCTCAGAGCCTGGAACCTGCTTCCGATTCTGTGTCTCCCTCTCTCTCTGCCCCTCCCCCGTTCATGCTCTGTCTCTCTCTGTCTCAAAAATAAATAAACATTAAAAAAAAATTTTTTAATAAAAAAAAATAAATAAAAATCATCTGTTTCCTTGATAACGTTACACCTTTCACCACAACACGACGAGCAGTATTTTCCCAGCTGTACTGAGATGACATAGAACATTGCGAAGTGTAAGGTGTGTGGTGTGACGACGCGCACACGCTGGGACGTGATCCCCACGATAAGGTTAGTTCACGCACCCGTCACCTCACGTGTGTGACGCAAACGCTTAGGATCCGCCGTCTCAGCAACTGTCACCTACACTGTGGTCGCCACGCTGTACATCACGGCCCGAATCTTCCAGGCACGCCTAGAAGCTCGTGCCTCCCGACCAGCATCTCCCCACCCCCACACCCCCAGCGGAAACACCGCTCTGCTCTGTTTCTTTGTTCCTGTGAGTGCAGCCTTTTGACGGTCCCCATCTAAGTGAGACCGTGCGGGACCGGCCTTCCTCTGTCTGACTTACCGCACGTAGCGAAATGCTCTAAGGTTCATCCATGTGGTCACAAATGGCAAGGTTTTCTTCTTTATGGCTGACAAATACCCATTGTGCATTTATTCTACATTTGCTTCATCCATCCACCCCTTGACTGACATAGAGGCTGTTTCCATTTCCTGGCTATTATGAGTAATGCTGTGGTGACCATGGGAGGGCAGATTCTCTCTTCAAGATTGGGACCTCGTTATCGGCTGTACACCCAGAAGCGGAATTTCTAAGAGAGTAGTTCTGTTTTTCACGTTTTGAGGAACCTTCACACTGTTCTCCAGAGCGGCTGCGCCAGTTTGCATTCCCACCAACCGTGCACGAGGGGTTCCCTTTTCTCAGCATCCTCACCGAAACTGTCGTTCCTTGTCTCTCCGATAACAGCCACTCTGACGGGTGTGAGGTGGCATCTCATGGTGCCTTTGATTTGCATTTCCCTGATGAAGAGGGATGTTGAGCCTCTTTCCATGTACCTGCTGGCCATTTATGTCTTCTTTACAAAAATATCTGTGTAAGTCATTTGCCCATTTTTTAATCAGATAGTGGGGGGAGGGTTCTATGGAGTATGAGTATGTGTAAGTCCCTCATATATTTTGATATTAAGCCTTATCAGGTGTGTGGTTTGCACATATTTTCTCCCATTCCATACTTGGCTTATTCGTTTTACTATTTCTTTTGTTGCACGGAAGCTTTTCAGTTTGACTTGGTCCTGCTTGTGGATTTTTGCTTCTGTTGCTTGTGCTTTTGTCATACCTAAAACAGTCACTGCCAAGGGTGCCTGCGGGGCTCAGCTGATTAAGCATCCGGCTCTTGATTTCACTTCAAGTCACGATCTCCTGGTTCGTGACATCAAGTCCCACGTAGAATTCCACGCTGACAGCACAGAGCCTGCTTGGAATTCTCTCTCTCCCTCTCTCTCTTCCCCTCTTCTATTCTCTCTCGATCTCTCTCAAAATAAACATTTTTAAAAAGTTTTTAATAAATTAAAAATCAGTGCCATGACCCATGTCAAGTAGCTTTCACCCTATATTTTCTTCCAGAAGTTTTATTGTTTGAGGTCTTACATTTAAGACTTTAATCCATTTTGAGACCATTTGTGTGAACAGTATTCTAAAAAAAGGTCCAATTTCATTCTTTTGCATGTGAATATCCAGTTTTCCCAACACCATCTATTGAAGAGATTATCTTTGTTTACCCTCGTGTGTTCTTGGTGGACTTGCCGAATCTTCATTGACCATATATGTGTGGGTTTATTTCTGGGCTCCCCCAGTCTGTGTGTCCATTAGTCTGTGTCTGTTTTTACTCTAGTGCTTTGTTGATTACTATAGCTTGGTAATATCATTTGAAATCAAGAAATGTGATGCACCCAACTTCATTCTTCTTGCTCAAGACCGTGTTGGCTATTCAGAAATTCTTGTGGCTCCATACACATTTTAGCATTGCTTTTTCCACTTCTGTGAAAAACCGACTTCGGAATTGCGATTGCATTGAATCTGTTGATTGTTTTGGGAAGTATGGGCATTTTAACAATATTAATTCTTCCAGTCCGTGGGTACAAGATACCTTTCCATTGTGTCTTGTTCAATTTCTTTCAAAGATTTACAGTTTTCAAAGTATAAATCCTTCGCCTCCTTGGTTAGATTTGTTCCTCAGCATTTTATTGTTTTTTGATATTAGAAATGAGATTGGTTTCTTTTTTTTTTCCCAGATGTTTTGTTGCATATAGAAGTACAACTGATCTTTGTATGGCTGATTTTGTATCTTGCAATACTTTACTGAACTCATTAGTTTTAGCTTTTTTTTTTTTTTTTTTTTTCTGGAGTCTTCTTTGTTTTCTATCCATAAGGTCGTGTCATTTGCAGGGAGTTCTACTTCTTCCTTTCCAGTTTAGATGCTTTTGATTTCTTTTTCTTGCCTGAATGCTCTGGCTAGAAATTCCAGTCCCACATTAAATAGCGGTGGTAAGAGTGGACACACCTGTCTTGCTCATGATGCTAGAGGGAAAGTTCCCAACCTTTCACCGTGAGTATGATGTTAGTGATGGCCTTGTCATAAATGGGTTTCTTATGTTTCGATATTTCTTCTATACTCTCTATCTGCTGAGAGCTTTTATCACGAAAAGATGCTGAATTTTGTCAAATGCTTTTTCTGCATCTATTGGGATGATCGTTTGGTTTTTGTCCTTCGTTTTGTTAATGTGGTGTCTCACATTCTTTGATTTGCAGATGTTGAACCATCCTTGCATTCCGGGGTTGAATCCTGCTTGATTGTGGTGTATAATCCTTATCATGTGCCATTGAATTCAGTTTGCTAGTGTTTTGCTGCAAATTTTTTCATCTATATTCATCAGGGTTATTGCCCTATAGTTTTCTTTTCTTTTAGAGTCCTTATCAGATTTGGTATCAAGATAATACTGGCCTTAGAAAATGAGTTTGGAAGTGTGCCCTCCTCTTTAATTTTGTGGAAGAGTTTGTGAACTCTCACTGTTAATTCTTCTCTAAATGTTCGGTAGAATTCGGTGATAACATCTTTTTCTGGGCTTTTCTTTATTGGACATTGTTTGATTACTGATTCAATCTCCTTAGTAATTACTGATCTGTTCAAATTTTCTATTTATTCATGATTCAGTCTTGGTATGTTATATGTTTCTAGGAATTTATTCATTTCCTCCAGGATATCCAGTTTTAGCATATAATCACTCATAGAGTTTATAAACCTCTGTATTTCTGTGATACCAGTTTTAATGGCTCCTTTTTCATTTATAATTTTATTTATTTGCATTCTGTGCCTTTTTTCTTGGGTTAGTCTGGCTAAACGTTTATTGAATTTATCTTTTTTTTTTTTTACTCCGGACTCCTAGTTTCATTGATCTTGTCTATCGTTTTCCCATTGTCTTCTTCATTTGTTTCTGCCCTAATCACTATTATCTCCTTCCTCCTGCCAACTTTGGGTTCCATTTGTTCTTTTACTAGTTCTTTGAGGCGTAGTGTTAGGTTGTCTACTTGAGATCTTTATTTTTTTTAACGTAGGCACTTATCACTACAAACTTCCCTCCTAAAACTGCCTTTGCTGCAAGCCACAAGTTTTGGTATACGGCATTTCCATCTTCACCTGCCCCAAGATATGTTCTGTTTCTCTTTTGACTTCATTGTTGACCCACCGGTGGTTCAGGTGTACATTGTTTAATCTCCACATATTTGTGACTTTTCCAGTTTTCTTCTTATAATTGATTTCTAGTTTCCATACCGTTGCGGTTGGAAAAGACACGTGGCATGATTTCTTACACTGTAGACTTGTTTTGTGGTCTAACATATGATCTAGGCCAGTGAATGTTTCACATGTGCTTGGGAAGAACTGGGTTCTGTTCTGCTGCTGTTGGATGCAATGTTCCGTACGTGTCAGGTAGGTCCGTTTGGTCTATAATGTTGTTCTAATCTGCTGTTTCTTTATTGATTTTCTGTCGAGATGATTTATCCACCTTTGAGAGTGGGGCATTAAGGTCCCCTACTATTATCGTATTGCTGATTATGCCTTCTTTCAGTTCTGTTAGTATTTGCTGTGTGTATGTAGCACTACATGTTGGATGCATAACTATCCGCAACTGCGTATCTTCTTGATGAATCGATCCCTTTATCATTATGTAATGACCTTCTTTGTCTCTTGTAGGTCAGCAACATGGCTGAAAGTTTAGGTGACTTAAAGTCTATAGTCTCTAAAGTATAGGGCGCTCTTCTCTCTTTGGAAACCATTTACTCGAAGTATCTTTTCCCAACCCTTCACTTTCATCCAGCGTGTGTCCTGCAAGCTAATGTGAGTCTCCTGCAGGCGGGAGATTGTTGGATCTAGAGTTTTAGCCATTCAGCCATTCTGTGTCTTTTGATTCGAGAATTTAATCCACTCACATTTAAAATAATTACTGATAGGTAAGAATTTGCCCTTGCCATTTTGTTCATGGTTTTCTGACTGTTTTGAACTTCGTTTGTTCCTTCCTTCTCTCTCTCTGTCCTTGGTGATTCCTCGGTGATTCGGTGATTTTTCGTGATGATATGTTTTAATCTTTTGAGTATCCACTAAAGATTTTTCTTCATGGTTACCATGGGATTTACATGTAATATTTTATAGTTATAAAATTGTATTTTAAACCATTAACAACTTAACTTTGATAGCATACAGACCCCTATCCATTTACTTCTCCCCCCTCACATTTTAGGTTGTCTCTGACAGAGACAGAGCATAAGTGGAGGGAGGGGCAGAGAGCGAGAGAGACACAGAATCCAAAGCAGGCTCCAGGCTCTGAGCTGTCAGCACAGAGCCTGACGCGGGGCTCGAACTCACACACAGCGAGATCATGACCTGAGCTGAAGTCGGATGCTAAACTGACTGAGCCCCCAGGTGCCCCGATGTTATAATTTATATCTTTTTTATATTGTGCACGCAATAACAAAATGTTGAGGTTATAGTTATTTTTAATACATCTGTTTTTAAATTTAAACTGGAGTTGAACGTGATTTACACAGCAGCATGAAAACAGTAGAGAACCTTGACCTTGAGTGTATATTTACCTTCATCGGTGAAATTTATATATTCGTAATGCTTTATATTGCTAATCAGCACCCTTTCCTCTCAGCTCTTTTTCTCCCGGTAGAAACTGAAGCAGCAGGAGGACCCTCTGCCAGCCTGGGGGCGGGGTGATCAGAGTCAGGGGCCCCTCTTGCCCTGCTTGTGCATTTTCTCTGTTCTTCTGGGTCAGCGGGGTTCTGTGGCCTCGTCCTCAGGTTGCAGGATTTTCACGAAGGCTTCATGGATCATTGCTGGCAATTTTCTCGTGAGGGGGACTAAAGTCAGGAACAGCATTTTCTGCCCTACGGCTGCCCCTCTCTTAAGATCCTAATCACATCTACAAAGTCCCTTCTGCCACGTGAGGTGACTTATGCACACGTTCCAGAGGTTAGGATGTGGACGTCTTTGGGGAACCGTTTCCCAGCTGACCACAGGCCCCACTTCCCCTCTCCGGCTCTTCCCATCAGGCCCCACAAAGAGTCTACTCTCAAAATGGTCCCCAGAACCCACTACAGATCCTCTTTTTAAAGACTATTGCAACTTTACTTTTCTACATAAAACATTTCAGACACACAGTAAATTCGCCGAATAGTGTTATTAATCAGCTTTAGCAAATTTTACACTATCTTGTCAGCCTCAGACATTCCAGAGAAATCAGACATCACGGGCACCACGGACACCCCAGGTAAGCCTCTCCACGAACTCCCCTCCCCAGTGGTACGTCTCTGACGGATTTTGTGGTCAGAAGCCAAGAGCCACTAGTCGTCTTTCCCTGTCACCGTCCACCTGCATGCCCACAGCTCTCATTCACTTGCCTTACTTCCTATAGCACAGCTCATGTACGAATGTCCCAGAAAGTTCTCATCCATTCTCCTCATACTGATGGCCACTGGGGTTTCCAGTTCTTCCCTGTCAGGAGCAGTGTTCCACGAAACAGCCCTGCTCGTGCCTCTGTATTCTCATGCGTAAGAGCTTCTGCGGGGTAAGCTTGCAGGGGGAGTGAGATTACAGCACGCGCACGACTCTCCATCCATCTCTGAAATGAGAGGATCAGTGTAAGTCCTGCCTTTTGCTACTGACAGACCTTCATTCCTGCCAGTCACGTGGGCGTGAAGCGGCGTCCTGCTGCTGCTTTACTCTGCCATCCTCTGTTTCTGGGAGCGTCCTCCTCCTACCTGCTCATCAGCAACCTCGATTCTACCCGCAGCCTTCACTCCCCCTTGCCGTGGAAATGAACATGTTCAGAGGCTCCGGACAGCAGGACACGGGCGCCTTTGGGGGCTGGGTTAGTTCACGCCGGAAGGACAGCAGAGGGACGCTCCGCTCAAGGGGACCCGGAGGCGCCGCGTGGAAAGCCACAGAACAAAGGGGGAGGCGCCACCTTCTCGAGGACCCCGGCTGGGCCGCTCACTCCTGTGCACACAGGCGATGTAGGGAGAGGTAAGCCCGCAGGTCCCAGGGGTGTGGGGTCAGGGAGGTCCTTCCCCCTCCCAGAGTCCTCAGCCTCCCCAGCAGCCCTCACACACACACCTGCTGCCGTGCAGCTGACCTTCCCTGTTCCCACACCCCCGAGGGTGTCCCCAAAGACACACATATTCCACACAGAGCCGCCCTAAACGCCACCGACGGCACTGGCCCTTGTGAATGGTGCTAGTAAATCTTCCCATCGTTTGTCCCTTTTCATGGATTCCTTCCCGCACGTAAGCATTCACAGCATCTGAATACGAAACTGTCCTTGGCCGTCAGGTTGCTGCACGTGAGGAGGAAGCTGCTAGGAGTTGGGACCTTGCCTGTCCCCACGTGGCTGTCTTCCCCAACCACCCAGGTGGCTCTGCTGAGACCTCGGGGCAAGATGGAGGCAGGCTCCTGCAGAACACAGGTCACGTTTTGCCCCCCGTCACAAAACTGAAAGCTCAAAAAGCACCATGAGCAAGTTTTTAGAACTGCTATGAACTGTCCCCATGAGGAGTCATGAGCACGCTTCACCACAGCCATTTCGGGCTCCGTGAAGCGGTCAGTGGACTGAGAGCCCCCTGGTCATACGATTAAAGGGCAATCTCTGTGGTCCAATCGTATGGGCAGGGGTGCAGGTCGACCGTATCCTCGGACCTAAATCAGTCCAGTTACGAAACAGGAGAGTGACATGCAAGACGGGCCTGTGGCCACCAGGGTGAGCTGCTCGTCTCCCGCCAGAGCTGAGGCTGGCGCAATCCCCGCCACTCCAACAGAAGGGACAGGTGAGGTGCGGCGGTTAGGGGACAGTTGTGGCAGTTCAGGGACAGCCGCGCCTGACGCCTGAGTCGGTGCTGCTCCAGAGCCGGTGGTCCCGCTGCCGGGCCAGGGTGGCGGCTCTGGAGTGTTTCACTCTGGCCCGGTGCATAGACGGCCACCCACATGCTCCCCCGGGACCGTGAGGACCCTCGTGAATCTGGGCACCTGCTTCTCCATCTGCAAAACCGTGCCTTCGTGGAACTCACCGGGGCTGAGTAGCGTCCAATGAGCTGATGTCTGTAACAAGCTGAGGACAGAAGTGTTCAATAACGTAAGCAATGGCTGACATCGTCCTGTCCGGGACCTACGATCCTGGAGCTTCCACCAGCAGCCAACCCAGGCGTCGGGCCAGCTACACGCACAGGGGAGGCTGCGCAGTTGGGACGTGTTCCTTCTGCCAGGATAGAACCGTTCAGAGATCTCCAGACAACACTTCCAACCCACAACCCAAACACTTGCTTAGATGTCTCTGTGTGGCGGAGCTCACTGTCGCTGGCCTGTGTGTGTGCGTGAGGGTACGTGTGGGTGGGTGGGAGTGCATATGTGTGTGCGCGGGTGTGTACATGGTTTGGTCGAGCCACGTCGGGATCTGCCTGCAGACATGGCGACCCTTGGTCCGTAAACACTTCAGCTTGTCTCCGTGAGAACAAGAGCCTCGCGACGGTCACGGTTGCACCTGTTTAACCTTCTGCTGCACTGTCCCCACTTAAATTTCCCAAATCATTCCAGGCACATCCTACTTGGTGCTTGAGAGCCGGCTGGCCCAGGACCGACGGCCGCATTAGTCACCACGCCGCGTTTCCAAGGAAGTTTGGCCACACGGACCTCTGCGTTCTGCGACCGTCTGCCAGGTGCCCTCTGTGAGCATCAGCCCAGAACCGACTCCAGGGCTCGGCCTCGGTGCCCAGGACAGAGCCGGCAAGAGCGGTAGACACAGGGAGAGCAGCTGGGCACCCAAGCGCACGGCAGAGGTCAGCCGGGACAGCGGACCGGGGCGAGGGGTGAGGGCAGAGCCCGACGCGGGAGGTGAGCCAGAGGCCGGATCCAGGTCGGAGCAGGGGCGAAGCCTGGACACGTGCAGCCGGTGGGAAGGCCCCCCACAGCCTCCGGCCTGTTCCCCAGATGAGTGCTGGGGTGGGTCCCTGCCCAGTGACTCCGCACTAGGAGCACCTCAGGGTGCAGGGAGGGTCAGCGGAAGGTGAGAGAAGGAAGCAGATAGAAGAGGGAGTCCAGGGACTCCAGAGCAGGGGGCCTGCGGCAGGCCCGGACAGGGAGGCATCCCCCTTGCAGCCAGTTGGCTGTGTGCCTGAGACGAGGGGTCCTGCTGCCCCCCACAGCCCATCGGAGCTCACCGTGCCCGCCAGGCGAGAAGGTGCTCCTCCCGCATCACGAGCCTCCCGCGCAGAAGGGATGGGAGCCACGGCTATATATAGCGGTGTGGATGCAACACCAAATGCCTCCAAATCACAGCCCAAAAAATATGCAAACGAGAGTTACAAAGGCATCTTCAGGCTTTGACTTCCAAAGGCGTTTGGCAAGCGGCTCATAATTTTACCCAGCTGCTGTAATAACACGGTTAGTTGACTCTTACTGGAAGCCGGTAAGAAATCTTTCAGAGCTGCTGCTCCCCTTCTATTTCCAAACTCAATGGCACACGTGACAGGCAGCCGCCCTGTGACACAGCCCATGATTAGAGCGTGACACCCCCACATTATCCCAGGAGCCTCATTCCGTGCGATTAGACTGCGGGGACCACACTTTACTGGAAAGTGTGCCTGGGATTTGGCCTGTAAGGTAAGAGAATACAAACACGCCCTTAAGACACTTTGCCGCTGCACACACGGGTCAAAATCATGGATAATAATCGTAGATAAGTGAAGTGTCAAACCGAAAGTTATTACGGGAAAAAATCTGATACGCAGCGCGAGGTGCTAAAGTGCCCCTGCCTTCCAGGCTCACGCCGCCAATTCTGGAAACACGACAATTACACTTTTCAGAAAAGCATAATGCGTAGGAGAGGCAAACGGGCACTGCCCACAGCCACCCCGGCCCTCCCAGCCATGAAACCACACCGCGTTCCGGAGCCTTCTTCCCTGAGCAGGGGACGGGGCTGCTCCTCGCCCACGACGATGCTGCATCCCAGGGCACGCAGCTGCGGGGACCGTGTCCGCCCGCACCTCACTCACCAGGAGCCTGCTGTCTGTCACACTCACCCCACCTGGGTAGGAGTCCATCCCAGTGCAGGCAGGTGCTCCCCCAAGCAGCGCTATCCACCCAGGGCGCGGGAGTGCACGCGCACAGCCCAGACGCACCCACACACACGCGCGCCAGTGCCTCTGCGGTCACCTCTGCATCAGCAGCTAGAGCAGATGAGCTGGACTTACCAGAGGAACTTAATTCAAACCGAAGTTCGCGTGCGCTCAAGATCCGGGCAGGCGGGCAGTGCGGCTCTGCAGGAGCTTTCTCCGGAGGCGCAGGCACGCCAGCTGGGCCGGCCAGAGACCCCAAGCGTCCCGAGAGGCTGTCAAGGTCGCCCTCGGCACCCGGCTGTGCCACCCGCGGATTTCGTGATGGGGTTTTGTTTCTATTCATGTCTGCTTTTCTTTGTAGTTTCCTTTGAAACGTCTTCTTTGACCTATGAATTATTTACAAGCGTGTTAATTTCCACGTGTTCAGAGGCTTTCCTGAGGTCTCTGTGCGGCTGATTTCTACTTCAGTGGCGTCAAGGCCAGAACCCCTCTTTACTGAGGCTCACGACAGACCCCGTGTGAAGGGCCAAGACTCCGCCCTGCACCTGAGCACCTGGGTCCTTTGTCCTCAGAGCAGGTGCAGGGGAGGCCAAGAGTCTGGGTTTCAGCCACATGCTCAAGAGAGGCAGGAGGGCGCGGGACCACTAGCCCGCACACGCGTTGCGCCACGGCAGCCCTGCCTGGCCCTTCCTCTCCGGGAACGGCCCTCCGGGGCCTGACACGGGAGGATGGCCAGACGCGTCTGCAGAGCCAAGGTCTGGGCCTCTCCCTCTTTGCCCCTCGGCTTCTGTACCTGCCAGGAGCCCTAATCCAGTCCAAATCATGCGAAGCACCTACTGTGTGCAGGAAAGCAGGCCAGAGCATGGGGGTCAAGACGTCATGAGGTACAGATTCCGTGAGTCCCTGAATCGTGCAGATTCTGCCCCCCCCCCCCCCCCCACACACACACACACACAGAACGGGGACAATGGCTGCTCCCAGGACCGTTGTGGGAAGCCCTGGGGTAAACTGTTACAGACGGACACCGTGCATTTCCGCACCGCCCGGTGACCGGCCCGGAGAGGGACAACGCTCCCGGGGCCGGGGGGTGAGGGGGATGCTGGGGCAGCCGCCTCGGAGAGCCTGGCGGGGCGGGGAGATCTCCGGGGCAGCGCGGCACCTGGCCCAGCAGACACGGCCAGAGCCGCCCAGAGTCCAGGGCAAGGAGCAGGGAGGTGGGCAGGGGTCAGGACGGGGGCACGGGCCGATCGGCCAACGACTCAGGCAGGGGACAGGAAAGCACACGGGCCGACGTCCCTCCCCTCCCTCCCGCCTCCCCCCGAGGCCCCCAGCCGCGGACCCAGCAGAGGCCCAGAAGCCCAGGGAGCCCGCCTGGGGGCCTACCTGCGTGGGCCCCGTGCCCCGCGGCGGCAGGAGGGCGGGAGTGGTCCCGCAGGCAAGCACCTCCTCCAGCCAGACCCCACTCTGCCACTCTTTGGAGCCTGGAGATTGCTCGTGTCCACAAACGGCATCTTTTAGCCACCAGTGGGCCGTGGGTTTGGTCATACCGGTGTCACGGATGTCCTCTGCGCGCTCCACCACAGGACCCGAGGCTGCGGACAGGCGGGCACGCCCCGTGTGACCTACCTGCTTGAGGGACGTTAGGACAAAGGACAGGGCTGCACACGCACTTGCCCTGAACGGCGGCCCTCAGGGCCCCGAGGGTGCAGGGAGGAGGGAGCTGGAAGGACACATGCCCACACCTGCCCACGGCCACTGGCAGCAGCTCAGGGCTGACGTGACGGCACAGAGTCGCGTGCGCGAAGTCCGGGAGGAAACGCCGGGCCATCTGACCCCAGCTGCACGGGCACCGCCCCCCGGCCTTGCTCCCAGAGCCCCAAACCAACGTGCCCCCCAACAGCCAGGCTGGCAGCCGGTGCAGAACCCAGTCTGCCCCTCACACGTCCAGGCAGGACACACTCACGCATATGTGCACGCACACACACCATATACTGCACACGCTCACTCACATATCCACACACTCACGTATGCACACAGACCCATAACACACGCGCACACACATGCACACACGCGCGCGCGCACACAGACTCACGCACGGGGACCCACAGTGACTCAGTCATTGTGCCCGTTCCAGACAAACGTGACGTGAAGCCGTGTTTCCCGCAGAAACAGAAGGGGAGCGTGTGTCGCCCCCGGGAATGCAGGTCTGTCGGGGGTCCTGCCTCAGCTACCGTGGGCACCACCGGTGGGTCCGGCACCACAAATCCGTCCTCATGGCCACAATGGGTTGTCAGGGATTCGCAAAGAGACTAGCGGATTGCCCTAATTTAATTACCCGCCATGCGATGTTTACGAGCGTCACCAGCCGTGCTGATTCTAAAATGAAATGTGCCGTTCTCTAATTGTTCACAGCTCGAAAGAAACAGCCAGAGAACATTTTCAACCATTAAGGAAATGATATTTTAAATGATGAACATACTGTATATGTTTATACTTTAAGAAAACAGACTCTGGTAATGTTTGGGGAAATTAGCGAGAATTTACTGATTCCCAGAAGAAAACAGTTGTGTCTAACGGTGCCAGGCAGTCTACGGGCACCATCCTGGTGAGACGCAGCCGAGGCTCTGCGCCGCTCCGGGCGGCCTGCTGAGGGCAAACACGGCCAGACCCGCTCCCCACCACGGACGGAGCTGGGGCACCCACTGCCTTCTGTGCCCCCGATCCCTCCGATTTTGCTAGCTCAGTCCTGAGAGCTACGTCATGGGGCTAGGGTGGCACGGCTGGTGCTCAAAAGACGACGACTGAGGGTGCCCCTCCCCACTGTCATGCCCCACAGTGGGTCGTGGGTGTGCGTGTGTGTGTGTGTGTGTGTGTATGGCTTTCTGGAGCCTTCAGGAGCCTACTGACCTCCAGAAAAGGTGGGGACCTCTGTCCTGGCCTGAGAAAGAGCCAGCCCTGCCAGCCAGACCCAGCAGTGACTCCAGGCCTGCCCTGCACTGGTGGGGCCCTGGGGAGCCGCCCATCCTTGCAGCTGGTGTCCCTGTGTGCACACAGGGCCAGGGCGGGGGAGGGAGGGACAGCTGGTGAAGAATGTATTGCCAAAAGATACTCAGACATGATGCCCTGGCACCTCCCGGAGCCAGGCTCTGTGCTTCCCAGGGGGAAACAGGGCTGGTCGAGAACAGCGTGAAGGCCACGGAGCTGAGCCCCATCCCTGGCTGGGGTCTGCACAAGACGTCATGCAGAAGCCCCATAAAGCAGGGCCTCGGGGTCCCCGGGGCAGGGGTGGTCACCCCCTTCCCAGTGGGACTCGGGGACAGAGGCGCCAGGCGCCAGGGACAGCTGTGAAGGGAAATGAGCGGCTCTAGGGGCCATGCGGATGAGCGGGTGACAGGCAGAGCTGGGGAGGAAATTTGGGGACACTAAGCAATACTGTGATGTGACCCAGCCGGCTGTGACCCTTCTCTGGACGAGACGGGTGACCTGGCTGGGACACGATGTTGGGGAAAACCAGGCAAAGTTCATTCATCTGTTCACCCATCCGGCAAGAGGTCCTGGAGCTCTGACCTGTGACCTGCTCCTGGGCGTGTCCCCTTGTCCTGTCCTGTGGCTCAGAAGCTTGGGGACACTTCTCCCGCGCTGGCCGACTATGGTGGTGTATTTCTCTCCACACAGCGTCTTCCTCCTCACGGGTCTGAGGTCAGAGCTGAGGCTTCGGGGGCAGAAGGGCGCTGCCTCCTTGCCCACCAGGAGCTCAGACCCCTCCCGTGGTGTGAGCAGTCTCCTGGCCATGAATTTCAATGCCTGAAGGACTTCCTGGATTTCCCTTTCCCTCGTCCCGCCGGCAGGACAAGGCTGTGTCTCCCCTCCCAGGCATGGCCATCATGGGCTCTCGGTCACCTGTCAGTGACTGGACCCCACCTCGTCCTCTGGGACACGCCGTCCCCTGGCCCCCGGCGGCCGGCCGCGAGCATCGCCTTGGGCCCCTGAGCTACCCCTGCCTCCCCCGCTCCATCCACTCACCCTCTGGGCTTCCCCCTCGCCCAGAGCACGTCCCTCGCAGCCTCAGCCGGAAGGCTCCGGAGAGATGCATTTTCCGAGGACCCGTGGTGGGCTGGAGAACACCGTCACTCTAAGTGCGTGTGTGGCCCCTAACTCCAGGGCTGTTGGAGTCCGAGGTTAACCCAGTGTGGCTGAGACCTACCAAGACCCTTCCTCTGTCGTCGGGACAACCCTGACGCCAGCTCCCTCGTGGCGAGTCTCTTGGTTTCTCTGTCCCTCCCTGTCTCCGTCTGCCTGTCTCTGTCTCTCTCTCTCTCTCTGTCTCTGTCTCTCTCCCTCTCTGTCTCCATCTCTCCCTCTACAATCTGCCCGTCAGGCGTGAGTTCCTTCCCGTCAGTTCTCTGGAGCTGCACAGACCTTCCAAGCTGAGCAGCGTGTCCCCTCAGCTCTGACGGCCTCCCGTCCACGACCCCGTCCCTGCCTTGTCCGCCTTTACTCTGTGCCCCTCCCGTAACGTCCCCAGCACCTCTGTCTCTTCCTGAGCCCCAGACACACCTCGCTACCTTCCCGCCTGCTTGCCGAGCGGCTGAGGTGGCCACGGGGGGCCGAGGGGGAAGGGGGGGCCGAGGGGGGTCGAGGGAGCTGAGAGGCAGCAGGATGAGCAGGCGGGACCAGGGCAGCAAGAGGCGCCTCCAGCAGCCGGCGAGGGGGGTCAGGTAGCCGTGGCAACAGAGCGGTGAGCACAGGGACACCCTCACGGAGCCGGCAGGACAGGAGGACCGGCCGGGGCATTTCTCGTGAGGAGAGAAGGTAAGAAAGAATCAAACCCCTGCCAGCTGTGGTCTCCGGACGGACAGCGCAGCCACTCCTGGCCGAGAAAGACCGGGCAGAGGGGGTTTGCGGTTCGGGGTGGTTCTAGGACGGGGACGGTGGGGACGGGAATCCAGGGGTCTGCCGGCGTCCTGCTGAGTCCACGTGAGGACATCGGGTCGGCATTTGGGACACGGGTGTGGTGAGGCCGGGGTCAGGATCCGGCCTGACGTGCCATGTGGGGGAAACCAGGAGGGCCTTGAACGGCCTCCCCACGACCCTCCCACCCCCGGACACAGGCAGGTAAGGTCACCGCCCCAACAGCCTCCTTATCCATGGACGGGGCCCTCCAGTCCCCACCACCCTGTGCAATTACTCAGACAAGCTGGTCACTGCGTCCGTGGGGACCAGGCGCGCATCACAGCAAAGCCTGCGTGGCCAGGCTCCTGGCTGCCCCCTCTGCTCCTGAGCACGCCCCGTGGACCCCCGCACGGTGCGGCGTCTGCCCTCGCCAGGACCTGGTCGCATGTCCCCAGTGTGCAGGTGCCCCTGTGTCCCCGGGGCCGGTGTCCTCCTGCACCGGGGGACGGTGGAGGTGCTGGGCGGGAGTCACCCCCCGGGGCAGCGAGAAGGCCTGGCCCCACCCCGCTTCTCCCAAAGCTCACGGGGGTGGGGGGGGGCAGGGCCGCTGGAGGTGGGGGGGGCCTCTGCCTGTCCAGCCCCAGCATCACGGCCCGAGCCACAGAGAGAAGAGAGCGAGGCTCTGCTCAGAGGCAGGCGGCCCGGAGGGTCCCCGGGGGGAGGAGAGGCGAGCAGAGGGCGCGGCTCCTGGGAGGAGGTGCAGTCGGTGGCCGCAGGGGACAGGCGGTGACGCGCGGCTGGCCAGGCGTCTGTCTGTCCCCGGGGCTGCGCTCACCACTCACCGAGGCTGACCCATCTCTGCCCTGCACACCCTGGAGCATGGGGGTGCGCTACGGGTGGAAAACAAGGTCCCACCTCAGCGCCCCTCCCCCCTGCCCCGGGGCTGTGCCCGCCACCCAGGCTGTGAGGACGGAGGTGGCGCCTGGGCCTCCCAGGCTCCGGCGCTGGGACGGAGGTCGGAGAGGCCAAGGTGGGGGTCAGCTGCTCCCGGGGCCCCGGGGCGGAGGGGCCTGTGGCCACACCGCTTCCTCCGACGGCTCCCCAGCTCCAGGCCTCCCGGCGGCCGGCCAGGCTACCCTCGGAGCAAAAACGAAGAAAGAAGAGGCTTGTGTGCACCTGCGTCCCCCGCACCACACGCCTCTCCTCTAGATCTTTCTTCCAGGTCGGGTAACGACAAACTCAGCCTCATTCACCTGCACCAAGTCGCCCTGGGGACCAGTGTCCAGAAACCACACTCCCAGCAGCACACAGAGGCCTGAAAGCCATCGAGGGTGCCGTGGGCACGTGTGAAATCACCGAATTTTCTGTGTCCTCTCACCGCTGAGTAGACGCCCACGGTTCGCCCCGGCCCCGCACTGCCAGCCGGCACCCCCGCCCTCTTCTGTTTCCAGGAGGCTAGGGGCTCCGGCCGCTGCTCACCCCCAGCCCTGACCACTGCTGGACACGTCGCGCCCCCGGGGGTACAGGGGAGGGCGGCCTTACCAGTCTGTCCCTTCTTGTCCCAGAAGACGTTGCCCCCCCCCCCCCCCGCCGCTACGTGTCCCCCTCAGCTCTCCCCACGCAGGTGTTCTGCCATCACAAGCCACCGGCACCTCCTGGGAAGAAGGCACCCAGCGTGTGCGGCTGGCTGGTCTCCAGAGTGGAGCCTCAGAAGCTGGGGCATAGTTTTTAAGACCAGTTCCTCTCGGGGAAATGAAGCCATATAGGACGTTTCTCCACTTCACCCCCGGGGGTCAGAATGACCTGTAAGCCACTGACACACTGCGGGCCGGCGGTCTCTCTCCTTGTGAGCACACAGGCTCACGTGTCCGGAAATAAAACGCCTGGTCAACCCAGCATGTGACGCAAGCAAGCCGTGACCCGGGGCCGTGTTCTCACACCGTCTGGCCTCCGCGGAGCTGGTGCGGGACAGAGCCGTCCCGCAAAGTCCGCCCGAGAAGCAGAAGGCAGCCAGGGCCCCCGTACTCCCCAGCATCCGTGGCGAGGCCGGCCGTGCTGCACCCGGCAGGCAGAACTGCCATTTTTAAGGATGAGAGTGAACGTGGCCGAGGCCTTCCCAGCGGAGTCGGGGCACCTGTGCCCGAGATCTGGGCCCGCGCAGGCGCTCGGGCCGGTGGCTCTGGGACGAGGCCAAGAAGCAGCCAAAAAGCACAACTGCCTGCTCACCAGGTGCCCATCAGCCCGGGCGGGGTTGACTTGCTTGTTTCCCTTAAACAGAACTTTCTTCAGACCAGATTATCTCTTTTTGCACAGGATGAACGTCAACCCCACTCGGAGAAGAGGCTGGTCGGACCACACGGCAGGGTTGCTGAGCCAGAGCCCCTTCCTTCCTGCTGGGCCCTGAGCCCCCTCCTTTCCTGCTGGCCTCACCCCTCCTCAGGCCGTTGCTCCCCGTGGAAACCTCTTTTTATGAAGTGACCGACGGCCACACCGAAATCCAGTCACTGGTTCTTCTCCCAGAGATGCCCTCCCATCCCACGGCTGACATAAATGACGCTGCCCCAGAGGCAGTCACATCGTGTCTGTGTCCCGGCACACCCGTGCTGGGAGGAAGCCGGGCAGTCCTTCTCCTGACCCTCAGCATCCTTCCTGTGGGCTTTGTCCTGCTTCCCACTCTCCCTTCCCGCCACCCCTTCTCTGCATCCCCCTCGCCCTGGGCTTACCTACCCCTGCGGCGGCGGCTCCAGGGCCCGACTCCGCGTGCGGGGTCAGCCTGCGTGCAGCGTCCGTGAGTGTCCAGGGTGGTCCCCTGACAGGCCCGGCCAGGCCCCTCTGCCCCTGCTTTGTTGCCCAGGGAAAACCTCCTTCATTCTATTAAATAAATATGTTCTGCTTTCCTGGAATCCGGTGTTGTTCTCTGTACGAGCAGAGCAAAGAAATCATTTTGCTTCGTTGCCAGGTGTCTTGGCAGTGTCTGATTGAACTGCCAGTTAAATTGGAGAAATCGTTTCTTTTTATTTTTTTAAATGTTTTTATTTATTTTTGACAGAGAGAGACAGAGAGAGCACTAGCAGGGGAGGGGCAGAGAGAGAGGGAGACACAGAATCCGAAGCAGGCTCCAGGTTCTGAGCTGTTAGCACAGAGCCCAACATAGGGCTCGAACCCACGAACTGTGAGATCGTGACCTGAGCCGAAGTCAGAGGTTCAACCGACGGAGTCACCGAGGCACCCCCGGAGAAAATGTTTTAAACCCATCTCCCCATGGCTTGGGAAGTGGTCAATTACATAAATACGTCACGGGAATAAAATGATGAATCTGTAATTTAAACAGATCACACGACAGGCATCCCAGCCTCTCCGACAGGTAGAGTGGACCCACGGGGGGCAGAGCGGCCTCTGAGCACGGGCCGGAATCGAGGTCTAGCCTGGGCCCCAGCCTGGGTGTCACCGCCAGGTCCCCTGGAGGGATCAGAGCCACAATGCAACCACCTGGGACCTTGTAGAGAAGTCAGTGCTGTGGGCCACCCGCTGATCCTGAGTCAGAATCGGGGCTCGGAAACCAGCCTCGTATTTTCATTTTTTGAATTTCACCTGTTGCTCGTGATGTCCGGCAGCTTGAGAGAAGCAGCTGGAAGGCAGGGCTCAGCAAACCCTCTAAGGGGGAGATACTAAGTATGTCAGGCTTTGCAGACGGTCCATGCCGCTGCGGGAGCCCAAAGCCACCGCAGACAACATGCAAAGGAACGGCAGTGGCTGCATCCCGGTACAACTCTACTGGCACAATGGGCGGTGGCCCCACGGGCTTGGTCTGCTGACCCCGAGCCGGAGGCCCTGTCACCTGAAGGGCGGTAAAATGCAGGTGACCGCAGAGTGGAGGGAGGACAACACAGAAACGGGCTCTTGATCCCCACTTTTAAACTAAAATAGTTTTGTAGAATCTTATGTTAATACATACAAACATCCAACTAGGTATAAACCTCTCTTCCTTTTGTTCCTATATGACTTTAAAAAGAAAACACATTTATAAATTAAACACAAAATACAATAGCAACAGAATTCAAATTAAAAATATAAATTCAACATAGCAGATGATGCTGTTCTGCTGACGCTAAATCGCCCTGCAGTGACTCAGTTCGACTGTCTCCTCCACTGCCAACCGTCCCCCCGTGTGGGCGCCACACAGCTCCCCTCGGACAAGCACGTCCCCGACACATGGAGCATGTGCTGTGTTATGGGCCCTCGGGCTCACCGTCACGGGAGAACAGAGCTCACGGGCACCAAGCCCGCCTAGAGGGCGGCCCCTGAGTGATCAGAGCACATGCGCGTGTGATGTGTGTTGGTGGGGGTGCACTGTGTGCATGGGTGCACATGTGTTATGTGTGTGCACGTGTGGTATGTGTGCACATGGTGTGTGTGTGCACATGGTGTGTGTGCATGTGGTGCGTGTGCACATGGTGCGTGTGCACACGTGTTACATGTGTGCATGTGTCATGTGGGTGTACACCTGTGTTGTGAGCACATGTCATTGTATATGTATGTGTTGTGTATTGTCTGTGAACATGTGTGTGCATGTTATAATGTGTGTGGTGTGAGTGTGCAGTGTGTGCACATGTGTCGTGTGTGCATGTTATAAGGTGTGTGTTACGTGTGATGTATGCATTGTGTGGTGTATTGTGGTGTGGGTTGCAGTATATGCACATGTGTGTACATGTGCAACGTAGGTGGACACGTGGTGTGCATGTGCATGCGTGGTGTGGGTGCATGTGTGGTGTGAGTATGCAGTGTGTGCACGTGTTGTGTGTGTACATGTGTTGTGTGTGCACCCGTATTGTGTGCATGTCATGGTACATGTATGTGTTCTGTGTGCATGTGAGTTGCGTGCACATTGTATTGTGCACGTGTTGTGTGTACACATGTGTGTGCATGTTATGCGTGCGGTGTAAGTGTGCATGTGTGTACACGTGTGTTGTGTGTGCATATATGGTGTGTGCATGTTATAATACGTGCACCGTGTGTGTGTAGATGTGTGGTGTGAGTGTGCAGTGTGTGCACGTGTGTGGTGTGAATATCATGGTGTGGGTTGTATACGCACACGTGTTGTGTGTGCATGTGCAGTGTGGGTGGACACGTGTGGCGTGCGTGTGCAGGTGTGCTCACATTGGCATCAGCTGGGAAGCGATAATGCCTTAATCTGCCCACACTCTGGGACGCCCCTGCCCGCGTGTCACCGGAGCCAGCATGGGGCAGACACGTGACAAACCCTGGAGAGAGGAGGAGGTGCACCCGAGAATTGTCCTTCCCCCCCCTCCTGCTTCCCCTTCCCCTTTCCTCTGGTACACCTGGGGGGGAGGGGGTAGAGCTGTGCTGGAAACAGGGGCCCACGGGGAGGGGTCTCCAACCAGACAGAAACCCTGACAGCCACCGGGGCATCGTGGGGACATAGCACTCACAGAGGGAGGGAACACAACGCAAATACCTCCTGATGGCACCGGGGGCTGAGCTGTGCCTGCTGCTCTGCTCAAGCTCGGGACACGCTAACTCACAGAGTTGTCCCCGTGCCTCGTGGAGTAGACACACACACCCACGCAGACACGGACACACGCATGCACTCACACAGATGCACACGCAAACGCATGCACACACACATGCATTCACACACACAGACACACAGGCACACGCACATGCACACAGAAACATGTACGTGCAGACACACACGTACACTTATACACACATGCACACACAGACACACATGCACTAACATACAGACACACGTGTACATACCAACACACACCTGTACACACACAGGCACACGCGGACACACATGCACGCACATGTAGGCACATGTACACCCACATGCAAACACAGACACATGCATGCGCATAGAAACATGTACATACCGACACACACATGCACTTATACACACCTGCACACAGACACACATGCACTAACATACGGGCACACGTGTACACACCAACACATGTAAGCACTCACACACATGCTCATGCAGGCACACACATACACTCACACAGATGCAGAGAGATACATGCTTGCACACAGACGCATATACACACAGACACATGCATGAACTCATACACACACGTACACAAACGAACTCATCCATACACATGCAGACACGCGTACACATGCATGCACTTATACACACCTGTACACAGATGCACGCGCACATGCATTAACATACACATGTGAACACACCAACACACGCATGCACCCACACACATGCACACGCAGGCACACATATACACACACGTGCCCTTTTCCCAACACCCCTCCAATGAAGTCGTGCTGCACGTCGGTACTTCTCGTGTCCCTACAACAGAGGCCACGGTCTGCCCGCGTGGCCGCCAGCCGTGATGCAGCCCGACCCCCAGGGTGCCACAGGCCAGTGCGGCCGTCACAGGAGGGCCAGCGCACTCTGGAGCTGAGCGTCCCCCTGCCTGGCTCATTAGGGCTACGAGTCTTACCGAGCTCAGCAGGGCAGCAGGTCTCACCGAGCTCGTGGGATGCGGGGACAGAGCCGTCCCCACAAAGAACAACTGTCACCAATCACTTTCCCCGCTCCCGCCCCCTGGGAAGGGGGCCCTCTCATAAATAAAAGAGCTGGCACTAGTCTCCAGACTGTTTTTATTATTGGCTTCATTTGTCTTCCCTGATACAGATATAAATATTTTATGTCCCGTCGCCTAGAGATTTGGTTATGACAATCGCTCCTGCTCCCTGCGCACCCACAGAAACACCTGAGCGGGGAAATCTGCCCCCCACCTAGCATGCCAGACCGCTGGCCACCTCTGCAGGACGAGGGTCTGGGTGAGGGACAGAGCCGTCAGGGGGCAGCTGTGAGAAGGCGACACAACGCGGGGACCCTTACTCAACAACCTGTGACACCCCTGAGGAGCCCTAACAATCCCATCCAATACCCTGCAAGTGTGGGCTCTAATTCTCGCTCAGGAGTTAAAATCGTCCCGACCTGTCAGAGCAGTGCCTTGGCGCTGGGAAGTCTCAAGGACATATGACGAGAGCCTACGGGCATTCATAAAAGACTTCCGGGAAGGCGCTGGAAATATGACTGTGTAAATAACTCTATAGCTTTTCTGTAGAGTAGCAATAATCAGTGAGGGGAAAATCCCAATACCTTCCATTCCAGTGGCAGAAGGTATACGTTTTTACAGGACTGAGAGACTTATTTGCAAGAAAGCTGTAAAACTTTACTGAGGCACACGAGGAAAAGGAGAGATATGCACGTGTACAAAACCATGTCCTACAGCGGCGCCCAGCCTGGTCCCCAGACCCTGTGAATGTGTCCCCTTACACGGCAAAAGCGAATGATGGTGACCTGGGGGCACGGGCCTGGACTGTCTGTGGCTGACGTCATGACCAGGGTCCTCAGGACAGGGACGCAGGAGGGCCAGAGAGCAGGAGGGAGCTGGGCCCCGCCGGCTTGGCAGGGAGCGAGGGGCCACGACCCGGGGTGGGGGGTGTGGAAAGCAAGGGACCCGCTCCCTGCGGCCCCAGGAGGAACCAGCCCTGCCCACCGCTCAGGTCGACCTCCCGAACCCTAAGTTACTTCAAACCCCTACGTTTGTAGTAATTTGTTATAGCAGCGACAGGGAAAAATACACGTTTTAAAGGAAAAGAAGGAAAAAGAAAAACACGTATAACTGAGTTTGTTCCAAAGTTATGTGTAAGTTTAGCCTATTTCAGTCAAAATCCAAGCTAGTTTTCATGGAATATGACAGCGTAACTATACCTCGTCCTAAATAAACGGGACGGTTGCGAAAACTGACCCGTGAGAAGGGCCAGAAGGTGCTGGCACCCGTGTCACCAGCTGTGTGCACAGCGTGGCCGCCGCAGGACCTGGTGGCCGCCCCGCCAAGACAAGCTTATCCGAGTGTCACGGTCGCATGTGTCACATGCTATTTGGCATAAGACAGACGCCATTTTTCCTGTGAAATCAGTGAAAATGTGAAAACACAAAACTGTGCATTTGCTGGTGCACCAAGTCCTGAGGAAGTGGGGTCTGCGGCGCCTGGGACGGGGGCACTGCTGGCTTCCTCAGGAGGCCTCTGGCCGGTGAGCGGGGGTCAGGAGGCTGGGCTCCAGGACAGGGTCAGCAGCCCTGGAAGGCCCCGGAAGGCCCCACAACCTTGGGGCGGCCGAACTGGGATCTGACATGAGTGGGGCAGCGAGAGGGAGCGAGAAGGTCACGGTGACACCGGCATCCTTGTTTGCAGGTCTGGGTAGACACAACCCAGTGCAGGGGTGGCCCAGGGCAAGCAGCGGCCCCCAGGGGACACGTGTGGGAGGTGGGCTGTGTGGCAGGTGGGTCTGGGAACTCTGTGCACCTGCCCAGAGGGGCTGCGGGGGAGGGGGGTGTGCAGGGAGCGTGGGGCCAGACGAGGCCGGGCCGGCCTGTCACGGTGTCACCCTCACCCTCGGGGGGGCACAGGCCCGCCCGCCGCCTGCACCCACAGGACGTTTGAGCCTTTTCTGGGAGAAGACGGTGACCCTGCTCTTCAGCCTCAAGGGTTTAAGCAGAAATAAAAGCAGCCTAATTACTTTCTAAAAATTCCGTCGATGCTTTTGTATTCAAATGTTACCCAGAGAGAGTGAGCTGGACCACTGCTATGCAAATGAGGCTGTGCCCCGGAAGGGAGGGCGCCGTCCTGGGCACCGACACCCTCCTCCCTGCTCACCCGCCTCTGCAGTCTCCAGTGGACACTTGAGAGCAGTGGAGGCCCCGGGGCTGGTTTGGTGGCACCGTCCCCGTGGGGGTTCACGGCTTGCACGACACCGCGGTCCCCGGAGCCCGTCGGCTGTGCAGGCCCTGCTCTGAGGGCTCAGTGGCCGGTGTCCCGTCACCCCCAGGCCACCGAGTCACGAACACCCGAGTGTCGGCCGCAGGTCGACCACCGCCCGCACCCGAGTGGCGGCCAGGCCAGACCCTGGGATCTTGGCCACTATTCCACACACAAAGGACCCAACAGGGCCGTGCCCACGTGAGCCTCCTGCTGGACGCCCCGTGGCACACACACACCCCTACCTTGCTGCACCTGACAGGTGAGGGGACGGCCATTCCACAAGTACCCCGTGCAGCCTCTCAGCTGTCAGGGGTGTGGGACATCTGGCGGGACGCATGGTGGCCTGCGGCGCTACGGGCTGGGGGTGGCGCTCCCATCTCCTGCAGTCGGGCCGGGTGCGTGGAAGCCTTTGTCTGTGTCCAGTAAGGAGCAGACACCCGGGCAACCGTACAGGCAGGGACGACACCAGAAGACATCTTGACTCACATGTGAGGTGCAGGTGCCGAGGCAGAGGGAAGACACAGGAGCCGAGTGGCCCTGGGGGACGGGGGAAGTGGGGTGTGGCCACAGGAGCCGAGGAGCAAACACCCTTGGGGCAAACAGAGGCAACAAAAGCTGTCTCGTTCACTCTAAAAGGAGGACAAGCTCCAACCAAAATGGGCGGGGCAGGGCCAGTCTCCCCACCCCAGGCCCGGTCGGCGCAACCCCGGGTCGAGGCTGGGACGAGGCGGCCTGGGCTTCCTTGTCCAGCACACAGGGCGAGTGTCCTGCCTTCGTGCTGTGAACGCGTAGCACGCCCCAACCAAGTACGAGGTTAGCTGTGGGCCTGTCACAAACGTTGTCATAAACGGCCCTTACCAGGCGAGGCACTTCCCTACCACTCCTACTTCGTGGAATAGTTTCATCATTTAAGGGTGTCGGATTTTGTCAAGTGATTTTTCTCTTCAGCTGAGAGGATCGTGTGGTTTTCTCCTTTACTCCATCCCTAGATGCACTGCAGGGACTGATTCTCCGATGTTAGCCAAGCCTTGTGCCTCTGAGACAAATCTCACTCGGTCGTGGTGAACAGTCCTTTTTCTCTCTCTACTCCATTTGCTGCTGTTTTGCGGATGAGTTTCGTGTTTACGTTCGTGGTAGGCATCGGTCTGTGGTTCTCCTGTAAGGCTCTGGCTTGGCCGCGGAGGTAAGACTGACGTCAGAGTCGGGCTAAGCTCCCTCTTCGATAGCTTTGGGACAGTTTGTGAAGGATTTGCGTTAACACTTCTCTAAGTGTTTTTGTAGAATTCACCAGCGAATCCGGCTCCCATTTGGGGACGTATGTTAACTGCCCTCCTGCTGTCTTCCCTTGTCATAGGTCTATTTTCACTTTCATTATCTTTTTGAGTCAGTTTTGGTCTAGCTCTTCCCAGGAATTTGTCCATTTCCTCTAAGTTGCGTAACTCATTGGCACACAACTGCTCAAAATATTCCCTTTTAATCCTTTTCATTTCTGTAAGGTTGGTAGCATCGCCCCCTCTTTCATTCCTGATCTTAGTAATCTCAGTCTTCAGTCTCTGTTTGGTCGGCTTTGCTGGTCTTTACAAAGAACCGATTTGGGGTTTTGTCTATTTTCTTCTACCATTTTTTCTATTCTACGTGGTATTTACTTCTGCTCTTATCAGAATTATCTCTTCCCCTCAGCTTCCTCTACATTGAGTTTGCTCTCCTTATTCTACTTTCTGAAGGGGGAAGCTGAGGTTATTAACTGGAAATCTTTTCTAACGTTTGCGTTCATGGCCACAGACTTCCCTCTGAGCACTACATAAGTTGCACCCAGTAGGTTTATGTACATCAATGTTTTCATTTTCACTCATCTCAAAGTATTTCCTAACCTCCTTGCAGTGTCTTCTTTGGCCCAGTGGCTACTTAAGACTGTGTTGTGGAATGTGCGTGTACTTGTGGCTTCCCAAATTTCCTTCCCCTGCTGATTTCTAGTTCTGTCCCAATATCATCAGAGAAGATACTCTGTATGATTGCAGATTCTTCAGCACATGCTGACTTACCCTGGCCCAAACACACGGGCCACCCAGGACAACGTCCCATGTGTCCTGCTGCCAGCTGGAGCGTCCCGAGGCGGCCTCTTGGGTCCAGCTCACAGATGGCATTGTTTGCCCCTTCTCTTTCCTTCTGTACCTTCTGTCTAGTTTTCTGTCCACTACTGAAAGTGTGGCACTCGAGTCCCCACCTGTTGTTTATTGTCTCTCTCCCTTCGTTTCTAAGTTCAGGATGAGCTCGTGTCAAGATCCTGAACTACGTCCGCAGATAAGGTCCTTATTCCAAATAAGGTCACATTCACAGATTCCCGGGTACCCGGTGGGCATACCTCTGGGGCGGGCAGTATTCCACCCATTCCGCAGGGACAATGAGCTAAGCGCGCAAAAAGCCAGGATCTCGCCTGTCGTGCAGCTCTGGGAGACGACAGGAGCCCCTCGCGGCTCTCCTGACTGCATGTCTCGGCCCCACCCACCAGAGCCCTGGCAACAGGAGGCCCGCAAGGGATGCTTCCTTCTGTGTTTGTGTGCTGGTACACGCTCTCACCTGAGCTGTTGGTCAGGTACAAGGCCGGGCCGGGGGACATATCTGCGGCCTCAGGGCCGCCACCGTCAACACTGGAGCGATGACAGTCCCCCCTATTAGGCAACACTGACCCCCGCCCTTGCCCACCAGGTGAGAACCAGCTTTTCCAGCGGGCCAGGGGACCCGCTGGGCCCTGGCAGGCACTTCTGTGAGCACTGGGGGATCACATCCAGGGAACTTTGGGGAAGAAAGCTTCTTTGGAAGTTTCCCCTTTCCTGGTCTCACCCTCCAAAGGCTTAGCCATCAGCACTAAGGGTGGAGGAGTCCCAGAGATCGGGGACTTGCCCCAGAGCCCCGGCCCCCATCACGGTGCAGCCGTTATCTCCCTGAGAGCACAATGGGGGTGCGGCCGCCCAGCTCACGCCGGCAATACCGGGCCGGAACCACCAGACCCTCCCGCCACGCGGCCGCCTGCCCTCCCCGTGCTCCCGCTGGCAGACATGACAGCCAGCCATGGGAAATGGCCAGATTTGACTTCCTCTCTCACCGCGGTTTCCATTCCAGTTTCCATGGAAACCGCCATCTGAATGTGGGCCAGGAAGGGGGAGTGAGAAGCTTTAAAATGATGATAGTTGAAAAACTTTCATGGGCCTGTGTTTCCTGCTACTGGGGTTTCCATGGAAACCCAGACCAAAGACGGAGCCGGATGGAGAAGGCGCTGGGTGTCTTCCACCATGGTGACTGGCGGCTCCCGGGGGCAACCGTCCGCCCCTCCCAAGGGTGCGGGAGCACGCTCCCAGATCCCGACGGGCCACGTTCTTCCAGGGGGTGGGGACACCACGAGGGAGCAAGGGAAAGGGGGCGGCCGCCTGCCATCCTGAAACAGGACCCGAGACACCATTCTCCTCCACCCAGGACCATGGCCCGCACCCCGATCTACACACACTCCTGAGGGGCAAGCAAGGTGGGGGGGCAGTGGGCCTGGGAGCCCCCCCTCCCCTGATCTGCCTCTCACATGCAGCACGTACACACCCTCTCACACACAGCACATACGTGCACACACGTGTGCACACACACCTCAGCATCCACGTGCTTGCACACTTGCTCACTGCTGGGCTTGGCGTCGACCTCCTAACGGTCGTCTGTGCCCGCACCCCGTCCCCTTTGCAGTCACCGAGGGGCCGCAGGCTGGAGGCTGAGGGCCGGGGCAGGGGCAGGCCCGCCAGGCTGGGGAGGATACCGTGTCAGCAGCGCCCGACCTGTGCGTCTCACCCTGACAGGGACTCTCACTGCCCCCGAGCCCTTGTCCAGAACCATCCCCTGGGGGCCGCGGACTCGGTATCTGGGCAGCCGCACAACACGGCCCACGACTGCAGCCCCCGGGGACACCGTGGCCTCTGCAGCCTGGGTTCCTCTGGTCGGTGGCCAGCATGTCGGCCCTGGGGCGAGACCCAAAGAGGCAGAAGGGCCCGGTGGCCCTGCCCTGGCCTGAGGGGAAGCGCTCTGAGCTCTGTCCCCCAGCAGCCTGCTGAGCCCTCCTTCCTCTTCCGTTAAACAGGACTCAGGGTGCCCTCTGACTCGTCTCCCCCTCTACCGAGGTCCCCATCCTGGAGGCTCCTTCCCTTCAAAGCCCTGGGGCCCTTTGCTGCTCTCAGTGCCCCCGCCCCCGCCCGACGACCGTCCCTCGCGGAGGACGGGCTGCGTTCAAGAGGCCGTGGACACACCTCACCGGCTCACGCTGGGTGCGCCTCGCCAGGTCTCAGACAACCCACAGACCCCGCGTGAGGAGACGCGGGGGGGGGTGGACCGAGGCCAGGCCCCCCCACCCGGCCACCGTGCGGGACACACACTGGCCTCCATGGCCCCTGCCCCGAGAATTTCGTGTAAGGAGACGGCCGGAACCCGCCAGACACAAGTTGGGCCCGGAAAAGGCCAGTGAGAGCCAAGTTCGAGGGGCCACAGCCGGGGCTGCGACGCCTCCCCGCACCATTCCAGCTCCCCAGAGTCAGAAAGAAGACACGGAGACCACGGCTCCCAGACACGAGGCATCAACGTGAGCCTAGGAGGAGCCCAAAAGACACACAGACGTCAGCCAGCCTGCGTGGCGGCGCCCCCGGCTCTGACCGCTCGTGTCCCATGGACGAATCACCCACACCTCGCCTGCCGCCCACACAGCTGGAGCAGGTGCCGGGCGCAGGGTGTTCACCGAGGGTGCCAGGCAGACGGCAGAGGCGGGGTCCCCGCGCCCACAATCGCAGATTGAGGGGCGGTGTGACCGCGTCCGGCGAGCACTCAGTGGTCACTCTGCGGCCAACGGTCGATGAAGCTTGGGGTTCCGAGGAGGCTTGAGGGACAGACACCTCCACAGGCTCACGTCAGAGGAGACGCCCTGGGAGAAGTTACAGCCACGGCGAGACCCGACCCACAAAAACGCTCATCCCAGACGGCCATGGTGTCGGCCCCAGACCACCGCCTGGGCAGGGGCCTGGAGGCGGACACAGCGGTGAGGGGACAGTGAGTGCGGACGCAGCAGGCAGGTGCCCCTCAGTGTCACGAGGACAGAGGGAGAGCCTTTGGCCGGGGTGGGGACACTGCGGGATATGTGCTCTCAGATCACTGTGGCTGCAGTGCAAAGGGTCCCGGAGGACATGTGGTCGTGCGGCTGGGCCTCGAGGGGCTTTTCTCCCCCCTGCACCGGGTCTTGAACCCCGGGTACCCCCCTCAGCCATCGTGTCCCCCCGCCCAGAGCCGCAGGGGACAGCTTGGAAGTTAAGGCCCCTTTACTGCAGAGAGGTGAGGAGGGGAGGACAGAAGAGGGAGCAGCCCGGAGAGGGCACCGTGTGTGGGGGTGTCCCTGCAGCCCCACCTGTCTGACCCCAGAGCTCATGCTCTTAACCTCTGAACTTGGGCCTGGTGATATGGGGAGAGAGAAGCAAAGGAAGATACCAAACAACCGTCACTGATTTGGAAACTCTGCCAAGAGCTGGCCCTGCCCCGCACGGCCTGGCCTGGAGCTGTCCTCCGGGAAGAGGCAGGCGCCTCCTACCCCTCGCCCCGGGGCTCCCCCAGCTCAGAGGGAAGGAGGGCAGCAAACATCTGTGGGGGGGGGGGGGTCCACCATGGGGTGAGGAGAGAGGGACCGTGGGCCGGCATTCCACAAAAAGTAGGTCCCTGTGACCCCTCGGCGCCCCGAGGTGGTCTGGGTGGACGTCTTACAGCTAAGGAAACAGACAGCGTCCTCAGCGTGCCCTGCACTCTGAGTGGGACGCAGCCTCGTCCTACGTGCACCTCCCTTTTGCGGGCAAGCCGCTGCTTCTGAGCGTGGGCCTTGCTCACCAGCCCCTGGCACCACCAAAACAGGTGAACAGACCCCCCCAGAAGGCTGCCCTGGCTGAAGGAGCTCATCAGAAGAGGGGGTGTGTTTTATAGCTGGAGAACAGGGCCAAAGAAAATCGCTTCTCGCCAAACATAGTTGAAACGTTCTCACGGCCAGGCTGCTAACGAGGTTTAGTCCCTCAGGGATCCAAACTGCAGACTCGGTGCCTATCATTTCCGAGAAGCACGGCTCGGCACGTGTCTTCCTTCTGACTATGCGGGTGGCCCACAGGGCGGCCCCTTGGAAGCAAAGCACTGATGTCAGAGAGGAGGCCAGCGGAGCAGGAGCCCTGGGAGCGCTGGGGGACCCAGGGGCCGGGACCAGGGGCCCTGGAGCTGCGGTCCATCCGGAGGCCCGGCCCCCCTGGGCTGCGGAAAGCCGGGGAAGCCAACGGGGCAGGAGCTTGGGGCTCGTCCAGGCTGAGTCTGGGAGAAGGTAGGGACTGAGCCAGCCGCGATTTAGCACAAGCTGGCCGCTAGAGCCTTCCCCCCGCCCCCCCCCCCCGATTTCCAGGGCTGCACAGTAAGCTCTGGGTCCACCAGGCTGCCCACCCTGTCCGCCGGGGCAGAGCTGTGATTAGCGCACTCACAGCGCCATGGGACAGAAAGTGCCCCAGAGTAGGGAGTGTCCTGAGGGCAGGTGTGGGGGCAGATTTCCTCTTTCAGGGACCTAGATATTAATGAAACCTCTCAGGAGACGGTCACAAGGACAGACTCCAGAGGACGTGTGGGGCGGGGCTGAGCGCACCTGCCCCCGAAGCCTGGCCCCCGCAGGTGCAGCCACCGCCCTCCCCCAGCACTTCCCGGGGCCCGACCCACCCCCAGCGTACATGACGCACAAACACAATGCACAAACACAGTGCATGATGCAGCAGTCAGAGCACTTAGTGAGGACTAACTCAGCCCCACGCACACGCGGGGGACGAGTCTAACCCGGACATCACTCACAGTGCGTCAGCGCCATCCAAGTGCTATGACTGCCCTGTGCCCGACTGTCCTGGCCAGGGCCTGGGGATGGCCGTGGGCAGGCCCGGGGCACTTGGGAGTGTCCGCTGACCCTCTCCAGGCCGTGCAGGTGATAAGCAGGTGGTCAGTGGACGTCACACCCAGACAGCTGGGCCCCAGAGCAGGTACATGCTCACACAGACACACACATAGTCACACACACGACTCAGACACTGTCCCCCCGCTGGCTCCTAGCCCAGGGCAGCCACCCGGTGGGCAGAGTCCCCGCAGCAGGCACGGCTTCCATCAGACGCTTGGCCCCCTCCCCAGAAACCAGGGTACAGGCACCCACACGGCTCCCTGGGGTGGCAGATTTGGAGCAAGGCCCCCGGGAAGGGGCCTCCGCAGGGCCAGGCCACCTGACACCCGGAACCAGCCGCAGCACTGTGCCTCGCTGGGACTCAGGGGTGCTGACCAGCCGAGCCGGGGTCAGCAGGCTGGCGGGGAAGGAGCCGGCCCAGGCCTCAGGGTGTGTGCGTCCCGGGGATGGGGTCCAAGCAGGCCGGGGGGCCGTGAGCCGCTCACCAGCACTGCAACAGGTCTAAGGGCCAAGGACTCGGCCGGGAGGCCAGCAACGCTTCTGTGTCCCCATCAGCAGTTCCTGCCCACCGGCCTCGGGGCGGCCGGGACCTCTCACCGGCCCGCCTGGCGCTCCAGGACAGGCAGGACAGCCCCGTGATGGTCTCGGCAGGCCCCGACGGCGACCCCAAGCCGTCGCTGGGCCTCGGCCCCGGGAGAGGGAGGGGAGCAGGTGGAGACCCCCGGAGGCCGGTGCGGGGGACGGGGAGGGGCGGGGCGGGGCCCCCGGCTCTGGGAGGACGGGAGGAGGACGCCCCAAAAGTTGGCGCCGCCTCCTCGGAACTCACCGCGCGTGACCAGCAGGCCTGCCCCCGCCGGAAGCCAGCGTCCCGGAAGCCGCCGTCCCGGAAGCGACGTGCCAGCCGCTCTCCCTGCGCCTCTGGGGAGCCGAGCCCCACAGCCCCTGAACCCCTGTCCCTCAGATCAGATTCCCTTCCACCCAGCACGCGGGGCCAGGGGCCAGGGAAGAAGGACGCGGCCGTTGGGGCCCCCCGGGGGCAGCAGAGGCGAACCGCTGTGCGCCGTGACCGCCAGGCCCCGGGGGTCGGGGGGGTCGGCGGGGAAGCCCGGCTCAGCCGCGAGGGAGCAGGACTCGGGCCTCTGCTCGGGCAGGCCATCTCGCTGTTCTTCCTCCTGGACAGTGACAGCAGCTCACGAGCCCGCGGGTGGGGGAGGCATCTGTCCCTGCGGAGGGCGGAGGAGCCGGCGCGGGGGCCCCTGCCGCCACCCTGCGGGCTGAGCGTCCGCTGCTGAGGGCCGGCCCCTCGCCCCGTGGGACCCAGGCCGCCAGAACCAGCCCGTGCGCCCCAGCCTTGCCAGCAAGACCGTCGGTTCCAGAGCGCTGGCCTGTCCGCAGTTCAGGTCACCCGCGTTCACTGAGGACGCCAGGACGGCTGGGTTCCGGGGGGGGGGGGGGGGGCTTGGTATTATAACCACGCTCCACGATGGCACAAGCTTGGTCCTTTATCTCCAGGGCCCCCTCTGTCTGTGTGTCTGTCTGTCTCTGAGCCTGTCGCCAGGAAGCCTGGGCCACTCTGGCTCTGACCCCGGTGACTGCAGGAACAACACCCGGCAGGCCCCCGCTGAGGCGCCAGCGCGAGGCGGATGGGTGACAAGGCGCAGCGGGAACGTTCAGGTCCCCGCCTACTAGTTTGGAGGCCTCCTTCATTCCTACCCCAAGCCCCGCGAGACGCCCTTCGAGTAAATGGCGTGTCCTTTCTACAAGTCCCTACCCTTGCCGGAGCTCCTTCACAGTCCTCACCGGTGTGACCGAAGAGGCCGACCAGCCCATGCCGCCAGGAGGCCACAGTGCCCGGTGCCCAGAGAGCACAGCGCCTCCCCAGACGGGCGCCCGGCCTCCTCCCCAGACACGCTGTGTGTCTGTCCGCACCGCGGAAACAATCCAGAGAAGAGGTGTGGACAGCCTGAATGTCTTTGCAGATACTTACTCCCTAAGTTATACAAAATGGGGAAAACCGCGTCTTCCAGTATTTAACAGGTTTCTGAAATAATTACCCAGTTCTGTGGAAATACCAGGGTTTCTGGCTGCCTGGGCCACCGCGGCTGGGAGTTGGGACAAGAGGCAGATCGGCTGCCTCCATCCTCTGGCCCTGACCTCTGACCTCACACTCGGGGGTGTGGGGCCCGGGACAGGGTGACACCGGAGGTGGCAAGGTCCCCTCCCCCATGCCGTGTCTCTTCCTGCCGCATTCAACTCCACCGGGGGCCCTGAGCTGCTTAGACTCGGGAGGATGGCCCCAAACAAGCCTAAACAGGGATCAAGGCCATACAAAGGTGTCTGTCAATAGCAGATGGCTGAGCCGTGGTCACTCCCACCCTGCTCGTGGGGCTGTGGTTCCTGGCAGCAAAGCCTCCTGAACGAGCGACCAGGGATGTGCCCCCCCAAGGGACCTATGGACTTGGGTGGGGCCAGAGGCTCCACCCTGTCACTGGGAAGCACGAGAAGCAGGTGACAGAATCCGTGCTGGGGTGGAGCCGTGTCACCTGCTCCTAGGCCGCATGGCCAAGATCTGGGTGGTAGGGGGCTCAGAACACAGGTCCTGGGGACATGCTGGCCGATGGGTCCCCAGCATTCAGGGCCAGGGGACCTTCAGCACAGGGATGGGGGGCAGGACTCAGGGGGCAGGGCTGGCAGCAGAAGGGGCACGCGTGGGTGTCCTTAGATGCTCTCCTGGGCAGATCCTCTCTGATCATGGCTGACTGAGAAGGACATGAGAACCTGGTGAGGAGTTCAAAGTTTATCTTAAGGACAGAGGTCAGCAGACCATGGCCTTGGGGTCAGATCCAGAGGTCAACAGATCACAGCCTTCGGGTCAGATCCAAAGGCTAGCAGATCACGGCCTCTTTCTGGATGGCTACCAAGCTAAGAATAGTTTTTATACTTTAAGTAGTTGAAACACAACGAGGAATAATATTTCCTGATACATGAAAATTATACAGAACCCAAATTTCAGCGTGATAGATAAAGCCTCATCGGTTCAGGCCGCGCTTCTCTGGTTCCGCACTGACCGGGCTGTGTCCACGTCAGAATCAAGCAGTCGACAGCATAGATTACAGGGCCCTTGCAGCTAAACTATTTATCCTCTGGAACTTTAAAGAAAAGGCTTATCGACCTCTGCTGAAAGTGATCAGAAGCCATTAAAGATTTCTCACCTAGGGGCACCTGGGTGGCTCAGTGGGTTGGGCGTCCGACTTCAGCTCAGGTCATGATCTCACGGTTTCTGGGTCCAAGTCCTGCGTCGGGCTCTGTGCTGACAGCTCACAGCCTGGAGCCTGCTTCAGATTCTGTGTCTCCCTCCCTCTCTGCCCCTGCCCCTGCTCATGCTCTGTCTCTCTCTGTCTCTCAAAAATAAATAAATGTTAAAAAAGACAAATTGAAAAAAAAAAAAAAAAAAGATTTGTCACCTAAGAAAGGCCCAGAATAAAACAGTGATACGGCCCGCGGGTCCACAGGCAAAGACTGTCCATCTGCCACCTCTTGAGGGGAATGATTTGTGCAAGGGCAGGACGGCACAGGGAAGCAAGTGGAACCAAACCCGGCTGAGCGTGCAAACCTTTATTTCCACGCACGCAATCACGTCTCCTGTCATGGCTCACGGGCGGGCGACCTCACTGTCTGCGAGCACGTTGCCCCAGAATCTCACCGGGACGTAGATGCGTTGACCCCTTGCACAGGCGTCACATGTGCCCTCGGGCCAAGACTCTGCGCCCTGCCTGGAGTGAGTGGGCAGGACCAACGGACCTAGACCCCGACGGAGGCGCTGAAGGGCTCGCCCTGCTGGACTCGCTGACCTCAAGCCGCATCAGGGCTGGCAGGATCTGAACAATCCTTAGAACCATCCGGTGATCTTGAACTCCATTCAGTTCACCAATGAAAAATAATTTCTAACATCCAATTAGACCCTCTGGTGTCGATTTTGATAATAATATCTGAAGTACTAAGTAACCACCCGCAGAATATTGCAAACGCCCACAGTCCCTAGGGGTAGAGTCAGCCTACACGTGTCACAATTTTCATGCCTCACACTGTTAAAGCAGGTCGGCACGCGGAAAGCGATGCCTCCTCATTCTCGGCGCTGGGAAGGGCTCCACGCACAGACGTGCACCGGGACCCCGAGATCCTGCCACGAGCCCAGAGCACCAGCAGCAGCGGCTACGTCTGGGTCCCTTTCCCTAGAGGCTGGAAGGGACTTCCTCCTCCAAAGACACTGTGACAGCAAGGACAAGATAAGCATTTGATGTATCTGATGCAAGAAAGAAAGGCAAGACGCACGAGGCGGGTGTCCCGTGAACAGGGGCTGAGCCTTCGCATGACATCACCACCGGTACCACCAGCACCTACGCTTGAGCTGGAGGAGTGATCAGCCCGTCCTTCCTCTCTCCTGCCTGTCGTGTGATCAACGCCTCCCGCCAGCCGGTGCCTCCAGAGAAGCAGGAGGACAGGATGTACAGAGATACAAAAGAGAAGGTTCCTTCTAGGAACTGGCTCACGCGGTTATAGAGGCCAAGCAGCCCCAGGGTCTGCCGTCCACCAGCAGGACCCCCAAGAAAGCTGGTAGTGGGATTCCGTCCGAGTCCAAAGTCCTGAGAAGCAGGGACTCCGACGTCCAAAGGCAGGAGAAGCCGGACGTCCCAGGCGAAGAAGAGAGAGTAAAGCAGCCCTTCCTCGGCCTTTTTGTTCTATTTGGGCCTTCACCAGATTAGATGAGGCCCGCCCATTAGATGAGGCAGACCACCGACCTCCTTTATAGTTACTGAATCACGTGCGAATCTCCTCAAGAAACACCCTCACAGACACACCCGGGAGTAACATTTGATCGGCTCTCTGGGCGTCCCTGAGCCCAGTCAAGTTGACACATAAAACTCACCATCAGAATGGCAATACTAAGTGAGGCAGTACAGGCTCTAATTACAAGCACTTGTTGAACTATTTGGATGACATTTATTTGAGGCGTGTGACAAATTACACCCCCACACACACACACACAACGTTCTCATCCAAATATGTTTAGAAGATAAAATTTTTGTATAAAGGGAAAATTATTACTGTCGTAAAATTATAAAAAAAACACATCAGAGATTTTGTTAAACTAATTAGCTACTGAAGAAACCAGGAAGACACTACAGTTGGTAAAAGGATTAACACACATACACGCTGCAATCAGGAATTCTGAAATGAGTTTGTAAGTAAGTAAACACTGGTCCGTATCCGGCCAGTTGTATTCCCCCAGACACAATTCAGTTGCAATTCTATGGGCATTACTCTAAGTCTGCACAACTCAGGGTTGTAAAACAGCCCACAGACAAGGAAGGACGTCGGCCCCCGTGCAGTCAGGCCAGACAGGTGCCCCACACAGTCGTGCACTTTTCCCCCACAGCATATTAGTGTCAAAAAACAAAATGCGGCCAAGTAAATGTAAGATCTAATTGGCTTTGGTAAGCGATTCATGAGTGGGGCAGCAGCCCATCCGGGAGGCGGAGGGGTGCTCCGCTGATCTGCCCGAGAGGAAGGTTGGCAAAGGCAGACCGAGGATGTAAACACAAGAAGAAAGGGGTTTATCAGCAGGGTTACTCTCCCAGGGGACCGGAAGGGCTCTATCAGAAAGTTTCCTGGGACTGATCTGGAAATCCCACGTCTGCTGGTGAAAGCTCACTCCCCTGCGGGGGTGGGGGGTGGAACTGCAGGCAGGTTACGTGTTGAGTCTTTCGGTTTGCTGACTTGGGGCCTTAGCCTGAGTGACACCATGTTGGGCCCATGGTTTTCCTTTTAACACTGGAAAGTTCAAAGTTCTGTGGCCTGTAAGGACTGCCTGTCCCCCCCCCAACCCCACCTCTTATCCCTTCTTCAGGAAAAGGTGTTCAGCTGGTCCCCGCCCAAGCCCCTGATTCCCCAGGGCATCAAGGCCGTGGTCCATCCGGTGCTTTCAAGCGCTCAAGGTGGCGAGGACAGATCTCCTAGACCCCACGGGATATCAGGGACCAGCACAAAGACGGGCAGTGTGTCAACCCCAGAGGTCAATGGGCCCCTGGAACAAGGGAAGAATGTGTCAGAACATCCCTCTGTAGTCACCAGAGAACAGAGACACCACGGCTGTGATTGTCAGAATCTCGAGTAAAATAATTTAGATTGCTTCCTGTTCTCTGTTTTGAAGGAAGGAAGGAAGGAAGGAAGGAAGGAAGGAAGGAAGGAAGGAAGGAAGGAAAGGAGGGAGGGAGGGAGGGAGGGAGGAAGGAAGGAAGACAGATGAAGGGAGGGAGGGAGGGAGGGAAATCATGAAGAAGAACCTCACTTCCTATCACGCTCAGCCTCTCACCTGCTGTGTGACCTTGGACAAGGTACTAATCTCTCTGCATCGCAGTGTCCTTATCTATCAAACGAGAATCTAGCCGCCGGTGACCAAAGGCCTGCGGGAGAATGAGGGCAACTAACCTACATAAAGTCCTTACCTGGTGCCTGGGTCACACGAGAAGTGTGTTTTCCATTTGTGTGGTTTATCTTTTCTGCGGGACCACGGAGCACTTTCCCACAACCCGTAGGCCTAGACGCAGAGCTCCCCCGCTCTTGCGCACACCCTGTCCCACCTGACCAGGCTCCCAGTGCTCTGAGCTGACGGTTCCTGGAGTCCCAAGTACATGGGAGAATGGAGACTGCTTCCCTTCCCACGTCCGTGTGCGCACCCTCGGCCTGGGCACCACCCGGCCTTCGCCCGGCGCTTGGCCGCTGCGTGGGGCCACACTGGCTGCCAGCCGCTCCCCATGTCGCTGGGGTGCCCGCCCGGCTTGGCTCCACCGGGCCCCATCGGACCTGCTCCCCGATAACCTGTCGTCTTTCTACAAGTGTGCGCCCCAACACGGTGAAGGGCCATCTGACAACTACGCACTTGCGTCCTCCGATTCAAGTCGCCAAGTCGCGCTCACATCTTAGTCCGCAGGCTGGCCGCGGGCTCCCAGCGCTCCTGACGCAAAAAGCAGGGTCCCTCCATAAACGCCAGACCTTCCCGAGCAGATGTCCACCTGCCTTGCCGACCGCTTCCCCTACTCGGCCCGGGGCCGCGGCCGACGGAAAACACAGCGCAATGTGTGTTGGAGCCCCTTGACCTGCCCGGCGCTAGACGGTCTTCCGTGGCCAC
The DNA here is from genome assembly GCF_014898765.1 of Herpailurus yagouaroundi. Taxonomy (NCBI): domain Eukaryota; kingdom Metazoa; phylum Chordata; class Mammalia; order Carnivora; family Felidae; genus Herpailurus; species Herpailurus yagouaroundi. Next base: position 66,825,773 of record NW_024412404.1, read on the forward strand.
AGAAGGGTGCCCCACAAGGGTGGGGAGGTGCTGAACTTGAGCTATCTCCATCCTAACACTAGTGCCCTTTCTGACTTTCTGGAAAATACAAGGAGCAGAGAGAAGGGTGCACTGGGCGGAAGAAGGCGATGTGTGACACTGAAACCATCCTTCTCTTGGCTCTAAATGCCTCTCTGTTCTTCTTTAAGAAACGCTCTGCAAGGAGCCAGTGCTGCATCCCTGCTGGGGAGAAGCCCCTTCCATCCCAGCACCGCTCTCCTCGGTCACCAGCCTGCCACTGACCACGCACACCGCCGCGGGGTGCCCGAGGCCAGGCTGGCTCCTCCCTCCGTGGGCACCAGCGGGCCCCTCCCTGCTACCTGGCCGGGACCCCAGTCCCCTGTCACGGAACACACATCCTAGTCCAGTCCTGGATAAAGCTGATTTCATCTTATTCCATTTAACATACACTTATTGAGTGATTACGGAGTACCCTCCCGCACGAATCCTGTTCCAAAGGGCAGGGTCTGGTCCACCATCCTCATTTGAGAGGGGGGCACACGGGAGCCCATGATCCAGGACGGCTTGCACAAGAATGTGCCCCTGCTGCTGAGCTCTCCATGGAGGCTGTGAGAGCCTGATGAGCTGTGCATATGTAATGGGATTGCATATGTAATGGGATTGCATATGTAATGGGATGTGCATATGTAACGAGTGGTGCATATATAAACAGCCCTATGCTGCATATGTAAATGAGCTCAGTCCCCTCATCAGCACGTCCACACTAGAAGCCACTATCACAGCCTCACCTGACAGCCTATTTGCATAAAAGCTTATTCTGGTGATACTATTGGATTCTAGAGGTGGGCTCCATGTTGAAAATGTGAAGCGTTTTGAAGACTGGTTTATAATGTGCTTCAAGTCGTTTGGTGCCTCCTAATACGGGGGCTTATGAGACGCATTTCCTTTCTCTAAGCTGAGTGGGTTTGGGCAGCTTCATCTCACGCCAGTAAAGATGGCCCTGCGCGCATGCGAGGCTCTCCCCCCGCTCCCACGAAGCTCTGGGCGACGCCGCATGCTCCTTTAGGCAGACCAGAGACCCCGGACATGTTCCAGAACTTGTGCAAACTGGCTCGCTGTCATGCCGCAAAAGGTGTTTTAATATGAATACACCTGTTGCCGTAACACCCGCTGTGTGCTGGGTGAGCATCAGAATCGAAAACTGACTGCAGCCTAGAGCTCGCTGAAAGCCTCACTTAGTTTTTACGCGCATGTTGACCACGGCGCCCCAGGCAAGGTCTCCAGGTGAGGGTCTCTGCAGGTGGGGGGGCTGGATGAGGGGATCGCTGCAGGTAGGGGGCAGGATGTGGGGGTCTGCAGGTGAGGGGCAGGCCTCCGGGGCTGGTTACTGTGGACTATGTGTTCATCGTTCTACTGTTAGGTACTTTTATGTACAACCTGGGCCATTGCCTTTCTGTACAGTCAGCGCCTCGGGCCGTGGTCAGGAGTTCCGCTCGCCTGGGGGTGGCCGGCAAGGGTGCTGAACTCAGAATACGGCCCAGGACTCAGGTGACCCAGCGAGGGAGCAGGTCTCAGTGGGAGCACAAAACAGATCCAACGTCTGCACCGCCAAGGCCCTTCCAGAGTCCGGAGACACACAAGTGGACAACAGGGCCCCCGAGCAGGCCAGACACACGGACGCCTCAGGAGAGCGTCTCTGATGTAGATCGCCCACGGAAGGCTGGTGGAGAACAAAGTCAGGTAGGGTCACAGCCAGCAGGAGGGGCGCCGGGGCCACGGCGAGGGGTCCCGGGGGGACCATGCCTGTCTCGGCCTCCGCTGTCCGCAGCCTGACCTCCAGGCCCTGCCCCTCCCCCCACCGGTTGGGCCGCGAACATGACCCCCTCGTCCCAGCTGGCCAGCTCCCTGACACGGGGATGTGGCAGCGGCCCGTGCAAGGGGACAGTGAGATCTTCTGGGAAGAAAGCACCCTCTGGGGCTCGCACGGCACGGCAGGGCCGGCCAGCGCCTGACGGCCTCCAAAGACGCTCCAGTTCAGGCAGGAGTGGCCGCAGCCTGGTGCGTGTCCTCCGAGTCCAGGGTGAGTGCGTTCCGGATGTGGACACGTGACTGCAGGAGACACGGGAAGGGCCACCATGCAACGTGGAACAAAGATAGACCATGATGAAGGGACGTGCAGCCCCCACCCTTGTCCGGGGGACAGCGTCGTTCTCTGAGACTGGACGAACACGTGACGGAGCACGCTCTCGGTGCGGCGGGCGGATGCTGCTGCCGGGTCACCGAGAGGTGGTTGTTAAAATGAGTGCAGGAAAGCGGGGTGAGCGCCATACCCCCCGGGCTGACCCCACGGAGCGGCCCTCGGTGACCGGCGACCCCCCAGCCCTCCCTCTCCGCTCACGGCCCACAGCGCAGGTGGCCACTTTTCTGCAGGGACCGCTAATCGCCCTGTCTGCCCTCCCTTCTCACCCCTGCCGTCGCCTCCTCCCCACGTTCGGCAAAGGTTGGCTCCCTTCCCTTTTCCCCAAAGCTCTTGCGTCTAGAGATAAATCCTGAGCAAGAGGTGCTCCAATCACAGGGGCCTGTGGCTCGGCCGCAGCCTGAACGACAGGCCCTTCCAGTGTAATTAGGAACTGCCCGCCCCGGAGAGCTCTGTGGCCAGAAGTCGGGCCCCCTCTCCAGACCCAGGACTCCGGGTTTGTTTCGAGCACTTATTCATAAAACCTGCGCACATCGTCCGGGCAGGAACAGCAGAAGAGGGAGTGTGCTTGGCCGGGAAAGTGGGTCGGCGAGTGGCCATAAACGTGTCCTCTAAAGGCCAACGTTTAACTCCGTAAGGACAGCGCTGAAAGCACTTTTCAAAAGAGTGGGATTTTTTCAACAGACACGAGTACGTCTGAGAGTCTCGGATTCTGACCCCAGTGGAACCGGCTGCCCGCAGGTGGGTTTACACCCGCCGCACACGGAGCGTGGAGGCCCGCTCTGCCCGAGGTCTTGGCGGCTCTGAGATTAAGCCCTCGTCTGCTGGGAACTTGGGTCACACGGGTGCCGCAGCCTCGGCACCAGGCTCTGCCTGCTCCTGGCCGTGCCCAGCTGCTCTGGGAGGTCAGTGAAACCACGGGAGCCCAGCCGGCCTGTCTCCGATCCCCGAAGGGATGTTTCTGGAGGCCTTCCGTGTGCTGGCGTTTACACACCCCCTCCTTTTCTCCAAATGTATCCATTGTTCAAAAGTCCAAATCTGCGATTAAGACGTGCTGCCACCAGGGGTCGCATGTTCCAAAAAGTAAAGTTGGCCGTGTCCTGGGGACGGACGTTGCCCTGAACACATGGTCCTCGCTTGTTTAGAGCGAAATGTGTGAATTTACTGAACATCAACTCTTCATGTAGCAAGTACGATCTAAACAGAAGCCTCAAGGCAGCATTTCTTAACTTCACGTGGGTCATGGGTGGTTTCCCAAACCTGATAAAACGTGGGAGGTTCTCCCTCAGGGAAATTACCTCCGGGCACCTTCAAAAAACGTTCACATGCAGCCTGGAAGTCACATGGCACCACACGAAACCGCTATTTTAACGACAATACCTAGGAATTGCTCTCACCAGATGATTGCAAATGAAACATGAAAATGGTTGCCTGATCGCAACGCAAGAACCATTACCTTCTGGGCTTCTCCGAGAAGTCACACCGACGCATCCGTGTTCCGTCTGGTTGTTTAATAGGCGAAGGTGGGCACACTGCCGAGACAGGTGGATGCACCATGCAGATGAGAAGGTAGGTAGGTGGAAAGACGGATGGACAGACAGGACACAGAAACACACAGATACTTATATATCGTGGGTACTTATTCACGTAAAACCACGTGTTTCTCTATTCTGATTGAACACGGCAATTAATTTAATTCTGCACAATAGTTATTTATCACACGGCTGGTCTGGTCACTGGGCCAGGTGCTGGACGCTCAGAGAATGAAATCCAGTTTCCGCCCATGATAAACCCACCGCCTGGCAAAGAAAACACACATATGTAATAACTGTAATCTAACGTGATGAGCGTTTGTGTAAAAAAAAAAAATATATGCTATGGGAACAGAGGACAGACGGTGTTGTTTCTATCTGGCTCGGGGAGCAGAAATCAGGAAACAGTAGAGAGGAATGGGGACCGAGGATTCGGTACCCCGTCTGGGGCCATTATTCTAAGCTCGGGACCCTGCATGCCCGTCAGCCAGCACTCTGCGGTGGGGTGACCAACGGCAGGTTTTCCCCCGAGCAAAGCTCCTCCCCAGTCCCCTTCCGCAGGACCCCCTCTCAGGCTCTCCTGCTGCCCACGTCTGGGTTTGGGGTCAGGTCCGGGTGGCGCTGGACCAGGCCCCTCCTCTGGCCTGAAGCTGGACCTCTTCCTTCCCAATTTACATGCCTGCAAAGAGGACCTGGGGCAATGAATTGGAAGTCAGACCCCTCCTGCCACCCGCACTGGCATTCGGGGGCCTGGGTCTCACCCAGCCCGGCAGACGAGCCCTGCAAACCGGAGCTGAGTCCCCACCTCAGCCGAAACAGGCCGGCTCAGCCTAAGCGTCAGATGCCCTGCGACCGGGCCGCCTTTCGACCACACAGGTGTCCGTTTGACATGTGCCCCCTCCCAGTTCTTCTGCTAGAGATTGTTTTTCCGAAACCAAGGTCATGTTAATATAAACAATTTTGACTTCTGCATTTTTCACTCCAAGTTGTAGCTACACCTGTTTTAAGAACTCAGAAGACGCCACCGTAGAGCCTGAGACCACATTGAACGTGTCATGTGGACACAGCCAGCTGTCTGACCACAATCACCAGACACTTAGGACCTTTCCACGTTTTCACTGTGGAATTAATGCCGTGATTAATATCGTTTTTTTAAATATTCCCAAAAAGTCTCTGTGAGAAGATTATTCCTGAGGTCTGAGCACACAAACCCTCCTTAAGAGATCCCTTGTTCTGAACCATTTATCCGACAGGCACGGCACACTGACTGGCCGCGACGTGCACAGTCCGGGTTAAAGCCCCAACGAAGAAACCCCCAGCTGCTCCGCACGACAGAAAAAACCCTGCAACTGGGCTCAAAAGCATTCAGATCAGAACGATTTTCACAATTAAATAAAATTTAATCTTGGGCTCACATGGTAAAATATTGTATCAGATTTCTCATTCCTTGGAAAATCAGAGAGAACTTAATAACAAATACCATAATTTTCTGCAAAGACCAGACCATGATTAAATTATCAGGAGGCCTTTCCTCCCAAAACGATTTCTTTAGTTGGCTAAAGCTGGCAGTATATGTTAATATTTCCAGAGATATTTGCGTACACTCACCACAGGCTAACCAGGTATTAGCTGAAATACAATTTTTCTAGTATTATATTAGAAATACTTTTAAGAATACGTCATATTATCGTGCTTTTCTATGATTATTAGAGTAGGCACTCCTGATTTATTACCATAAAGTCCCAAAGTGAGAAAGTGAAAATGCTTCTCTTTTTCCTTGATGAGATTTTTCCAGTTCCACCTACAAGCCAAGGACCCGCTGGGGAGAACGGCTCCAAATAATCCACCCGCCCAAACTGCTCGGGGACAAACGGAAGGAAGCCCACCCTGACGTCCAGCTGCCGCGCTGTTTGTCGCCCAGACCCGTGTGACCAGCTCCGGGAAGGCCTCCGGCAGACAGCCTGGCAAGGGGGCGAGGGAACTTCGGGCACTGATGTCCCACCGCCAAGGTCAAGGAGCACAGGGCCTGGCCAGGATCCCAGTCACAACTCCCACGACTTCCCAGCACACCTGGCGGTCCCTGCATAGCAAACCGGGACAGTCCGAAGGTTCCAGGAAGGGGTCTGCTCCAGAGGTGTGGGGAGGCCAAGACCATCCCGGCAGGACTGTCGTCACCCCTGCTGGGCACAGCTGACGGTGAGACCCCGCGGGAGAGCGCTTCAGAGCCAGAAGGGGGTCAGGAGCAGGGCCAAGAGCAGGGCCAGGAGGGGGGCCAGAAGTGGGGCCTAAAGGGGGTCAGGAGCAGGGCCAGGAGGGGGGCCAACTCCGGAAGGCCCCAGGGAGGGGTCAGAGAACAGACTCTGCCCACTGCCCTCCTCCCCACCCTCCTGCCTGGGCCCAGCAGAAGCCAGAGGGCAAAAGGGCTGGTGGGCGTCCAGGCCCGGGAGGAGAGGCGGCTGGGCATAGACGTCGGCATCCAGCGAGCTCATCTGAGGCAGCATGTGCCCGTTCTCCACTATGGTGCTTTCTCCACCACGGCCGTGACTTTAGACAACAATTATCAGCAAGAACAGCACCTACTTTGAGAACCAAACAGAAGTTTCCGAGCAGCGAGGAGCCAGGGGCCAGGAGCTGCGGCCCTGCACCCCTCCTGGAGCAGCAGAGGCAGTGCTGGGGTTGGACACTGAGCAAGGACGGGGCCCCTGTCCCAGAGGCTCCTGGCTGGCGGGGCTGAGGGCCCCATCCCACAGCTCACTTGCTTGGAGAGTGAGACACACGGGGGGATGTGAGCGAGCAGGGCGGCGTGGACAAGGACACAACCTGGTCCACTGGATGGGAGGGGCCTCCGGAGGCGACAGCAGGGAGGTGTCCTGAGAGCCACCCCCCATCCTCGGTGGCCATCACTGGGCAAGGCTGCCATCTCGAGGCCAGTCCAGCAGGACCCTGGTCTCGCTTCTGTGGGTGCAAATGGGGGAGGAACGCAGGGGAAGACAGTCATCTTGTCCCCGACGCGGAAGCGGGAACCTGTGGGCAGGCAGTCCTGACTCGGGCCCCCCGCTGCCCCTGCCCCGAGCACCAGAGAGGGACGGGGACACCAGACTCTGCAGGTGTTTCCCACACAGGACGATGAGGGCTGGTCTCCAAACCTGGTCTCCTGAGGTCCCTTTCTTCCCTCCTGCTCCCACCTCCTCTTCCAGACAAGCTCACTGACATGCCGTGGCCTCCAGCCACGTTCCGTGGTGCTCGTTGAAACGTCACAGAGCATTTGCACATCCTCGGACGCCCGGAAGCCTGGCTTGAAACTCAGGTCTGTGTCCAGGCTGAAGCTGACCACCCTGCCACATCGTTTCCACATCGTGGGAGGATGTGGCGGAGTCAGTGACCCGCAAAGAGAAGGCGCAACAGCCGGCCGGCATAGGAGCCACGGGCATGCGGGACCAGCTCCGCGTCCCCCCGTCCACACCCATCCCTGGAGCCTCTTCAAGACAGACACGTCCATGGCAGAAAGTCTACTGGCTCCCAACAAGAATGTATCCCTGAAAAGATGCGTTTCCCCTCCCCAAAGATTGAAACAGTATTTTAGGAATTAAAATGCAGTAAATTCAAATTACAGTCTATCCAAATCATGATTCTGAAAAGGAAATGCAATATTCATGCTCAACTTGTCATCTTAATTAATTTGTCTAAGTTATTTCAGGAGTTCTAAAAAAACAGGGCAGTCATCAAGTGAAAACAACAGTATAAATAAAGCAATTCAATTAATTCACTACCCATCCAAGAAGATTTAGGGAGGAAAACCTTCCCACTGGGAAGAAAAGTGGGCTAGACAAAATACTCCCCCAAAAAAAGACCTTTGAGAACAATCGCTTTAAAATGTGCGACTTTGTAAAGTTATTATACAACATTATCCGCACTGAAATTTCAGCGCCTTTTTTTCTGGCATTTTTGACTTACTGCAAACTTTATCTCTTAAAGCGATTTTCACAGCAACGTGGAGCAGACGGTACACAGAGTTGCCAGTCACCCCGCCCCCCAACGCACAACCCCCGGACTGTCCACATCCCCACCACATGGTGCCTTTGTTATAACCGATGAACCACCCGGGCTCATCATTACCACCCAAAGTCTATAGTTATCGCAGCGCTCGTTCTCGGTGCTGTACTCTCTATGGGTTGGGACAAACGTATAATGACGTGTATCTATCGTTATAGTATCCTACAGAGTAGTCTCACTGCCCTAAAAATCCCCTGGGCTCTCATTCATCCCTCCCTCCTTCAGTCCCCGGAAATCAGTGATCTTTCTACCATCTCCATAGTTTTGCCTTTTCCGTAACGTCGTAAGGTTGGAATCGTATCTACGCAACCTTTTCAGACTGGCTTCTGTCACTTAGCAATACGAATTTAAGATTCTTCTGTCTTTTCGTGGCTTGACCCTCATTCTTTCAAAAAAAAATTTTTCGGGGGGGGTGCCTGGGTGGTTCAGTCAGTTAAGCATCTGACTTCAGCTCAGGTTATGTTCTCACGGCTTGCGGGTTCGAGCCCCGCATCGGGCTCTGTGCTGACAGCTCGGAGCCTAGAGCCTGCTTTGGACTCTGTGTCTCCCTCTCTGGGCTCCTCCCCCACTCGTGCTCTCTTTCTCTCTTGTTCTCTCAAAACTAAATAAAGCTTAAAAAATTTTTTATAATTTATTTATTATAATTTATTTATTCTTGAGAGAGACAGAGAGAGACAGAGCATGAGCAGGGGAGGGGCAGAGAAGGAGGGATTCACAGAATCTGAAGCAGCTGCCGGCTCCAAGCTGTCAGCACAGAGCCCAACGTGGGGCTCAAACCCATCAATGGTAAGATCATGACCTGAGCTGAAGTCGGACACTTAACTGACGGAGCCACCCAGGCACTCCAATCCTCATTCTTTTTACTAACGAATGATATTGCACTGTCTGGACAGACCAGTCTCTTTATTCACCTACTGAAGGACATCTTGATCACTTCCAAGTTGTGACAATTATGAATAAAGTTGCTATGAACACCAGGCTTTTAAATGATGTACATTTTTAATTCATTGGGGCAAAAACCAAGGAGTGTGATTGCTGGGTCATAATTTTCTAAGAAACTGCCAAGGTCTTCCAAAGTGGCTCTACCATTTTGAATTCCCATCAGTGATGAGTTAAGAGTTCCTGTTGCCTCACACCCTCATCAGCATTTGTTGTTATCAGTGTTCTGGATTTTGCCATTCTAATTGGTGTAGTATTATCTCCTTGTTGTTTTAATTTATAATTCCTTAATCACACAGGATATGGAACATCTTTTCATATGCTTACTTGCCATCCACATGTCTCCTTTGGTGAGGTGTCTGAGCACGTCTTTTGGCCATTGTGAAATCAGGTTGTTGTTTTTTTTTATTGGGGAATTTTAAGTGTTCTTCGTATATTTTGGGTAACAGCCCTTTACTAGATGTGTATTTTGCAAATGTTTTCACCCAGTCCGTGGCTTATCTTCTCATTGTCCTGACACGGTATTTCATAGAGCAGAAGTGTCAACTTCAGTGAAGTCCAGCTTACTAATTACTTCTTTCATAGATTGTACCTTTGATGTTATATCTAAAAAGTCATCTGCATACCCAAGGTCACCCACATTTTCTATGTCATTTTCAACAAGTTTCATAGCTTCACATTTTACGTTAGTTCTGTGGCCCACTTTCCGTTAACCTTTGTGAAGGCATAAGGAAGGTCTGGGTCTAGATTCCTTATTCTGCACATGGACAACCAGCTGTTCCAGTGCCATCTGTTGAAGACACCATCTTCGCTCCAATGTAGTGCCTTTACTCCTTTTTCAAGCATCAGTTGACCATATTTATGTGGGTCTATTTTTCTGACCCACATCAACCCATTTGTCTACTTTTCCACCAACCGTACACAATTTTGATTACCAAAGCTTTACTGAGTCTTCAGGTCGGGCAGTGTCAGTCCTACAATCTTGTTCTTCCCCTTCAAGGTTGTGTGGGCAATTCGGGGCCTTTGTCTCCTCTCCATATAAACGATACCATCATGTTACTGACAGCCACAAAATAACTTGCTTGGATTTTGATTGGGATTGTGCTGATTCTCTAGACCATTTGGGAAGAACCGCCATCTTGACGATATTGAGCCTTCCCATCCATGAACATGGGATTCCTCTCCATCCATTTAGTTCTTCTCTGATTTCACTCATCAGAATTTTGAGGTTTTTCTCATATAGATCTTGACATATTTTAAGTCTCTACCTAAGAATTTCATTTTGTAAGATGTTAATGTAAATGATAATGTGTTTTTGATTTCAGATTCCATTTGTTCATTGATAGCAGGCAGGAAAGTGATTGACTTTTGTATATTAATCTCGTATCCTGAAACTTTGCTATAATTTCCTATTAGTTCCAGGAGTTGCGTTTTGTTTTGTTTTCAGTTCTTTCAGATTTTTCATGTAAATGATCATGTCATCTATGAAGAAAGACAGTTTTATTTCTTCCTTACCAATCTGTATACTTTTATGTCCTTTTTTCTTCCTACTGAATTAGCTCGGACTTCCAGTACAATGTTGAAAAGGAGTGGTGAAAGGGGACGTCCCTGCCTTGTTGCTGAGCAAGAGTTTTTTTAATTAACTTGTTGTAATTAGTTCTTTTGAGTGATAGCACAATTTCAGAAATGGCTCTGCTTATACATCACAAAATGAACAGTCAAAGATGCTTCTGTTTTGAAGAGATGGGAATATTTTGTGTCAAAGAATCTGGAGCCTCCCATAGACTACACACCAGGCCTTGCCCAGGAGAATCTGCATAAAGTATGGACTTGTATTAATAATCACGTATTGCTATCAGTTCGTGAATTGTGACAGATGTTTGTTACTAACGTTAAGATGTCAGCAGTAGAGGAAACTGGGTGTGGAGTACACAGTCTCTCCCTGAACCATCTCTGCAATAGTTCTCCAAGGCTAAAACAAAACCATTTATTTAAAAAATACACTGGATGGGAACAACAGCAGATTCAACTCTGAAAGGAAATTTTAGTGAACTTGAACAACAGAAATACGAACTTCCCAAATGAAGTACCTAAAGGAAAAACAGAACACGAAGTGGCCATCCGGCAAGTGGTTCCAGAACAGTCGGATGTCCAACTATATCTCACCATCCCACAAAAACTAACCTAGGATAGGTCCTGGACCCAACAAAGAGAGAGAACCATCACACTACTGTGAGAAGTCTTGCAGCTCGGGCTGGGAAGAGGTCTTAGATGGGATGCAGAGAGCAGAACCATAAGAAACAACTGAATAATTGGACTCCTTCAAATTGAAAGCTTTTACTTTTTGAAAGCTGTTAAGAAAAATAAAAGACAAGCGACTAGGAGAGACCATTACGTAATATATGTCGATAAAGAACTTGTAACCAGAAAATAGAAACTCGTTGGCAACTCAGTTATAAGAAGACACCAAAAAACGAGTTTATTGTAAAACAGGCAAAACCACGGGCACCTGGATGGCTCAGTCAGTTAAGCGTCTGACTTCAGCTCAGGTCACAATCTCGCGGTTCGTGGGTTTGAGCCCCGCGTCGGGCTCTGTGCTGACAGCGCGGAGCCTGGAGCCTGCTTCGGATTCGGTGTCTCCCCCTCTCTCCCTGCACTCTGCCCTACTTGGACATGTGTGTTCTCTTTCTCTCTCAAAAATAAAGAAACATAAAAAATTTTTTTAAATGGGCAAAACCAAAGAGTAGAACAGATCTTCACAAACATACACAAACGGCCAGCAAGCATAAGAAAAGACGAGCCACGTATTTGTCTCGAGGGAAATGCGGATTAAAACCACAGTGAGCTACCGCTGCACATCCACTAAAATGGTTCGCTACGGGTAACACTGCAAAATGATACAGCTACTTTGGAATATAATTTTCCAGTTCTTCACGATGCTAAATATATCCTCACCATGTAACTTGGCGATCCCATTCCTAGTATTTACCCAAAAGAAATGAAACATACAAGCCTAGGAAGACATGCTTGCAAATGTTCATAACGGCTTTATTTATAATAGCCAAAGCCTGGAACCGTTACAAATTCACATCAACTGGCGAAGAGCTTAAGAAATCGTGGTCTAGCTGTGAAATGGAATAGCAGTCAACAATAAAAAAGGAATAAACTACGATGCAGGCAATAACACGGGTAAATCTCAAAACCACGACACTGAGTGAAAGAACCAGACACAAAGGACTCCAAAGGCAGAATTCCCAGGACTTTCGGGGGGACCGAGGACTGACTGCCAAGAGCACAGGAACTTGGCGAAGCGCTAGAACGGTCTACGGCTTGGCTGTCGCCGTGAACGGAAGATGGTACACGGCTGTTGAAACCCAGCGAACTGCATATTCCAACGTGGCCGATTTTATTCACGTAGGTTTTACTGTAACAAGGCTGATTTAAAGATACTTATCTCGCCATCCCCAACTGAAAACCCCATAACGCTGTCTCTCTGGCCTCACCCCTGGATGCCATCTCCTCTCTCCTCCCCGTGAATCCCACACCCTTTACCGTGGCTGCACGGAACACGGACAAACCCTAATTCCCCACGTCTGGGTCCTCTGCACCGGTTCCTCTGCCTGGTGGGCCCGTCTCTTCGTTCTCCCTCCGTATGCTGGTAGAGTCTCCTCTCCTCCAAGACCAGCCAGAAGCATCTGCAAAGACCACCAAGTAGGGTCTGCCAGAGAATGAGACACAGATGCCTGATACCCCCCTTCCCAGTTAACATTGTACCAGACTTCCCGCCAAGGCAATATGTTCGCTTTCTAAAATACAGTACACAGATTGTAAAAGATTAGGTAATGATTAGCAGATCTTTAGAACCGCATACAAAAGAAAGATAAAAGGAGATGTACGATTACGAGTAATAAGGAGGTCCAGCAAGGCCACTGCTTAAAGCCCGACAAAGATGAAAGCATTGTTACACCTCAGCAGTATCTAATTAGGAAATGTGATTTATACGAGATCCCATTCACAATAGCAAAAAAAAAAAAAAAAGAAAAAGAAGAAGAAACTGTAAGTTCTCTAAAACAAAGTCTAGCATAAGATGTTCCAGATATTTATGCAGAAAGTTAGAATAACACATTACTCAAGGACATTAAAAAAAGACATGGGTAAGTAGAGAGACGTACAGTGTTGATGAATGGGAAGCCCTAATTTCGTAAAGATGCCAGTTCTCTCCAAATTAGTCTATAAACTCAAAGCAACTCCAATCAACGCTCCAAAAGATTTTTTTGTGGAACTTGTAAAATGTGTTCTAAAATTTATATGAAAGCAAAAAAGTCCAAGAATAGCCAAGACAATTCTAAAAAGGGAAGGACTTTCACTGTGAGATTATCCAGGCCGGTTATAAAGCTGCAGTCACTACGAAGTGTGTTGGAAAGGCCCCTGAGTGCGACCAACAGACCCCCGTGCACGCACGGACGGCACCACCACACGGTAGAGGAGGTGTGCAAACCACAGGGGAAGATGATTACTCAGCGTTCGATAAATACCGCCTCCAAGACCCTTGACTCTCCACACTGGGAAAAATCATAGATCCCTGCTTCTCAACAAGGACAGTTATAAATTCCCAATGTACCAAAGGCCTAATGGTGAAAAACAAATTAGGACGAAATATACAAGAATACTCTAAGAAAACACAGCGAAAGAAAAGAGAAAAGCATAAATCATGAAGGAAACGACTCACAAATATGACATCAAAACGTAGAATTCTGGGTATAACAGGAGACATCATCAAATTAAAAACCGGGCACAGGCTAGGAGGAAAATTGCTCTCAGTGTGTGCAACCTATAAATAATTCATATCTAGGAAGTATAATGATTCTCCCACAAATCACTAATAAAAAGAAAGCGCCCAGTGGACAAAAGGCGCAAGGGCTCTGACAAGGCCCTTCGCAGGGAAGGCACCTGACGGTGCTGGGGAAACTCACTCTAAAACCAGGGATGCCCCTGCACACCCATCAGCGTGGCAAACACTACAGCAAGCGTGACCCCGTGATGACCGGCACGCAGGGCCCAGCGGATTCGCACGCTGCTCTGGGGTGTGCACGGCACCCTCGCTCTGGGGGGCGTTTTGGTGGCACCTTGTAAAGCGGGGGCACAGGGCTTCCCTCCTTCCCGCCCCACAGGCCCGGCGTTTCCCTCCTCTGCCACCTTCTTCCTGCACCAGAGGCGGATGTGCGGTGAGAGGCACAACCACAAGGTGAACGTGGCGGCAGCAGACGGAAACCCGGAAGATTCCGGTCAGGGCAACACTGCTGACCCACTGAGCTGACCTCGGCGGCCTTCCCACAGGGTCTCTCCCTCCATGAGGTCCTCGCCTCCGTCCCTGGAGGGACCCGGCTTTCGGTGCCTTGTATCTGATCACACTCCCAGCCAACACCCCATCCGGCACCCACCGACAGGACAGAAAGGGAGAAGATACAACACGGATTACAGTGCATGACCCACGTGGCCCCTCGGGGGGGGCCAGTGACCCCAAGGCTTGTGGGCCACATCCTCGGAAATGTGGGGCGTCTCCCGGGGGGAATGGGGCGCTGCTGGCCCAGAGGTGCAGACCCGGCTGCTGTCGGACATCCTGGGGCGCGCGGGGCGGCCCCAAGGTCAGTGCTGCTCTGCCAAGAGACTGCGACCCCGCCTCACAGCCATGGCCGGGTCACCAGTGACAGGTCACAGGCTGGGGAACATGACCCGGGGCCCCGGGGATCATTCGTGCTCAGCAGGGGTGGTATCGCCCCCAGAGAAGAAGGGTTTGGTCTGGGGAGGGGAGAGGGAGGTGAAAATCCGGATTCCATACGATTTCATTTCTCTCGTTAGGGAGAAATTGATGAATTTCGTTAATTTAAATTTAATTAATTAAAATTTTAAATTAATTTTGTTTTGTTTTCCTCCTGAAGATGGCAACAATAGGGAAAGCCTGAAAACACTGCCCTCCGTGCATATTTTAAACACACACGCCCCCTGGTTTCTGGACAGCTGCGCGGATCCGTTTCAGCCACGGCCTGAATGTGCCTCAGTTTCCCGGCGGAGGGCGTCGCGGGGCAGGCAGGGGAGGCGTTCACAGAGGGACTTCGGACTTGTCTAAAGTGCCTGAGTTCGCAGGGAGAAAGCCCACAGGTGAACAGCACGAGTCAACATGCGGAGTGAGAGACGCACTGGTATGTGATTTCCCACAACTTCGTACTATAAAAATGCAAAAAAAAAAAAAAAAAAAAAAAAAGATACTGAATTATTTCCAGACAAAACGGTGTGAGATGTAGATTGTTTTCAAATTCTCAGAAAACAAGAGTGGGGTGGGAGTCGTGGCAGCGAGACGGACGAAACAGGCCTTCTCTGCTCCCGCGGAGCCAGCTGCCCCAGGACCTGGTGGTTTCAAGCAGCACGCCCACGTCACCCCATCTCCGTGAGGCCGGAATGTGCGGCAGCCACGCCAGGGCTCTGGCCCTGACGCTGAGCTGGCTTCACCTGGAGCCCACCACCCAGGACCTGCCTTCAGAAGCCCCCGGAGAGGGTCTCAGAAGTCACTTCTCGGGCGGTTTGCAGGGAGGGCACTGAATTAGCCTTCACCTCTGAAGGGAGGAGTGTCCGTGAACTTGTGGGCGTATTTCATTTTTAAGTAATCTCTACGTCCAGTGTGGGACTCGAACTCACAACCCTGAGATCAAGAGTCACGTGCTCCGACAGAGCCAGCCAGGCATCCCGCGTGGGCATATTCCTAAATTGCCAGACCTTCCCTGCGCTTGACCCCACAGGGAGGAAGATGTCAACCGGAGGCCTGGGGAAGAGCCCCATGTCCCAGCCACCACCATCCCAGCTCCGGAGGCCGAAACGGTGCGTCCTATTTATGGCCTTTCCTGGCCATGCGTGAACCGGAACGCCGTCCCTGAGCCACCTTCTTTATCCCTGGGTGACTTCCTTGGTTTATTTTAATCAGCTAATTTGAGAGCAAAATATCGTGTTGCAAAATAGTTATTCTTGCAACGCAGGAGCTGGTCCACGTCCTACAAAGTTAGAAATTAAATGGCTGTTCTTTTTCTGAGACATATGTTAAGCTGGTAACTCATTAATCTTTCTGCTCTAAGACTGTAACTGCTGCTAAATGTTTAAGTCCTTGAATCATTTCTCTTTTATAATCCCAACGCGGGGCTCGGAGAGGAGTTCATCTTTCTTAAAGCATTCCAGGAGAGGCCGGTTCAGACAATGGGAGACGGCATATTCCCGCTCCCAAAGCTGGAAGAGACAGTGTGATGGGGCCGTGCCGGCTCTCCCGGTAGCTGTCAGACGCATCCTGAAATCAGAACTCCCGGGTCCAACCTGGCCCTCTGCTGATGCTTGACCTCTGCTGCCTGAAGAAAGTCTCGGCATGATTCTTCCTGCCCAAATAGTCAGCTGATCTACTGATATCCCATAATATTGCTCACTGATTTCTGATTATTCAACATTGAGGGGGCAATTTAGGGGGCATCTGGGTGGCTCAGCCCGTTATGCATCTGACTTCGGCTCAGGTCACAATCTCACAGCTCGTGAGTTCGAGCTCTGCGTCGGGCTCTGGGCGGACAGCTCGGAGCCTGGAGCCTGCTTCCCATGCTGTGTCTCCCTCTCTCTGCCCCTCCCCTGCTCACACTCTGTCTCTCTCTCTCTCTCTCTCTCTCAAAAATAAACAAACATTAAAAAAATTTTTAAAAACATTTAAATTACTTCTAATTTTTCATTTATTATTCTCTCTTAATTAGCATCCCCTGCAAAATCACACCTACTAATTTCTCCAGGACTGACTTCTTCTGGAAGGAAACCTGCAGGATCACAGGGTTTGCACCTTTGTAGAGCGCGAGGCCCCCAGAGGCTTGCACCCCACGGCATGTTCCCCGCACGTTACCGGCCCCCAAGTTCATTCTCTGTCATGTTGTCACTGCCACAGGTGAAAGTGCTGTCACTTTATTCCGATTTACTCATGCACCACAGGTGAGGTCAACGCTCTATCACGAATGCAGGATTGGAGAAGGTCCGAGAACCGCCGGAGGAAAGCGAACCCACAGCCATCCTCAGCCTCAATTTGCCTGCAGCGCATCTGCCGTCTGTCAGCCACGCCCTCCCGGGACCTCAGCCCCCACCCTCTCAGAACAACCAAGAACACGGCCACCGGCTGCAGCGGGGGTTCCCCCAAACTGCCCTCGCCCCTGATGCGGTCACCTCCAGCCCCCGGCACCCACACCCTGGGGGTCGAGCTGACACCTTAGATCTGTACGAGGGTCAGCACTAAGAATCCTTAGTGATCCTTCCTTCTGGGAAGCCGCCTGCCCTTTCGCAGGTGGGTGCCAGGTACCCGGCAGGGGCAGCTGGATGCCAGCGGGTCCACCCCTGCGGTCCTGGTCCTGACGCGGCCTCTCTCCAGCCACACGGGAAGCCAGTCCTAGGGCAGAGACCTGAGCATCACAGACCGGAATGAAAGTCAAAACAATTGCTCTGTGATCTTTATTTATATTCTAGGAACCTGCTTCACATGGAAATGCAGATAATCAACAGTCGCTGATTAAATTGTCCATATGAATATTCATCAAATCACCTGGACTTTCATGGAAATTCTGTTCTTTCTCTCCACCCATCTCTGAATAACAAAGCTTCCTTCCTTCTCCAAAGAGGGCGTCCAGGGTGGGCGGAAGGCTTTAGTGAACAATGGCATCGGGTTTCAGGGTCTAATTTGATCTTCCGATTTAAGGTAAGTTCCACCTTCAAAGTCTAACCTAATACAGTTTCTTCGTGCAATCGAGACGAGAAGGAGCAATTATTTCATATGAAAGGACGTGTATTTAATGAGTACTGGGAGAATGTTCTATTTTAAAGGATTATCATACTGAGCTACAGTGCAGGAGTTTCCTAGACTAAATGTTAAACCGATGTCCACATTTGACCAAACATCTAAAGAGGAAAAGCTCCTGAAACACCTCAAACAAATAAATAAATAATACATAAAAGGCTTTGAACGCACCTGGGTTTTGAGGCCATATCCGTGTCCGTGCAAATGTCCGTTCAGCCCACACCTCTGGGGGTGCAGCACTCACATGGGGTGTGGCCCAGGGGACACGTATCATTAGGGTTTGCCCTGCCCTCACTCTCCTCCACTGGCTCACAGCACCGGCCTCCTCCTCCGTGCTCCCCAAACCTGCCCTCAGCTTTGCTCCAGGCCAGGGACAGGAGGAGGAGGAGGAGGACTGGAGGTCAGGAGGACCTTCAAAGGTCAACCCCCTAGGCCCTCCCGCACACACCCCTGTGCACCCCAGCCCCCCACCCCCACGGGCAAGAGGCTACTGGTCTGCCAGTGCTGCGAATCCTCGCACACCCACAGGGGAGGCCTGCTCGGTCCGTCTGGCCCAACGAGCCAAGGGACCAGCAGCCACGCTGTGGAGACAGCTGAGCCCTCTCAGCCCCTGGGGTCCCCGGCCAATCCCAGGGCCTCCTCTGTTGGACTGACTCAGCGTGCAGACATCTGTGTCCCCAAGGACCCCCGACCCAGGGCTGCACAGGAGCAAACCCTCCCTCGGTGGGACATCGGCGGTCACAACTCTGTGGTCTCAGGGCCCCAGCTTTCCCGCCAGCTGCGCTCCAGAACCCCAGCTTTCCCCATCCCTTGATCTCCCCCATTCCTCTCCCCCAGCTGCTCCTTCCAGAAAAATATCCCAAATTCACACTCCACTGTATATTTAGTTCTACAGAGAAAACTGGGTCACTGCATGGGGAGGTACAGGCGTGCGCCCCCTCTCTGCCTCCCTTCCGCACCTGCTCCCAGGCCCGTTCCCTCCAAGCTGGTGCCCTGACCTCACAGGGCAAGGCCTTCTGCAGGCAGAGGGCTGACCAGGAGCCCTGAGGCAGGGACCAGGATTTCCATGTCCCCCGGCAGGGACCTGGTGCAGCGTCAGGCCCAGGCCAAGTGACTCATCTTGGTGACGGCGATGCCATCACCTCAGTAGTAACTGTTCCGACCAAAGAGCCAGCGTTCGCCCCGCGCCTCGGCTGCATCAGACTGACTCTGAGTCCGCACCGGGTCACACGATGCAGCCTCTTCACTAACCCCGAGTGACAGAGCACGAGTCAGGTGCTTGGCCAGCCACGAGGCCAGAGGACAACGACGCAGTGATCTCCCGAGAGCCCAGGGCAGACAAGGACACCCTGTCACCCACCTCGGGGAGCCATGGTGGGTGGGGCAGGAGGGCAGTCTGCAGGCTCAGGGCCACGCGGCTGCGCCCCGTCAGCAGCGGATGCTCACCGTGTCCTGGGCCGAGGTTAGGCCTCATCAGGATTTGTAGAGCTGCTCCCTCGAGGCCCCTACACATACGGGCGCGTGGCTGGGCCGCGGATCCTGGCTCACAGCTGTGCTGTCGGAGCCCTGGCCTCCCGTCAGCGATAGCACCGTACGGAATTGTCTGAAAAATCAAAAATCAAAATATGGTTGTGCAATCAGTGTGCAATTTCTACTGTTTGTATTCCTACTCCGTGTGCTCGGGGGAAGTACGGCAGGACACGACTGGGTCATGGGAGTGAAGACACGGAGCCACGGGCCACCCTCCCACCAGCTCGGGAAGACAGGGCACATCCAGGGGAGAAAAGGAAACTGTAGGAAAAGAAGCTCCCGGAGCATTCCCCCACCTCGAGGCCATGGAGGGGCCAGGCGTGTTCATGTCTCAAATCACGGAGCCCAGACGGCCAAGGATGTGGCCTGAACTCCGGGGATGGGGGCCCTGGGGCGGAGGTACTGGAAGGCGCCTGCTCAGGGAGCCACCACCCAGCCACTGAGGAGGAGGCGTTTCCAGGTCCAGCAGGGTCCTGCGTCCTGGTTACTGTCCCCCCGGGGCTGGTGCAACCCTCTACCGGCCCAGGGCCTTTCATGGACTGTCCTGTGGCCTCAGAAACCTGCACTGGGTCGGGGAGGCGGGGAGCAACGGGGGGAGGTGAGACCGTGCACCCACAGGCAAAGGCCAATGCTAGTGACTCCAGCCCCGGCAAGGACCCCGCCCCCTGCCCCACAGCAGATCCTATCGCGGTACTAATTCACTCTGTCATGCGCTCATCCACTCGCTGGGAGGCCCCCGACACGCGCCATGCCCCGGCAGCAGACTCACACGGCTGCCATGGGAGCTCCTGAGGCCGACGTGTCCTGACACCTGCAGAACCAGGGTCCCCCACCCAGGTCACCCACCATGCCACACCTGCCCCTCCATGGGCCTCCATCCGTCAAGATCGGGATTCTCCTTGGCCACGTTTTCCCGGGAAATTGGCTCTCTCCCCGCTTCCTTCCCAGGGTCTGGCCCCCTACAGGGCCTCGGAGATTTCGGACGTGAATGAGGTGACCACCAACGGCATTTCTGGCGGCTTCCCCGGGATGCGAAGGGCCCCGCGCTTGACAGGGGTCTGTCCTGTCCCCAAGCACAGTTCTTAATCTTGACATAAACCCCTGTTAAGCCCCTTCTTCTACCTAAAATAACAGCCAAACTTCAAAACTGGGTGCAGAGGGGGCACCTGCGTGGCTAAGTTGGTTAAGCGTCTGACTTTGGCTCAGGTCATGATCTCGTGGTTTATGAATTTGAGCTCCGCGTCGGGCTCTGTGCTGGCAGCTTGGAGCCCAGAGCCTGCTTCGGATTCCAGGTCTCCCTCTCTCCCTGCTCCTCCCCTGCTCACGCTCTGTCTCTCCCTCAAAAATAAGCAAACATTAAAAAATTTTTTTAAAAAGCTGGGTGCACACGCAAAACACTTTGGAAACCCGGCTCCTTAGGCCCAGAGAATCGCACTCGGGACACAGGGAAGCTAGGTCCATCAGAGATAAATAAGTCACATTCACAGGCACCAGGGCTGAGGACTTGGACACGTGTCCCCATACAGGGAGACAGCAGCATCGCCCACTCCCGAGTCCCCGACCACATGGCCAGGCAAGAAGCAGCATTCCCACGAAGGGCTTCTCTTCAGAAGTTCAGACGACCCATCAGCACACGGGCTGCTGGTGCCGGGCTGCGTTTCCCGGTTCTGTGCACGGTCTTCGGCACCCTGACCGTGAATTTATGGCCTCCCCGTCCCCACTGGAACATCCTCCTTGAAGGGAGGGGCCCCCTGCCCCTCATTAACAGCAGGCGTCCTCCCCGCGGCACTCAGCTCCCTAGGGAGGAAGGTGTCCCCAACAGAGGGGCAGCGCGGACGTCCGCGGGAAGGGCATCACTGTGCCGTGCATCGGGGACCCAGGAACCGGGTGAGTCAGCAGGGCACATGGGTCCTGCCGACCAGCTTCACCCACCTGAAGCCACAGCCTCTGAGAGCCGGACGCGTTGGGCAGCGTGCTGTACCTCGTGCCTGCAGCCCTGGGCTGAGCCGGGACCTCCAGGAAAGCACACCCTCTCCCGAGCGGTCGGTTCTGGAACCGGCTCCGGATGCCACGCTAGCCCAGCGTCCTGCCTCCTTGGCTCCCCGCCACGCGGAAGGCACGGCTCCACCCGCGGGAACAAGGCTAGGCGGTGAACGTGCTACCCCAGTCCCCAGCCCACGCTGACTGGTTCCGGCGGTCATTTCCGTGTGCACACGGACAAGATTCTCCCCGACCAGACCCCGGCCAGACACTAGCCGGACAGGCCCAGCCCTCCCTGCATCACTGCAGCGGCGTGAACCGTTTCTAACAGCTCAAGGCCCAACCCTCGGATGACCCCGGTGCCCGCGGCGCCTGCCTGGGAAAGCTCAAGGCTGCCCGGAGGGCCCTGCGTCCCCAGCAAGCCCTGTTGGGGTCCTGGGGACCACACCCCGCCTGGGAAAGGCTGTTTCTCCCTCCCTCCGTCACCCACACCAAGCGATCCTGCAACACCAGCTGGGCATCCCACCGCTCAGTTCTGACACCGTCTCCCCGGAGGGGGCATCAGACCCCACCGCTAAGGCCCCGCTGGTCCCTGCCCCGGGGACCAGACGCGCCAGAGCTGAAAACCCCAGAGCCGCCCTCAACCAAAGCTGGTGGCGGCAGTCAGGTGAACAGCCCAGCCCCTCACTTGCGGGAGAGGCCGGCTCCAGACCACGTGCCTGATGGCCTCCCAATCCCGCCAGGACCACTGCCCACCCCCAGCGGCTGCTCTCCTCCTGCTCTTCCACACCCGGCTCCTTCCCTGGATCAGCCCCCGAAAAGGCCCTAGCTCTCCAATCTGTGTGGCACACCTGCTGCTGTTTCAATAAACTGTGTCCTTAAAAATTAACATAACGTAACATAATGTAACATGATAACGTAACACAATGACACATAACATAACGTAATAACGTAACACGATGACGTGACATAACGTAACATAACAACATAACGTAACGTGATAACGTGAGGTAAGCCGTGTCCTGCTGAGGTGAGCCCTCGGCCCGTGTTTGGAAACAGAAAAGACTTCATTGCAGCAGCACGATTATGACTTTTAAAAAAGTGACCTGGGGCGCCTGGGTGGCGCAGTCGGTTAAGCGTCTGACTTCAGCCAGGTCACGATCTCGCGGTCCGGTCCGTGAGTTCGAGCCCCGCGTCGGGCTCTGGGCTGATGGCTCAGAGCCTGGAGCCTGTTTCCGATTCTGTGTCTCCCTCTCTCTCTGCCCCTCCCCCATTCATGCTCTGTCTCTCTCTGTCCCAAAAATAAATAAACGTTGAAAAAAAAAAAATTAAAAAAAAAAAAAGTGACCTGAGGCAGAGAATGATGAAAAGGACACAGATTGCTCAGAAATCGGTTCCCGGCTTCAGAAGCCTCCCACCTCCACACGGGACTGCAGCGCACAGCAGCCACACTGAGGAAGCCGGGACGTGGACGGTGGTCGGCCACAAGGCCAGGACAGGGGCACACAGCTGGCGTCCGGGTTTTCTGCATCTGGAATCATCTCACAGAGCGGGCCAGGGAGGCGCACAAGGGGGTCGGGACGGCAGACAGGTTGGGAATGCTCAGTGCAGGGTGTCCACGGAGGTCTTGGGTGTGGGTGGGTCCCCAGGGAGAAGGGGCAAGGGTCAAGGCAGGAGGCGTGCAATCAGGGGCAGACGGGGGAGTGAATTCATCACAGAGAGGCAAGGGGAGGGCCCGCTGACCGGTGCCTGAGGGCAAGGTCCCCCCTGCGCCCTATGGCCCTCCGTGTGGCCTGTGCCAGCTCCTGAACTCCAGCTTCTCATCATAAAACAAGGACAGTAATATTTCCTCAGGTTAGTGCAATCGAGGGGATGATGTGCAAAATGGCGAGCGGCAGGGGCGGAGGGAGGTTCAAGTTCCCAGCACCGCGGCCGCCCAGGGACACTTGTTACCTGCTGTAGGCCGGGCTCCCCGGGAAGCAGGCTGGGACGGCGTCTGGGGGCAGGACGGTGTTGGGAGCTTCTGGGGAGGGAGGGAACAACTTTGGGCACTGGAGCCGACACAGTGACCCAAACAGTGGCCACGGCCAGGCCCCCAGGAGCCGATGTGGCGGGCAGTCATCCGGATCCAGGCCACACTGGCCAGCTCACCCAGAAAGCACATGGCCTAGGCAGGTTCCAGAGCGGAGGGCCCGTCCACGTCCACACTCCCATATCTGGAAACAGGACCTTCCTCGAAAGGCCCTGGGTCTTCACGCCGCCGTCTGTCACGGTCCCCCAGCCCCGTGGAGCCAGTGAAGAGCTCTAGACATAAACAGAAGGACCAGTCTCCCGGGTGTCTTCTGTCCCTGACGATGGCAGAGAAGAGGAGGAGTCACCTGGGTTCCCAGGTAAGAGGCCCCAGGGCCTGAAAGGAACTTTGCTTGATGGGAAACAGTCAGGAAACAGAACCAAGCAAACGGGTGCATCAGCGAAGTTCTCTGGGCTACAGATTGGCAAGACAAGTACCGATCCCGGTAGCTCAACTGATGGTCACGGACGTAAGACAGACAGCGGCCGGACGCCCGTGGCTGGACAGCATCACTCTGCACTCACAGGCGCAGGACTGCTGGGGCCCTGGCTCCCAAACAGCAGCTCCCGAACGCTGCCCAGACGTCTCGAACCCAAACCCACTCTGCTCTGTCAAGACGCGACACCCTCGGCGCAAGACCAGGAGCCTCGCGCCAACTTGCCACGTGTGGACGGAGCGCATCGGGCACCCAGCACAGGGGACACGGCCCCATCCTTCAGGACCGTGTCTCCCAGGAGCCACGGCAGCACCAGAGCAAGGCCGGCCAATGCCTCTGTCAGGCAGCCTTCTGGAAGCTTCTTCCTGGAGAGTACACCACCAGGCACCAGAGCAGGGGGCCCTGGGGTTCCTCTGCACCAGGATCACACGTGCACGTGGCTTGTAAAGTGCCCACTCTCTGTGCGTGGTGTTTCCCGGGACCAGCTCTCTCCTTGAAGGCCGGGTGCTGCCACGCAGCCCACGGCAAGTTCCCCTCATGGACATGGAGACAAATGGACAGAGCGACCGTCACAGAGGCCTGCTGGCACTTCTGCAGAAATGACCCTCGCGAAGGAACCCGGCTGTGTGGGCATCAGCCCAGGGGCACCTGAGCCGGCTTGCTCACTGCACTCCCTCCTGCCGACCTCGGTTCCCACTACAGGAAAGGCTTCTCCGTGGTCCGCCTCAGTTCCCCGCTGGTCCCGGGGGGTCTGGAGCCTGTGTCTGTGGTCTGTAGGATGTCGGCCTCCCAAAGGCATCCAGTCCCGAGCCCAGAACCTGTGAACATGTCCTTGCGCGTCAAAAGGGACCTTTCGGATGTGATTAAACTGGGGATCTGGAGACGGGAGGTGACCTCGGGCCGTCTGGGTAGGTGTGACGCAGGACGAGTGTAGTAGCCGGGGGTCCCCACAGACACAGAGCCAGTGGGACATATGTGGATATACAGAAAGACGGTTCTCGTGAGGATTGCCTTGTGGACTTTGAGGCTGAGAAGTCCCGCCGTGTGCCATCTGTAAGCTGGAGGCCCCGAAGCGCTGGGGGCTGGTCCCGGTCCAAACCCAAAGGCCTGAGGCCCAGGGGACCGATGGCCGTGGGCAGGACAAACCAGGCATCCTGCGGGAAAGAGCCAACAGCGGCCCCTCCGCCGGGTGGATGGGGCCCACGTACACCAGGGAGGGGGCTGGTCTAGCTCAGTGACGGAATCCAACACTAATCTCTTTCGGGAAGATGCTCACAGACGCACCCCGACGTCACGCCGCCCAGCTGTCTGGGCTTGTCTGTGCTCACACAGGTGGACACAAGAGTAACCTCGTGGCAGGTCAGGGGGCCTCCCAGGGTGGCCGGAGGCCAGAGCCCCGTAGGAGGAGGTCACAGCCCCGTGGGAGGAGGCCACAGCCCCGTGGGAGAAGGTCAGAGCCCCGTGGGAGGAGGCTGGAAGCTGTCCACAACTGGCTTGGAAGGCGGAGGACAGGCGGGGGGCTGAGGGGGTAGAGCCAAGGAGGTAGATCTCCCCGAGAGCTCCGGGAGGAAGGACAGAGGACGCGGCACGGTCGGCACCTCGACCTTAGCCCTGCTCCCAGGGCTCAGACTTCCCGCCCGCGGGATGGTCCGCTGATGCGCCTGTATCTTTAAGCTGCTGAGTCTGTGGTAATTCTGTAGCAGCAGAAGCCGCTCACAGGCTGCCTGTAATCCTTTATTTAAAAGTTCCCTTTTTTCTAGCACTTTTTAAGTGGCCGCCAGAAGCCGGGAATTCTCGGAAACCATCTTACACGCAGTTCACTCTTTTTTTTTTTTTTCTGGCTAAAATTAGGTCCCTGCTTAGTCTAAAGGAACATTCTACTGTGCTCCATACTGATCTAAATTCTAAGGAGGTAGACGAATCTTTGTAAACTGCACGGTAACAGGCAGGTCTTGACGATGAAAGTTATTTAAATTATTTATGCAGAGACGTGAAGCCAAGAGGAATTTCACGGCAGCAATACTAGCAGCTGCAGATGCGGGCTCGCCGGGCAGCGGGTCAGGGGACGGCAGCACGAAGCCCCAGACCCTCAGCGCCTCAGCGGCCAGGCTGACGGGTCTCCCGCCGGTGGGGCGTGCAAGGGTCTCAGGTGCTTCCAAATTCAAACAAGAATCGACACTTCCGCCCTCTGGCCGTTTGGCGCGCGGCGGGCTGGCGGTCATTACTTAGATGGTCACGCTCTTCCCTCTGGAAGTCGTGATGCTCCGGCCACACCCCCCCCCAAAACGTCTACCGGACTTTAAGGGCCGGGTGGGCCCACATGCCACGTCAGACACTTCCCGTGTTGGGATGGGGACGGACGGGACGACAGCGACACGCACAGGAGCGCGCACATCCTGCCACGATCAGGCCTCAGCGAGGCTTCCGTCAGCCCCCTCGAGGGTGAAGACACAACCCGCAGACCCGCTCCGATGCCGGCCAGGGACAGGCCCCACTCCCCAAAGCAAGGGAGGCCTGGCCCGTCTTGAAAGGCCAGCAGGTCTCCCCCTGGGGAAGAGGAGAAGGGGGAGGGTCGGGGGGCCCTGCTGGTGCATCTGCCCAGAGGACAGGAAACTTCAAAGGTGCGTCAGGGCCGCGGGAAGCAGACTGCCCGAGCCGCCCGCCAGGCACACCGCCAGGTGTTCTGGAAGTGGAGTCCGCCCCACGCGGAGCAGTGAGTCCGGAGTCACGGCAGATCAGACCTTCTCCACCTCTGCTTCCAGGTTTGCTCGAAACGTGACCTCCACCTCCCGGAGGGGAGAAGGCGGCTCAGACCTCCTTAAAACCAGTAGGGAAGCGAAAACCAGGTCAGACTGACTCAAAGCGAACAGTCAACAGACGTTGATGGAGCAGCGTGCAGGGGCCCGGCGTGCAGGTGTGGGGCCCAGCAGGCCGGCCGAAGAGCGCGGTCAGCCAGCCGGAGGAAGGTGCTCGGGGAGAGGGCCCCCGACGGGGCTGCGACTCCAGACCAGCAAGCCGCCGAGCAGCGAGGGAGGGGACCCCGTGACCCTCCCCGTCCTCCTTCTGACGCCTGCCGGTGGCCAGCGGCAGACAGCTCAGCCTCTCTGGGCTGGGAGGGGTGCAGTGGGTGGGGGGCTGCTACAGACTGAAGTTGGTGCCCCCCCAGATTCACCAAGGATGAAGGGTGCCTAACCCCCAAGGATGGCCTCGGGAGGTGACTAGGTCCCGAGGGTGGAGCCTCTATGACGGGGATCAGTAAGTACCCTGATAAGAGAGACCCCACAGGGCCCCCTTTCCCCTTCTGCCTCGTGAGGGCAGAGAGGGCTGGTGGCATCCGTGAACCGGGACGTGCTCTCTCCAGGCACCTGTCTGCTAGCACCCAGGCGCGAGGACACCAGTCTGCTGGCACCAGGTCTTGGACTTCCAGCTTCCAGAATTATGGCTCTCCACGCGCCGCCCCCCCAGGAGGCTGTGGTGGGCTTATTCGAATAATCCCACAGCCACGTAAGGACCTGAAACCCGCAGGACAGGGATAAGCACAGGCACACGATACTGGGCTATTTGGGTAGCAGCCTCACCTGGGGGCATGGTCGGCCATCGGAGGCTCCCGACTGTGCCGGAACTCGGAGCCTTTACCGTGGGCCTTTACCACGTGTCCCTCCTTGTTCTCTCCCTCTCTTCCTCGATGCCTCCACCATCAGACGCCCCCAAGATCAAATTCCAGGTGGTCCTTTCCTGTCTTGACCAGCTTACGAGACAATGTATTTGGCTGATGGAGAGCAAACCTAACACGTAACACTTCCCTTGACGTCTTAAACTGTTCCCGAACACCTTCTGGGGGGAAGGGAACAAGGAGTGGTTGACGAGAATGAGAAAAATCTGGCGTTCGGATTTTTGTCAAATATTAGAAAACGCTTACGTTCTCCACCTCGCACTAGACGTACTATTTTGGTCAGGTGGGTGCTGTGCAGCCCGCTGGGGCAGAACACTTGGGTGGAAAATTCTGACGGCCATTTCCGGGCAAACAGTCGCCTCTGGTCCGGCGACAAGATGGCCCCGAGGCCCACAGAGCGCACGGCCACATACCGCTACGTTGGCTGGAGGGGTGAGGGGACGTTGTCTCGAATTCGCCAGTGTTGAGTGTGCACACCTCTCCCGAGACAGAGTCCTGGCATCCTCAGAGCTGGAGGCAATTTTCACGGTTTCGTTGACCCACAAATCCCCTCGGCTTGTCCATCATTTGAAGCTCATGGTTTTTTCCCAAATGGTTGAAGGTATACGTGTATTTCCTGAAAGAAGTTCTCTTGTCCAAATAGTAGAAAATAGTCACAAATATTGTTTAAGATAAATTACCAAACGATGCATTCCATAACGAAGTGATCAAGTTTAATGACGTTCCGGCTCCGTCTGTAAAAGCAGCAAGGCAGGGAATTTTCATCAATTGTCAGGAGCACGTGAACCACGCCGCTGAGCCGCCGAGCTCTCTGGACAATTTTGGAAGCCACGTCGGCTCAACGTGCCGATCCTCGATCCAGTGACCAGCCGCCGAAGTGAATGAAAACAGGCCCGGTCCTGAAGCTGACAGAAACCACCTGAGCTGGCACAACGGTCTTCCTAGAGACGTTTCTTTGCACGTCCGCCAACGGCCAGTGCGTGCGCCAGGCTGCCCCCAAGTGAATATGTCCACTGACTGGGAGTGACCTTGGGCTGGAGGCTGCACCCCCCCCCCGGGGGGGGCCAGAAGACATGAGCTGTGGCCCCCTCCCCGGAGGCCCGGCAAAGCCATCTCCAGCCAGCGGCCCTGAGCGCACCTCGGTGCTGACTCCCGTCTGGTCTTCCCAGTCATGCTGACCAAACGTGAACGGGCACAGGGCCGCGGCCGTGTCCACCATCGGCTGTGTCTGCTGAGCTGGCCCCACCCCGCCCCTTCAGCTCCGTCACTACAAGGGAAGGGCGTCCTCTCACTCGGTCCACGAGCGAGACGGATGAGCCCTCAGGCCACGGCCATCCCTCGGCTGCAGCAGGCAGAGGAAGGTGCCTCCAGACAGGGGCGTCCCCCCAAGTCCTCGCCTCTGCAGACGCACATCAACCCTCCAACGGGTAAAATTTCCTTTGGTGTCACGTCTGCACGACTTACAAAAACCTCCCCCACACCTGCACCTGAGCTCTGCCGACCACGGGAGCACCTGCTTGTGTTTGGGCCTCAGTCAGGGCCAGAGCGGGGAGCGCACGTGGAAAAGCCAAGGCCGAGTCAGCCTGAGGTCACTACAGCCTCACTGCCTCCCATCGAGTCCTGCTGGGGACATGGCGGGACGGTGATGACATCGGATCCCCCGCACAGTGAATGCAGCTGGGGCTCTGAGCCACGAATGGGGGGGGGGCCCTGAACATCACAATCACACTACTTGATTTCCACTACTTTAAATCAGACGTCACTCCCAACCCATCCCCCCGGCAGGCTGGGGGAGGCCAATGTGACTCCTTATCGGGGTCCCCCATGGGTCATCCTACAGACAGAAGCACAGGAGACCCCATCCAGCTTTCCCCTGAAGCGGGACGCCGAAGGCACCCACTGCGGAGTGAGAACCGCTGCACAACCAGGGTCCTGGGCATGTCAGGAGAACGGGGACCCAGCCTCCGGGGCCACACCCCTAGCTCGGCCGCACACACATCTGCGTTCTCCGGGTGCTGAGTGCAGGTGTCTGGGAGCAGGTGAGTGGCTTCCGCCCGTGGGTGACTGGACCCGGGTGACAGCTGATCGTGGTGCAGCCCCTGGAGAAGGGTTTGGGGTTTCCTGCAAAGTTAAATAGACACCACACGACCCCACAACCCACTCCCGGGTGTTTGCCCTGAAAATGTGAAGACCCGCGTTCACACAAACCTGCCCGAGACTGTTCACTGTATTCCTACCGGCCAAACCAGAAACAACCACAGTTCCTCAGCAAGCAAGTGGGTGGGCAGAGCAGACCATCCGTCCACACCGCAGCAGGGGCAGAGTGGTTCGGCCGTCCACACCGAGGAGAAGGAACTACTCAGAACAGTAGGAACAAACCGCCAACTCGCGTCCGGGGGGACGACTCGCCAAGAGAAGGAGCTGAGCCAGCCTCAAACCCTCCTCCCTGGAACAAACATCCTCAGAAAGACAAAACCTCAGCATTGGGAAGGTGTCCGTGGTGGCCCCCCGGTCAGGCCTGAGGACACAGGCTGAATCCTCGCCCGTGTCACAAATCACAGACCTGTCACCTAAAGAAGACACGTAATTTTACTATACGTTACTTTTTTTTAACGTTTTGTTTATCGTTGAAGGGGAGCGAGGCCATGACCAGGGGAGGGGCAGAGGATCCGAAGTGGGTTCTGCACTGTCACGCTGGAGCCTGATGCGGGGCTTGAACCCAGGAACCAAGAGACCATGACCTGAGCCAAAATCGAAGTCCGGCGCTCAACCCACTGAGCGCCCCCCCCCCCCCCGTGCCCCCATACGTTACTTTTAACTCTGAAGCCATATTTAGAAAGAACAACCCAGAATAAAGGGTGAGTGAGGAGAAAATTAATCGCCCAGGACGGCAGCGCCCTCCCAGGCAGGGGACGGCCCCCAGGGATGCGGTTCTGATCCCCGCCCCATTCCCTCTGACCCGGAGACGCTTCCACGGCTCCCCGCATCCACGGCCACACCTCTGGCCCTGGAGGGACCAGCCCTCCCGCCTCACCCCTCTTTCAGCAGAGTCCCTCCGCCCAGGGCCACCAAGGCCCTCTGTGTCCCCACCTGCACGAGGTCGGCGTCCCCACTGATCCGATTTCCGGGCACCTATGGGGGTGGTGCTGCTCCTCTCACCATCATGGTGCCGCAGCGTACGTCCCGGCTTCGTGGACCCGCAGGGCACGCCCCCCGGCGTCGTGGGGCCGCAGGGCACGCCCCCTGGCGTCGTGGGGCCCCAGCGCACGTCAGGCGCGTGGGGCCGCAGGGCACGCCCCCCGGCGTCTTGGGGCAGCAGCGCACGTCAGGCGTCGTGGGGCGGCAGCGCACGCCCCCTGGCCTCGGGACGCCGCAGGGCACGCGCCCGGCACTTCCACGCCAGCCCTCAGCCGCTGCTGCTTCTCGCTGCGGATCGGGTCCCCGGTCTGTGTCGTCCTTACCAACAGCGACGGCCAGTCCGCAAAGGTGGGACGGGTGTCTGCAGAGCCCCGTCCGTGGGGAGACGCGGTGGCCTCTGGCGACCCTGGAGTGGCTCCCGGAAACCGAATCCTGACCGTCCCGAACCCCCAGCGGTGGAATCCGTGGCGCCGACCCCAGTGACAACGGCAGGAGAGCGGGGACAGGCAGGCACGCCGCGCACCGCGCGGGACAGATGGGCCGGAGCCGCAGCCCCGGGCGCGAGTCTCGGCAACGGGAGACGAGCGCGAGCGGAAGAAGGTGGAAGGCGATGTCGCCGGCACACAGACGGCAGGAACACACAGATGTAAGTGGGGCTTACGAACGCATACGTGTCATTAAGAGCTGTGCCCAGGGAGGATCGCCAAGTTCAGAACAGCGGGTCCCTGCGGCGGGAGCGAGGTGGGGGTGGGGGGCTTCACGGGGAACCTCAGTCGTGTTGCTCATGTGTGAGTTCTGGAGATGAGTCACGGGACGTGGGTATTTGGGATGTTTTCTGTGTTTTCTATGTGCTTTAAATATTTTACGAGCAAGAAGAGCAAACAACAGAACAATAAGTAACATACTAATAAATAGCAATAAATAACAGAGGAGGTATCTGCATACCTGCGCGTGTCGGGGAGGGGGGGGGGGGGGGCTCCAGGAAGGACAGGTCGGGGCCTGCGGGTTGGGGGAAGGTTTCGTCCTCCGCCGCGCCTTTGATTTTGTTGAGTTCGGGTACCATGTGCACGTACCGTACCTCCGATTCATAAAAAATGACTTCGGTGTTGAACAAGGGACGGTGAAGGAGGGATGCCCTCGCCCTCCCCTCGCTCCTGCTCACGCAGCTTCACAAGCCAACCTGTCCAGCCGCGTCCTGCGGGCCACGCTCTGCCCTCAGCCTCACCTGCGCCACCGCGGCCCGTCCCACCCTCGCCTCCCGGGGCCCCTCCCCTCCCGAACCTACAGCCGCTGGCCTGCCGCGCCTCCCCCGCCCCCCCCCCCCGGGACCCCGCGGCCGGCTCGCACACGTCAGCGGCTCCCGGTCTCCTTGGGGAGCCTCTTCCGGGTTTTCGCCAGGACTCTGCCCGTGCGCCCGCCACCTGCCGTAACAAACCGCCCCGTCGGGGTGGCTGCACGAAGGGATCTGCCGGAGGCTGGACGCCAGCCATTGGAGTGTCACGGGGCTGGCTTCCCCGAGGCCTCCCTCCCGTGGCATGCCGAGGGCCACCTTCCCCCGTGTCCTCGTGGCCTCCCCCACATGTCCCTGGTGTCTCCTCCTCTTCTTGTAAGAACACAGTCAGGTCGGTCTGAGCTCACGTAACCACAGTGTTTCCGGGTGCCCCCGCGCAGCCACAGCTTCGGTACCGGGCTTCAGACGCCATCCGTGAATTTGGTGACACAATTCAGTCATAAAGCCACGGAGGTTTCCATTCACAGCCTTATCTTTTCTTACCCAAGGCGGGAGGGGGGGAGGGGGGCCCTCAGGACCCAGAAACTCAGAGGAGGGGTCCCGAGGGGCTGGGATCCGGCAGCCTGGCAGGGTCCCGGCAGGACTGCTTGGGGGGAAGGGGCCCTCCAGGGCTGGACTGTGTGGGTGAGGGTGAGGGGACAAGAAGCAGAGGGAAGGAGTGAACCCCTCCCACCCCCAGCCACTGCACTGGCAGAGGGAAATGTGGCATCTGTGTCCTGGCCCCGGGATCAGGGAGCCCAGCTGTGGGAACCAGGCCAATCGGCCGTCACTCATGACCTGTAGTCATTTGTGTTCACGCAGGCTCTCAGTAAAGCCCGAGTCGGAGAAGGAAGGTGGGCGCACAGGGCCCCTTCCCCTGAGCCGCTCCTGCGCCCCAGGCAGCAGGCTGTCCAGAGCGGAGCCCTGCAGGTGACTCCCAGACGGGGGGTTCACGTGAAAGGACACTCCCTTCCTCGGCCCAGCAGTCCCCTGGGACCTGCCCTCTGCAGCCATTCGTGCTCCAGGAGAGAGTGATTCTCGGCCCTGCTGGCCACCCCCCTGACCCACCGCCACCTGCATCCTGACCCCCCCACCCCACCCCACGAATTTCACCAGGAAGAAGTAAGTAACAGCCATCTGGAAGATTTAAGAGCTTGCCTTTGGGAAACTTTGAATTATGTATGATTTAAGAATGGCCGTCTTTCCTAAATAAAATATTAATTTGATTCTTCTAAAACAAATAAAATGTAGGCAAGTGATAGCCGGGAAAGGTCAGCCATGGTGCAGACAGAAGCATCCAGGACACGACTCTGTCGCTGCTGCACAGCCAGAAGTTAAAACAGCGGGGATTGCATGGACAGAAACTACTTTATTTACTCACCTCGGCTCTGTGCCATCGAACACGGAAGAAACCACCCGTCCCCTCCTTTCTGAGATTGTTCCTGTGGCCCGAAAACCAACCATCAAAATTGCGGTGAGCATGACGTGAGTCCTTGCCTGGGGGATGGACCCTGGGTGAGAACAGGACCTCGTGCTGGCCCCCTACACCCCCAT
Organism: Herpailurus yagouaroundi; assembly: GCF_014898765.1. Taxonomy (NCBI): domain Eukaryota; kingdom Metazoa; phylum Chordata; class Mammalia; order Carnivora; family Felidae; genus Herpailurus; species Herpailurus yagouaroundi. Next base: position 66,859,003 of record NW_024412404.1, read on the forward strand.
GACTGGGAATGGGCCCCCCATGAGAGCAGGACCCCCATCCGCCCCCCTGCACCCCCAGTGCCCCTCACTGTTCCTCTGCTCCAACCAGGCACGTTCTCAATCTCTCACCTGCTGGTCCTTCTGCCTAGACCCCCTCCCCTAAGATTATAGGGCTTCTCCCTCACTATCCTTGGATGCTTCCTACACACCCCCCCGTCACTGTGTCTCCCTCCTGTCCTCTGCATTCGTCACAGGCCCTACTCAGATGTCTATAGACATCACCCTGCAGATGACACCAACCAGGATTATCACAGGACACGACATTTATCAGAGGACACGACTGTGGGGAAACAGGAGGGGGAGGCCCAGGGGACTGGCGGGCAGACAGTGGGCAGGGCTGGACCTTGAGAGAGAGGACTAGGGGCAGGGATCTGACACCTGGGGTGTGTGGAGCCCCGTGCCCACAGCTGCCCCCTCCAGAAGCACCCTGTTTCGCTCCCCTCCTGCACTGACCGCTCACCCCAGCCGAGAGGAGGATGGGGCCGAAATAGCAGACAGTTCCTTCACGCAAGCCTGGCCGACACAGGCCGTGTCTCGTCCGCCTGAGCGCCTCGTTTCCACGGCTCATTCTTCAAAGCCCCCCATGGCGGGAGAAAGCACCTGTGAGGAAGGAGCTCGAACCATCGGGTCTCAGGGGCCCTGAGGGCTGCAACACAGCAGGGTGGACGCCAGCAAGGACAGGTGAGCCATCGGGTCTCAGGGGCCCTGCGGGCTGCAGCAGGGGGTTGCTGGCAAGGACGGGTTGCACAGGGGTCACGGGAGGGTCCCGCCAAGGCCGGCCAGGTGCCCTGGTGAAGGCGGCGGGCTCCCCTCCTGCCCACGTGGGCCTCCCGGGAAACGCTGTCTTGTATAACGTACGCCCCACCTTTTCCTAATTGGAATGCACACGTCTGACGGCAAAGTTCCCACACAGTAAGACCATGAGTATGGAAATGGAGCCCGTCGGCCTCGTAGGGAAGGAGGGACTTTGTCTGCGTGACTCCGTTCCTGGCTCCCCCGGCACCCGGACCGGGCCATCAGGAATGAACTGGGCCTTTCAATTAAACGTGTTCATGAAGCATTTCCGGGGACCTCCAGGACCTCTGGGACAGTGACCACCTCCTCTAGACATGCTTCTGTTTCCCCAGAAACCGCCGAGGCACTTCTGCACAGGGACACGAGAGCAACTACGATTTCCCAGAGGCGGGCCTCTCGCCAACACGCTGATGTCTCCCTGCTCAGAGGAAGTCATTCCCAGGCAGCAACGACCAGAAGATATTCAAATAACCCCACCAGTGCCACGGAGGAGGGGACCGACATGCCACATCACCTCCCGCAAGGGGCCCGGGCACGGGGGGGGGGGGGGATCTGGCCTCACTCCTAGACGCCACCCCATCGTTCCCACAGCTGAGTCCCATCCCCGTGGATCCCCAGCCCTCCTGGGCCTCCTCGGCCTCCCTGGGCTCTTCTGACATGAGGACTGGGCCAGGGGCCTAGGGGCCAGGGTGGCTCATCAGAGCCAGGACCCAGGACCGAGTGGACTCTCTGCCGGGGTCCTCGCCCCTCGCACCTGCAGTGCCAACCTCATCAGCCTTAGACCCCTGAAATGGTGTCGAAACAGGGGCAGCCGTGACCTTGGGCACCGACCCCGAATGCCGCGTCTTCGCCCTACAAGCCTGTCGCTCACATCATAACCCACGAACCATCCGACGTTCAGGGGGCAGAACCCTGTGAATCGGGGCCACAGAGTCACCACAAAACACTGAAGAAAGGGGTGCCCAGGTGGCTCAGTAGGTTGAGCATCCAACTCTTGATCTCTGCTCAGGTCGTGATCCCAGGCAGGGTCAGGGGATCTCTCTCATCTCTCTCTCTCTCTCTCTCTCTCTCCCCCCGCTCCCCTGCTCACACACGCGCTCTCTCTCTCTCTCTTAAATAAACATTTTAAAACATTTTTCTTTCTCTTAGCAATCTGTCTGGAAGAGCAAAATTTTTAATTGTTTTTCATCCAAATGACTTTTAATGCACGTTGTCAAATATTACAGCAACACAAAAAATAAAAAAGACAAATGTACTTTCCAAGAGTCACCGGTAATAACGCAATCATTATTCATTGGAGGCCATAATCAGGATGGGGTGGGGTGAGGTGGCTTATCAACGGTTTGTTTCCTGCTTTTTTTCCTTCTGCTTCTCTCTCCTCTTTCGATTCTCTCCTTTCCTTGTTCTGTACCTGCTCGGCGTGCTTTTCCAGACCCTTTCTGTCCCGGAGGAGTTCCTCTAATTCACCCCGTGACGGTGGTTCTCAACACTGGCTCAAACGACTGTCATGAGGGTGGGCGTGGTGGGGAGGACGCGACCAGAGACTCTGACTTCATCTTCCCGGGGCGGAGTCCGGGTATTTACGGCTCTGATGCAGGCAGATGAGAGAGCCGAGTGGTCTCCAAACTTTCTCCCTTATATGCTTGAACATAATTTTGAAAACTTCTGTTTCACGTGGCACGCTTTAAAGTTGTTGATACCTAAAGTGTCTTGACATAAGTTTAAATAATAGCTTCAAATACTCTAATTTTCTACATATTACAAATATTGATTTTTTGACATAAAGCAAATAAATTATGACATGATTCCAATGAAACAAAGACTGTGGGCTTTGATTCCTATCTACCATTATCCATTTAAGAAACAGATGAATGAGCCCTCTTTTAACAGTTGGAAATTGCCAATTTTTCTTTGGCTTCCTTGAACTCTGACTTCCATTCTGTTTCTCTCACAGAAATTTAGGTTTATTGATTATTTCATCATATTTCTCGGCAACAAGAAAATAGCTGTGAATGGAAATGTAACATTTTACAATGTTTCCAAAGGCTCCAAATTAAAATCCTACCCCCCCCATTGAATTACTGTTAAAAGTCCTATTAGTGTGGAGTTGACATAAATATATTACAAATTTTGATAATTCGTGAATCTTAAAATATTATTTTACTGGAAATGAATTTTCTAATGAGATGTATGGAGCTTTAAAAAGGCCAGTTAGCTTAGTATCCTTTAACGTGTGATACTTAACGATAAAATGGAATGGGGTCCAACATCAGTAATGCCCCGTTGTCAGTTTTATAGATGTAAATGCTAATCGTGTTCGTGTAAATAACAAGATTGCTATTATAAAGAATATTGTGGGGCACCTGGGTGGCTCAGTCGGTTAAGCGTCCGACTTCAGCTCAAGTCACCATCTCATGGTCTGTGGGTTCGAGCTCTGTCAGCACAGAGCCTGGAGCCTGTTTCAGATTCTGGGTCTCCCTCTCTCTCTGCCCCTCCCCCACTCACGCTCTGTCTCCCTCTGTCTCAAAAATAAACATTAAGAAAATAAAATTTAAGAATATTGTTAGTGGGCCTGGACGGCCCAGTTGGTTAAGTATCCGAATCTTGATTTTGGCTCAGGTCATGATCTCAAGATTCGTGAGTTCAAGCCCTGCTGACTTTGTGGAGCCTGCTTGGGATTCTCTCCCTCCCCTCTCGCTCTGCCCCTCCCCACTCATGCTCTCTCTCAAAATAAATACACTTTTTAAAGAAAGAATAGTGTTATGACGATGTCACTTAATTTTTTTAACTCCTTCTGAATCGTATGCAAAAAATAAAGTATTCGGCGATTTCTTCTTAAAAACATTAAAAAAATCAGTGGAAAACTGGATTCGATTCTTCCTTCAATTTTGTTGGAAGTAAAAAAAACTACCTGAGTAACGTGGAAAATAATTTATTTTTTATTTTTTTACTTTTTTGATTTAAATCCAAGTTCGTTAACCTATAGTATAACAATGATTTCAGAGATAGAATTTAGTGATTCATCACTTACATATGACACCCAGTGCTCATCCCACAAATGTCCTCCTTCACACCATCACCCAATTTAGCCCATCCCCCATCGACCTCCCCTCCAGCAACCCCCAGTTTGTTTTTTATATTTAAGAGTCTCTTATGGTTTGTCTCCCTCTCTGCTTTTATATTATTTTTGCTTCCCTTCCCCTATGTTCATGTGTTTTGTATCTTAAAGTCCACACATAAGAGAAGTCATAGGATATTTGTCTTTCTCTGACTGACTTATTTCACTTAGTGTAATATCCTCTAGTTCCATCCACATTATTGCACATGATTTCATTCTTTCTGATTGCCGAGTAATACTCCGTTGTATGTATATACGTCTTCTTTATCCATTCATCCATCAATGGACATCTGGGCTCTTTCCATACTTTGGCTATTATGGATAGTGCTGCTATAAACATTGGGGCGCACGTGTCTCTTCGAAACAGCACACCTGTATCCCTTGGATAAATACCTAGTAGTGCAATTGCTGGGTCAAAGGGTAGTTCTATTTTCAATTTTTTGAGGAACCTCCATACTGTTTTCCAGAGCAGCTGCACCAGCTTGCGTTGCCACCAGCAGTGTAAAAGAGATCCTCTTTCTCCACATCCTCGCCAACATCTGTTGTTGCCTGAGTTGTTAGTGTTAGCCATTCTGACAGGTGTGAGGTGGTATCTCATTGTGGTTTTGATTTGTATTTTCCTGATGATGAGTGATGTTGAGCATCTTTTCATGTGTCGGTTGGCCATCTGGGTGTCTTCTTTGGAGAAGTGTCTATTCATGTCTTTTGCCCATTTCTTCACTGGATTATTTGGTTTTTGGGTGTTGAGTTTGAGAAGTTCTTTATAGATTTTGGATACTAACCCTTTATCTGCTATGTCATTTGCACATGTCTTCTCCCATTCCGTCAGTTGCCTTTTAGTTTTGCTGATTGTTTCCTTCGATCTGCAGAAGCTTTTTATTTTGATGAGGTCCCAGGAGTTCATTTTTGCTTTTGTTTCCCTTTCCTCTGGAGACGTGTTGAGTAAGAAGTTGTTGCGGCCAAGATCAAAGAGGTTTTTGCCTGCTTTCTTCTCAAGGATTTTGATGGCTTCCTGTCTTACATTGAGGTCTTTCCTCCATTTTGAGTTTATTTTTGTGTCTGCTGTAAGAAAGTGGTCCAGGTTCATTCTTCTGCATGTCGCTGTCCAGTTTTCCCAACACCATTTGCTGAAGAGGCTGTTTTGTTTTGTTTTTTTCCCATCGGATATTCTTTCCTGCTTTGTCACAGATTAGTTGGCCATCCGTCTGTGGGTCCATTTCTGGGTTCTCTGTTCTGTTCCACTGATCTGAGTGTCTGTTCTGGTGCCAGTACCGTACTGCCTTGATGATCACGGCTTTGTAATTACAGCCCGAAGCCCGGGATTGTGAGGCCTCCAGCTTTGGATTTTTCAGGGTTGCTTTGGCCGTTCGGGGTGTTTTCTGGTTCCATACAAATCTTAGGATTGTTTGTTGTAGCTTTGGGAAGAATGCTGGTGTTATTTTGATAGCAATTGCATTGAGTATGTAGATTGCTTTGGGTAGTATCGATGCAAAATTTTTAATTTTGATGAAACTTCCTTTATTAATCTTTATGGCTCTTGCTTTTATCTAAGAACTCTTGCCTAACCCAAGTTCATGGAAATTCCCTCCCACGTTCCTCTGGAAGCTCTCTTGCTTTGGCTTCACCCTAGGTCTGTGGTGTATTCGAGTTAATGCTCACCGGTGTGTACAGATTGAGTTGAGTCTTTTGTTCTTCTGTGCATCCGGGGTATGCAGTTGTCCAGCATCGTTCATCAAAACTCTCCTCCCTCCACGAAACAGCCTGTGCTCTTAGAGGGGCCATTGTGCCCGAATGATACATGATGTGCAAACGCTTAGCACCCGGGAGTACTCAAAGCAAGTGCTCAGTAAACAATGGCTTTGAAAACTCCACACTCTCCATGTCCCAGAAGTTATCGTGACAGGTAAATACATCCCATCTCAGAAAGCTCTGGAAGGGTCTCGTGCTCCATGGGGTAGGAAGGAAGACCTCTCGCACCTGGTCCTGACGGCCGCCAGAGGGGATCACGCATGGACAGACGCGAGGCCCGGTCCCAGAGGCATGGGGCAGCTCCGAAAGCCTGCCCGCAGAGTGAGGAGAGTTATGGTCAGGGCTTGTCCCCTCCTCCCCCATACCAAATGCACCCACACACGGACACGTACCGTGCTTTATAAACCTGAGACCTCATCGTTAGTACCGAACGGCCACATTTAGAGAAACTTTACTCGGAAAATTGTTAATAATTGATTGGGTGATTACTTTTCACTTTGCCCACTCAGGACATTATTTGCTTTGTGTAGAGTACAATTGGTTTTATAAACAGAGCATATTTAAATATAATTTGACAACAGTGATGGTTTATTTGATGCTATCCTTTAAATTCACATTTATCGGGGCGCCTGGGTGGTGCAGTCGGTTAAGCGTCCGACTTCAGCCAGGTCACGATCTCGCGGTCCGTGAGTTCGAGCCCCGCGTCGGGCTCAGGGCTGATGGCTCAGAGCCTGGAGCCTGTTTCCGATTCTGTGTCTCCCTCTCTCTCTCTGCCCCTCCCCCGTTCATGCTCGGTCTCTCTCTGTCCCAAAAATAAATAAATGTTGAAAAAAAAAATTTAAAAAAATAAAAATAAAAAAAATTAAAAAATAAATAAAAAAAAAATAAATTCACATTTATCAAGCCTGTACCTTTGGCGTTTCTAACAGCCACAGCCACAGCCACACAAAGTCACCACAGGCCAGGGCCAACCTGCCACCAGGTGTCGTCTGGCCTCCCACGGGAGGAAGGATTAATACAGGGGACCGTGGGCCAGACTCCTCACCATGAACCACGCTATCCCGCCTGGGGACCCGGGGTGACCCCTGGACGCCCCTCTCAGGCCCACCCAGCCAGCACATGGAGGCATAGGAGTCAGGAGCCCCAGCGTCCAAGAGGGCAACCAGCACGCCTAAGGTCCGGACGGAAGAATCCAAACCAGTCCGCGCGCCCCTGTCCTCAGCAACTCCGGGAACGGGGCTCCAGCCCTCTCCCTGACTGCCCCGGGGTGCCTGGCACCTTGTGCTCCCTAAACCCCTGCCACAAGTGTGGGAGGTCTCCCCGGTCCCATCTGTGCTGCAGGCACCCCCCAAACTCCACACAGAACTCCCTCACCTCCCTCCACTCCCCCGGGGGCCCCAACACCTCGCGGCTGGGCACAGGCCAGCCTCTCCCACCTCGCAGTCCCCTCCCCACAGGGCAGCACAAGCGATTGTCCAGAAACATAATTCGGATCGAGTCTTAAACCCGCTTCCCGTGCAAACAGTCGCTTCCTGACCTCCAACTGCTGTTTCACTCAGGCCTTTGCAAGCACCTGCCTCTGCTGCCTCGGGGCCTTTGCACGAGCAATCCCCTCTGCCTGAGGACGCTTCCTGCCACCACTATGTCCCTGGCCCCCGCCGGTGGCCTCTCACCCTTCAGGTCCTGGCTTAAACCTCCCCTCCTGGAAAACTCTTCCCACCTCTTTCCCTTGTAGAGTAAGACATCCTCTTTGCCTCTCTGGCACTTGTCACGTTCTGAAATAATCTGATGTATCTGTTTGCTTGTCTACTGTAGGCTCCATAAGGCCAAGAGCCTGGTGGTGCCAGGCACAAGCTCGTCACGCGGTGGGCTCTCACGAATGTGCGTTAAACGAATGAATGCAGACGGCCACCTCCCCGGGAGCTAGAGCAATTCACTCAGATCCGTGTTTGCTTCTAATTTTAAAGCAAATTTCCCTTCCTCTCACTACCTGCTTTCTGTGGCGAGGGACCTTCTCTCCCCCAAAGGGCAGCGGTACCCGCGTAAGGCTCCGTCCGGCAGGAGGCGCGTTTCTGCCCTCCTGGGGCTCTGCGTGTGATGTCCCGTCACGAGCAGCCTTTCTCGGGGTGGCGTCCTGGGACCCGTGTCTCTGCAGGTGCCACCCTCTACGCTCAGGTGAGGTGACGAAGTGATTCGCGATCCCTCAGGGCCTTCGCTGGACATTGTGATCTCCCAGAGGGGAACTGGGTCCAGTTCCTGGGTTCTGGGGACTCCGTGTGTTGTGAAATACCCCATTGATCACGTAACGGCTTGTTGGAAGGGAAACAGAAAAAGGCACTGACCGGGGCTGTAGGCTGTCGGGGGGACCCACGGCCCTGGGTGGCCTGAGGCTGAGGAGCTTCCAGGGAGGCGGGATCCTCGCACTAAGCCCAGAATGGTCGGGGACTCCAGCTGCAGCCCCCGTGAGGATGTTCGAGTGCAGGGGGGGGGGGGGGGCATGTGAGGGGATTTGCGCATTTCCCAGTTATGCGCTGAGTCATCTGCAGGGGCAGCTCACGGGTTCGCACAGAAGGCCCTCCGGGAAATGGCGAGCCGAGCCCGCGCTCAGAAAATTCGCATCTGCCGGGACCCCGAGGCCACTGACAAGCTTTGCGGCCAGCTCATCCCGACCAGAGGCCACCTGGGTCCAGACGGAGCCGGTCACATGCTGGCTAAAGACCTTTCTCGTGTGTCGAACAGAGGAGCGCGGGCCGTGGGGGCGGCAGGCAGGATTAACGAGGTCGTGCGGGTCAGCTGCACACGGTCCGCAGGCAGGAGCGAGAGGGGCTTCGCGCCCTCTGGACATTTTTGTCGTCATTAACCTGCCTGGCGGCCCAGATCAACCCTAGCGGTCAAGATTTAATGATCTACAATTTTAGCAGAAACACAAATCTCAGGGAAAACGGTGTGATGGCTCCGTTCAGCCCTCATAAGAAAACCAAAATTGGACTTAGGAGAAAACAATCACATGCATAATATTATGACCCAAGCATGAGGGAAAACGAAAACGTTTTGCCCATTTTAATAACCAGAATATTTTAGCAACTGAATAACCCTAGAGCATCCATGGGAAAAGGAGCCATCTTGTAAGGGGATTGATCTGGAAGGCAGCAGGCGCTGGGGACACGGACCTGATGATTGGGGGAGGTCAGGCCACTGCAGTGGTCCGCATTAAAGATGCCGAGGGCCCAGAGAGCAGGCTGACTCTAAAATCTACGGGAGGGCATAGGGCACCTGGGTGGTTCAGTCGGTGGAGCGTCCGACTTCGGCTCAGGTCATGATCTCACGGTTCATGAGTTCGAGCCCCGCGTCGGGCTCTGTGCTGACAGCTCGGAGCCTGGAGCTGCTTCGGATTCTGTGTCTCCCTCTCTCTCTGCCCCTGCCCCATTCATGCTCTCTCTCTGCTCAAAAATAAATAAAAACATTTTAAAAAATGATAATAAAATTAAAAAACTAAAATAAAATCTACGGCAGGGCAAAGGACCTACTGGCCAAAACAATTCTGAAAATTGGATGTAAAGTTGGAGGCGTCCGCTTTCCCCAGTCAGGATGCACCCCAGCACACGATCTAGGTGGAGTGATGCTGGCATAAGGGTGGGCACGCACATCAACGGAGCAGAACAGATTCCAGAAACAGACCCACCCACATATGCGCAATTCAGTGTCAACAAAAAACCAGAGTCACTCAGGGAGGGAAATACGCTTACAACAAATGGCACTGGAGCCATTAGACAGCCATACACAGAAAATACGGTCCTTGCCCCTGTCACACGCCATCTCCAAACTCCCCTCTCAGCACGTAAACCATAAAACATAAAGCTTCTCAAAAAAAAAAACACAGGAAGAAATTCTCGTGATCTTGGACTAACCAACAATTTCCGAGAAAACATGTAAAAAGCAGACACCATTTAAAAACTGATAAAGTGTACCTCATCAAACAAAAAAACTTTTGCTCTTTGAAAGACACTCCTAAGAAAACAAACAGTGGGGCGCCTGGGTGGTTCCGTCGGTTGAGTGAAAGACTCTTGATTTTGGCTCAGGTCGTGATCCCAGGGTCGTGGGTTTGAGCCCCGAGTTGGGCTCTGCTTGGGATTCTCTCTTTCCCTCCCTCTCTGCCCCTCTCTCCCCCATGGGTGTTCTCTCTGTCTCTTTCTCTCTCTCTCAAAATAAACAAATAAACACTTAGTCTAAAAAGGAAAACAAACAATTAAAAGAGACCTAGGTAAATATTTTTGAGACATCCATTAATAAAGGACTTGTATCCAAAATACTTAAAGAACGCTTACAGCTCAATATTAAGAAGACAAACAGTTGGGGTTTTTTTAAGGGCAAAAAACCCGAACAGATAATTCACGAAAGGAATATACTGGCGGCAAAAAAGCACATGAAAGATGCGGACGTGAATCATGAGGAAAGAAACTGAAGCCACAACAAGGTACGGACCAGTCTGCGTCGGAACAACCGGAACAAGGACGACTAACCGTAGCAAATCCGTGTGAGGCTGCACAGCAGCCAGAAGCCTCACGTCCTGCCGGTGGGAACGCGGCCACCGCGGGACAGACTCGGAATGAAGCTCGGGAAGGAGGGGAGCCAGGGAACGGGGCAGCGGTGACACTCGACGGTTAAGGGATGCCAATTCCAGAAGCAACGTGGGACTGATCCACCGGCTCAGAGCCAGACCAACTCCAAGCAAGAGAAACACGGCAAAGTTCACGACTGCACACATCGCAGGGACCTGGAGAAGGTCCCTAAGTGTCGACAGAGGAGACAGCACTTGTCCAAACACGTCCACGGGAGAAACAAAGCCAACGTGCCCGTTGGCGTCACGGCCAAACCGTTCTGACACTGAAGATCTTTCGAGGGTCCTCGTCCCCACGGGCCGTGTCCCCTCTACTCCCGCAATGGGCACCCACCCGTATACACCCTGGCCTCCCGTGTCTCCCTGCCAAGTGCCTGCATGTGTTCAAGGGCCACCCCCATGTCTATCTACCAGACTCCTCGCCCATCCTCAAAGCCTTCTAGGCCACACCCACCCTGTGGAGCGTCCTCACGAGCTCCCCTTGAGGACCCACTGCCCTTGTACTGTCTGCTCTAGCGGCCGAGCCCTTCGCCTCCTGTGCTCTGGGCCCGCCTCACCAGCTTAGGCTCCACAGCGCCCGCCACCCTTGGCGGAGGCGCATCTCTCCTCCAGACTACAGGCTCCTTGAGAACAAGAGTCACGTCGCGGCAGGTGTTTTCAAATCCGTAGCAGGTCACGCGTGTGAATCCACAGCCCTGGCTGGCGGAGCACCACTAGGAAGAACGGTTCAAGTACGCCCCCTTCCGGCCAGACTCAGGGCCTCTCGGACGCCCCCTTCCGGCCAGCGCCCTCCCTCTTGAAAAGGTGGGCACATTTAGCTGACTCCAGAGTGGAGTCAGGGGCCACGCCCTGCAGCCCTCAGGACCCCAGAGCAGGGAACGCGGCCATCCAGGCGAGCCCCGCATGCGTGTGCCCGAAAGCCAACTGGCCCGGCGCTTGGGAGCCCCAGCTTCGGGCCACCCGTGCGATGCCTCCCAGTCGCTCCCGGCTGGTGGGGGCTACTGGTCCCCGGCAAGATCCAAGCTCACTCCGCACACACGCCGAGCCCCAGCGCCAGGGGGACCGCAGTGTGAACAGCGGGGATGAGACTGACAGGCTGTCGGCCTCTGGTGTGGCTTAAACTGCGGCGTCTCGGGGGAAGAGACCTGTGGCCGTCGCTTGGGATTGAGTCAGCAGCCTTCCACGTCACCGGGAAAATCGGGTCCGGGAGACTCCGGGGATTCCACCAATCCCGCTGCTGCACGTCCGTCCCACGGGGCCGCACAGAGCCCCCTCTGCCTCCGGGCTTCGCTTCACGGGTGGGTGGATCGATTCCACTCTGCAGCACACATAGATCATTCGGCTCTTTGCAGACTACGGTGCGCTATTTACACGTGTCCATCAAACAAAAAATAAAGCTCTAAAGCAGGCAGATGACGGCTGCGGGAAATCAATTTCAACATTAGCCAAAGAAATCCATCTAATAGTGAATGTTATGACGAACTTACAGGGAGAGCTTCCTTATTATTCAGTGGGTTCACAGTAGCAAGAAATAACAGTCCTCTGCTTTCAGAGCTACTAACTCACAGCGAGAAAATGTAGACATGTTTTATTTATTCGTGCTTCCGTGGTTTAGTTGCTAACCAGCCCTCGCTGCCTAAACTGGGCATCAGTCAAAATTCGGGCTTCAGCGGAAGCTGTGTGTATCAATTGCCCCCCAGTACAAAAGCACGTGGCCCCAGATGGAGACCACTTCAAGGAAAGCTTCGCCTGCGGTAAGGCCGGGCAGGACGGGCAGCTGACAGCTGCCCACCAGAGCCACACCCCGAGGCTGACCACTGACTGGCGGTCCACGGCTGGTACCTCTGCTTCTGGGAGCAAAGAGCAGGAGAAAAGTTTGCTCCAGTGGGTGCGAAATCTGCAGTCAACGCTACGGTGCACAGGAGCGCTTGCCCGCTCCCTCTGCAGCATCAGGGAGCCACGGCCACGATCACTCGTCCTGCAGGGGGCCTCCCCTGTCTGCCTCGCGGGGCTCAAACTTGACAGCAAAGGGGTGAAAAACTATGGGGGACGCAACGGAGCTTTTGTACCGCAGTATGGATTAACGCAGAAGAAATTGTAAATATTTACCGATGGATTCACGTAAAAACAGCAATCATAAACCCATTATATGTTAACATAAATAGCATTTTAATGAAAAAAACTAGACTTTCCAAATTGAAAAAAATAGTGAGATCAATGTTTTCATATATATGTGTGTGTGTCCGCTATCTGGCTAATCGAAGACAGAGTCTCATATCTGCTGTGCATTCAATCTTACACCGTATCTTGTTTATAATTTTTAAGAAAATGGGGCCAGAGGACACTGGGTGGCTCAGTGGGTTGAGCGTCCGACTTCAGCTCAGGTCACGATCTTGCAGTTGGTGGTTTCAAGCCCCACATTGGGCTCTACTGTTAGCACAGAGTCTGCTTCTGATCCTCTGTCCCCTTCACTCTCTGCCCCTCCTCTGATCGTTCTCGCTCTCTCTCTCTAATAAATAAATAAAAACGTTAAAATTTTTTTAAAGAAAGAAAAGAAAATGCAACCTCACTACCAATATGTGGACAGAAAAGCGGGGTTTGTCAAAGGTCAAGTTGCAGCATCTGAGCCCAAACCGGCGACCTTCATCCTCTGCGCATTAAGGCCCACCGAACCGTCCGGCACATCGATGGATCTTTTGCTTGTGTGTGTGAATTTACAATAACCTGCCCGGGCCATTTGGAAACACTGGTTCAACAAGTCACATGGACACATTTCATAGCCCGATACCAAAAAGTCACGTTTGTTCAAATCACGGCTAGTCCCACTGGAAAAGTTGTTAAATATTGGGAAGCTGTCAGGGTCACAGTAACAGACAACAGTTATCTGAAATCCTAGTTTTGCCCAAACTTCGTTAGCAACAAATACCCTCCATTTTCCCCAAAGCGGCAAGTTCACTGTGCTCTTTGGTGAAAATGCCTGTCAGATGGTAGAGCCTGGAAAGCTATCGTTTGTCGGTATAAAAGGCGATTCATTGAAATAAAATAAATGTTAAAAAGCAGGGCGTTCGAGTTGCATCTCAAACCACTGCACGGGCTGGTCCTTGGGCCCTGGTGCCTCGTGTCCCCCAGACGCCCCCTCGCTGTTCCTGTTTGCCGCACCGAAGAGAAGCCGACTCTGGGTCCGTCCTGTGATGTTGAGGAGCACCACATCCCCAGCACCGTGGGCCGCTGCCTGATTCCCGCTGAGACACCGCACTTCTGTCCAACCTCAACACCATGACCACGGCACAGGGAGTCTTGGGGTGATTATGAGTATGGCTTTTACCTTCCAGAGCCACCCGGAAGGATCTCGGGGACCCCCGGGGTCTGTGACTACCCCTTGAGCCATGCTGGCCACCCCCTTCTCCTCCAGGTGCTGCCCCGGAGCTGGCCAGTCGAGGAGGGCGAGTGTCCGAGGTGGGGGACTCAGGACAGACTGGCTGCTCCAGGGAAACAAACCCCCAGCTTCAGAACTGCCGTCAGGGTGCCCGGCCCCACCAAGCTCTGCAAACACGCCATGGGGATGTGTGGTGGCTGCAGCGAGCCAGGGGCCGCCACCCACAGCCGTGTCTGGAGGGATCGATGTTGGCTCCTCAGGGGCGCCCAGCCTGCCTCCAGCCTGAAGGTCCGGGCTTCTCTTCTAGACCACGCTGGAAACCCAGACGGCCCATCCTGCTGGCACAGACTTTTTTTATCTTGCTCCAAAATACAGCCTTCAGGCCGACTGCACAGCACATCTTCCACTGCTGCCCAGGCGTCGCTGGGCTCCCCCCGTGGAATTAATTTTCCCGACGGTCTAGCGTCACACCGACGCCCACGCAGCGTCTGAAAGCTCTCCGGGCTCCCAACTTCTCCTCGAGGCGCTCTTGCCCAGCACCCCACAGACAGATAAGAAAGCAGAAACGCGTGTGCCCTTGCCCCAGGTCGGCACTCGGGGCTCATCAGGGACCGTGAACCAAACACAAATATTCAGAAAGAGGATAGCTCGCAAGTCGCAACTGCCTGAGGGGAGAAAGGCATCCAACGGTTACAAAGCACTGCACCCAAATCCATTCAGGCTGACATTGGAGATTCGAAAACGGTAAAGGTCCTGTAAGTCCCTCTAAGGAAACATTTCTTCTGTTTAAATGTATGAGCACGCCAAGCCCGTTCTCCCCGCAGGGTGAGGGGCTGGGACCGTGTGACCCCACCCAGCGGGAGCACGGGGTCTTGGGTGACCTCAGTGCCTCCATCTTTGTCCCTCCAGTCTCCTGCCGCTTGCTGTCTTTCCCACACTCAACCCCTTCCAAAATCTTGTGAATCCAAAGCCCCGGTGAGAGAGCAGCCCCGTGCTGAGCTCAGATAAAAAGTGGGGGAAGTGGTAGGAACGTGATCTCTAACTGCTTCCGAGGTCACCCCGATGGAGACTTCTCTTCCTGCCCCCCCCCCTCCTCTCAGCAGCACCCGCCCCAGGGGTGCTCTGCAAGGACTCAGCCTCCTGCAGTAAGTGGTCACAAGAGCTTCTTTCCTGAGCAGATGGCGTTTGAGTGACAGGAAAGGCTGATTGAGCAGGACCAGGAAGCCCCTCTCCTCTCCATTTGCACAAGGTGAGCGACAGAGGCCAGCTGACAAGCGTGTGCGCCCAGCAGGAGCCTCGCGGCTGGGACAGCGGGGGGCCTCCGATGGGCCGGGCCGGACGCCAGCACCGCCCCGGACAGCCACCTCCGCCTGCCCGTCCTCCCCCACAGCCCCAGCCCACGAAGAGTGCACAGCCACAGGGGTGACCAGGTGGGGCGGGCCCAGGACCAGAGTAGATGGGAAACTCAGCCAGGTAACGCTGTCCCTGGACTTGTGCAAACACCAGTGTGGCTGCAGGGCCGCTCCTCTGACCAACTCAGCAGGGATGAGCGTCAGTATTGTCACCATCAGCAAGCCCACCATTGCTACCAGAGGTGTGTCTGGGAAGACTCGTCCCCCGGACCACCAGTGTAGCCCTCCGCTTTCCCACACTGGGCGTCCTCCCTAAAGAGGGGGGAGCCCAGGAGGCAGCTGGTGTGGTGGAGGGAGCATCCTTCCGAAACGCGGATGGAGTAGGATCCGGTTCTGCTACCTGCTAGTTACGGGTCCCCCTGAACCTCCATCACCTCTTCCATAAAAAAGAGACGATGGCTACCTCATCATGGACATTTATGAAGGGCTCACAGGAAGCACTATGTATCTGTCCCTAAGAGGGACGGAAGTGATCATCTGTGCCTAAGAGGGACGGAGGTGATCCCGGCCTGGCCATGGGGCGGCTGAGTGCCAGTCTCCAGCCTGAGTCTGCTCCTGCATTCGTCCTGACACCACAGCAGAGGACTTAATCCACTTCTACAGACAGAGGGAGCCTGGGTCTGCTGCTTGGGGGTCAAATCAGGCTGGGCTTGTTCTGAAAAGGCTTGTTCTCATCCCACGACGGTGGCACAAGCCAGGGCCAAAGCAACAGGTGTTTTCTCCGTAGCTGTGGTAGGTAAACAAGGGGAAGCCAGAGGTCCCCGCCTTGGAAGTTATTTCTACTTTGTAAGCACAGAAATAAGCAAGAGGGAAAAGTCTGCAGCTAAGGAAGTACATAAGCCAGCTGAGATTACGAACCAGGAAGCAGAGATGCCCACATTACTCTGCTAGATGCAGATCAGATGCCCGACAAAGCTCAGTGGTAGACACAGATTGCCCACGTCCACCCCGAAATCTACGGATGCTTCTGCTGCCTTATGAATTTTGATGCAAAATCACCTTCAAGTAAACAGATCTGTAGATGCAAACCGGACATCTGGCTGTCCCGTTACAAGTCTCCAGATGGATGAGGAAAACAATGAATTTGTCATCTCCCACCCAAGGCCAGGTCCCACTCGACCAATTCTGAGAACAGTGGGCAAGTCACAAGAATTAATGCGTGAGAACTGCCTTGCCTCGAGCTCTGGGGTCTACTCTCTGCACCTGAGCCCCTACCCCGCTGTCATAGACGGTGACCAAGCCTGGTCCTTAGATCTGTGATGGGACATCCTCCGCAGATGGACCCGGCAGAGGACTGGCTTTCGACCAGGAAGCCTTATTCTTTGCTTGTGTTTGTGCCGATCACACCATGTCTTCTCTGCTTCTGGATCCTCTGAGAAGCAGACCCCCAAGACAGAGCTCCCTAAGCAAGGAATGTCTTAGGAAAAACGCCATGAAGGTGGGGAGGTAGAGTAAACTGTCAGACTGTGTGGGATCTGACCCTCACACCCGGGGGGGGGGGGGGGGGGGAGAAGGAAGACCACTGCAGATCTAGGGAAGTGTGGACAAAGTCACCATGAGAGGCATCCACATCTCCAGAATACTCCACCTGCCTCAGTATCGTGGGAAATGAGACCTCCAGCAGAGATACGATGTAAAAATAAATAAGTAAATTAAAATATAATTATAAATGAATGTTCAAATAACACAAAAGAAGGCAAAAAATGGAAACAGACAAAATAAAAGCAGTGAAAAGAAACAGAGCACAAATAATAAAGTAGTAGAGCTAAATCCAACTATACTAATAATTACATTAAACACAAATGGTCAAAAAATACAAATTAAAAGGCAGAGATTGTCAGAGTGGATTTAAAAAAAGATCTGAGGGGCGCCTGGGTGGCGCAGTCGGTTAAGCGTCCGACTTCAGCCAGGTCACAATCTCGCGGTCCGTGAGTTCGAGCCCCGCGTCAGGCTCTGGGCTGATGGCTCAGAGCCTGGAGCCTGTTTCCGATTCTGTGTCTCCCTCTCTCTCTGCCCCTCCCCCGTTCATGCTCTGTCTCTGTCTGTCCCAAAAATAAATAAACGTTGAAAAAAAAATTTAAAAAAAAATAAAAATTAAAATTAAAAAATAAAAAAAGATCTGAGTACATACTGTCTGAAAGGCCACTTTAAATATAATGATACATATGAATTAAAATAAAAGGATGGACTGTATATGTATATGTATATACGTATATGACTGAAACTAATCAAACAAAGGCTGGAGTGGCTACATTCGTATCAGGCAAAAAATAATTCAAAACAAAAAAAATTACCAGGTGAACAGGGAATCTCACGTGATCATAAAAGATTCGACTCACCAAGAACACATAACACCATAAATGTATATGTGCCTAATAACAGAGCCATAAAAGATATGAGGGAAAACTGATTGAACTGAAAAGAGAAATAGATGATTCCAGCTGGAGATTTCAACATTTATCTCTCAGAAACCAATAAAAAAAACAAGTATAGAGAAAATCAGCAAAGATATAGAAAGCCTAAGCTCATCAAACAACTGGACTGGAATGACATTTACAGAGCACGTCATTCCAAAGCAGCAGAAGACACATTCTGTTAAAGTGCACATGGGACATTTGCCAAGGCAACCAGATCCATATCCTGGGTCATAAAATAAGCTGGTATATATTTTAAAATAATAGAAATCATAAAATGAATGTTCCTTGAAAGAAATGGAATTAAGCTAGAAATTAGTATTTGGAAAAGCTCCATATAATTGGAAGTTACACAAAATAATTCTAAGTAGCCCATGGGTCAAAGAGGAAGTCTCAGAGACACATTAGAAAACATTATAATTAGGGGCCCCTGGGCAGCTCAGTCAGTTAAGTGTCTGACTCCTGATTTGAGCTCAGGTCATGATCTCACAGTTCGTGGGATCAGGCTCTGTGCTCTGCATAAGATTCTCTCTCCTTCTGCCCCTCTCCCTCACTCCTCTCTCTCCCTGCCCCTTTCCCCAACTCATGCTCTCTCTCTCTCTCTCTCTCTCAAAAAATTAAAATAAAATTTTTAAAAAGATAAAAGAAAGCATTATAGTTAAATGAAAATTAAAATATATTAAAATTTATGGGATGGAGCTGAAGCAAAGCTTAAAGGAGACCTGTGCCACTAGATGCATATATTAGAAAAGAAGAAAGCATTCAAATCAATTATCTGAGTTTCCACCTTTAGAAACCAGAGAAATAAAGAACAAAATAAACACAAAACAAGCAGACATAAGGAAAAAATACAGATAAGAGCAGAAATCAGTTATCTTGAAAACGGAAAAACAATACTAAAAATCAGTGAAACCAAAAGCTGCTTGTGTGGAAAGAGTTCAGTAAAATCGATCAACTTCTAGCCAGTCTGACCAAGAGAAAAAAGAACCCAGATACAATTTACCATTATTAAGAATGATGAGGGAATATTGCTGTGGACCAGACAGGCATTAAATTATAGAATCATAAGGTAACACTTAACACAACTTCATGCACACAAATTCAACAACTTACAAGACATGGACCAATTCCTTCAAAAACACAAATTACCAAATCTGACTCAAGGAGAAATAGATCATCTGAATCATCCTGTTAAAGGAATTTGCTTATAAGAAAGAGAGAAAGAAATGGGGAAGGGGGTCCAAAAAGTAAACTCCAGGACCATATGACTTCAGTGATGAATTCTACCAAACACTTAAGGAAGAAGTAATACTACAATCCACAATCTTTCTAGAAAACAGAAACATAGTTAGCCCTTCCCAACCTATTTTGCGAGGCCAGCATTACCTTGATATCAGAACCAAACAAAACAGTACAAGAAAACTACATACCAATATTACTCACAAACACAAACACAAAACGTTCAACATAATATTGGCAAACTGGATCCGGTAATATATTAAAAGAATATACATCATGGGGCGCCTGGGTGGCTCAGCTTGTGGAGCATCTGATTTCATCTCAGGTCATGATCTCATGATTTGTGGGTTCGAGCCCTATGTCGGGCTCTGTGCTGACAGCTCAGAGCCTGGAGCCTGCTTCGGATTCTGTGTCTCACTCTATGTCTCTGCCCCTCCCCCGCTCAGGCTCCATCTCTCTCACTCTCAAAAATGAATAAATGTTAAAAAAAAAATGAAACGGGGGCGCCTGGGTGGCTCAGTCGGTTGAGCGTCCGACTTCGGCTCAGGTCATGATCTCACAGTCTGTGGGTTCGAGCCCCACGTCGGGCTCTGTGCTGACAGTTCGGAGCGTGGAGCCTGCTTCCGATTCTGTGTCTCCCTCTCTCTCTGCCCCTCCCCCGCTCATGCTCTGTGTCTCTCTGTCTCAAAAATAAATAAACGTTAAAAAAAAAAAATTTAAACACTGTTACTAAAAAAAAAAAAAAAGAATAAACATCACAATCAACTGGAGATTGTACTGGGAATGGAAAGTTGATGCAACACTAAATTAATTCCTGGAATCCACCAACATTAACAGACTAAAAAATAAAAATCACATAATCCCATAGATTAAAACAGAAAAATTTTTTTGACAAAATTCAACACCCTTTCATTCTCAGAAAGGACAGAAAAGACCTTACTTATCTCAATAAAACACATTGATCCAAAAAAAATCTATGAATAGCATGTTATTGAATGATGAAAGACCAAATGCTGTTGCCATAACATTGGTAAAGAGCAAGGATATCTTCCCTTTCTTTTGCCATCCCTATTCAACATTGTACTAGTCATAGCCAATGCAATAAGACAAGTAAATGAAATAAAAGGACATACAGATGAGAGAGGAAGAAACAAAAGTGTCCCTATACTTAAATGATATGATTTAAGAAATCCCAAGGAATCTACCAAAAAGAAAAGGCCCTAGAACCAATACATGAATTACAAATGTCCTCACAAAACATATGGTTAAGATACAAAAATCAAATGTTTTTCTATATATTAGCAATGAAGGATTAGAAAAGAAATTTTAAAAATAATTCCATTTACTTTAGCTCCAAAAATTGAAATATGTAGCCATAAATCTAACAAAATAAGTGAAAGAGCTATAGATTGAAAACTACCAAATGTTGGAAAGAATCAAAGAAGGGATGAATAAATGCAAAGACAAACCATGTTCATGGATTACAACATTCAATTTAGTTAGAGTGTCAGTTTTCCCCGAAATGATCTATCCATTTGCCACAATCCCAGATAAATTCACAGCAGGATTTTTTTATAGACATGCAGATGCTTATTCTAAAATTTATAAGGAAAGACAAAGGAACCATAATAATTTTTTTATTTTGAAGACAGCATATGCGAGTGGGGGAGAGGGGCAGAGGGAGGGAGAGAGAGAGAGGGAGAGAGGGATAGAGAGAGAAAGAAGAGAGAGAAAGAGATCTTAAGCAGGGTCCATGCACAGGCTCCATGGAGCCTGAAGTGGGACTCAATCCCATGACCCTGGGATCATGACCTGAGTCAAAATCAAGAGTCAGATGCTCAACTGACTGAGCCATCCAGGTGCCCTGACAAATATTTTTTTTAAAGAACAAAGTTGGAAGACTCATGTTGCCAGATTTTGACTTACGCTGAAGCTACAGCGATGAAGATAGTGTCATATTGGTGACAGAATAGACACATCTATCCATGGGACACAATCGAGAGTCCAGAAAAGACCCACACAAATATGGCCAATTGATCTTTGGCAAAAGTACAAAGGCAATTCAATGGGGGAAGGGTTATCTTTTCAACAAATATTTCTGGAGCAATTGGACATCCATCTGCAAAAAAAAAAAAAATTGAGCTCAACCTAGACTTTATACATTATGCAAAAATTAACTCAAAATAGAGCATAGGCTCAAATGTAACATGAAAAATTATAATACTCCTAAAAGAAAACACAGGAGAGAATATAACTATTTGGATCAGGCAAAGAATTCTTGAAT
The DNA here is from genome assembly GCF_014898765.1 of Herpailurus yagouaroundi. Taxonomy (NCBI): domain Eukaryota; kingdom Metazoa; phylum Chordata; class Mammalia; order Carnivora; family Felidae; genus Herpailurus; species Herpailurus yagouaroundi. The sequence continues at coordinate 66,880,047 of NW_024412404.1, forward strand.
GGAACACCAAAAGCATGATCCATAAGAAACAGTTGGTAAACTGGACTTCATCAAAATTAAGAGCATCTACTCTTTGAAAGACACTGTTAAGGGGGCCTGGGTGGCTCGGTAGGGTGAACATCTGACTTTGTCTCAGGTCATGATATGGTTCATGAGTTCGAGCCCTGCATTGGGCTCTGTGCTGACAATTCAGAGCCTGGAGCCTGCTTCAGATTCTGGGTCTCCCTCTCTCTCTGCCCCTCTCCCATATCTCTCTCTTTCTTTCTCTCTCTCTCTCTCTCTCTCTCTCTCTCTCTCAAAAATAAATAAACATTAGGGGCACCTGGGTGGCACAGTTGGTTAAGCGTCCGACTTCAGCCAGGTCATGATCTCGCGGTCTGGGAGTTCGAGCCCCGCGTCAGGTTCTGGGCTGATGGCTCAGAGCCTGGAGCCTGTTTCCGATTCTGTGTCTCCCTCTCTTTCTGCCCCTCCCCCATTCATGCTTTGTGTCTCTCTGTCCGAAAAATAAATAAACGTTGGGAAAAAAAATTAATTAAAAAAATAAATAAATAAATAAATAAATAAACATTAAAAAAGATACTGTTAAGGAGCTCCTGGGTGGCTCAGTTGGTTGGGCATCCCACTTTGGCTCAGATCATGATCTCGCGGTTTGTGGGTTCGAGCCCTGAGTTGGGCTCTGTGCTGACAGCTCGGAGCCTGGAACCTGCTTCGGACTCTGTGTCTCCCCCCTCTCTCTGCCCCTCCCCAGCTTGCACTCTGGTTCGCTCTCTCTCTGCTAAAAATAAATAAACATTAAAAAAAAATTTTTTTTAAGATACTGTTAAGAAGAGTTGCAGGCTGGGAGGAAAGATTTCAAATCATAGAGCTGATCGAGGACTTGTGTCAAGCATGCGCAAATGTCTAAGTCAACCCCAAGAAAGCTACAAATCCAGGTTTTTAAATGCCAAAAGATTGGAACAGATACTTTGCCGAAGAAGATATAAAGCACGAGCAGGTGGGCAGTGATGGTTTTTCTTGCTCTCTCCCTGGACACTGCCATCCGGAGGCCTCACGGGCAGCCGTGCGGTCTGTGGGTGCCCACACCAGTGCCCCGCCACCCCAGCATCCATCTCAGCACGTCGGTGCTGGTCACAAAGCCCCCGGCAGCTCTCATTAAGGGGAAGATCTACGGCCGGTCACGCGAGCCAAGCAGACTCACTTAAATGACTGAAATGGCATTTTCTTCCTTGGCCTTTTCTCAGACAACCCGGATTTATGAGCTTTGGTAAAGTGTGTCTGTGGGAAGGCCAGGTTTGTAAAACACGGTTCCCTCGTTGAAGGACACTGGCTGTCCGAACTCCTAACTCTCCCGACTTCACGCGAGGGCTTTTTTGCCTGCACTCACAGCTGAGGTAAGAGGCACCACCGGGGGGAGCCCATACCCCACACTCCCGTCCAGATGCAGCACCCCCCCCACTCCCCCAGGATGCCCAGGCCCCCAGCCCACTGTGGCCCCATGGCCTGCAGACAATTTGCAGCAGACAGGAGACCTAAATCGTACATGTGCCCAACACGGCATGGCCCTCAGAAAATGTCTACATTAGCAAGACAGAACTTGAGAACAGAAACACCCCCGCCCCACCCCAAGGGGGTTGGAACTGCATTTCCCAGAAGCCCCCTCCCCGTGTGGCTCCAGATCAGATCTGGCCACAGGACAAATGTGTGCAAGTCATGGAAGGCTGAAGTGACACAGGTGACTTCTGAAGCTGGGTCACAAAAGATATGTCGTTCTGTCTTGCTCACTGGAACGCTCACGCTTAGCTTGGAGCCACCTCAGGCCGCCGTGCTGAGCAGAAGCCAGGCCAGAGTGGCCCCGGTTCCTAGTCCTCCCAGGCCAGGCTCCGAGAGTGGGTGACCACACCTCTGGGTGATTCCAGCGCCCCGCCGTCAGACCACCCCTAGCCTCCCAGTCTTCCCAGCTGAGGTCTCGGACATCGTGGGGCAGAGACCAGCCAACCCCAGTGCTCGCTGTCCAACCCCTGACCTTCTGCGTCACTGAGCGTAACAAGATGACCTCCAGGCTCCGGGGCAATTTGTACCCCCACCGCAGCGCCTGAGATGCTGCCCTGTGACAGCTCCTTTTACCTCTCCACTCTACACAAGAGATCCAAAACCCTGGGCAAGACTGAGAAGTCCGGAAAAGTGATCCTGAAAAAAAAAAATGCTTTGTCTTCTTGTGCTAATGAGGAAATACTTTCTCAGTCCCAGCCCAGTGGTCCATGGCTTTCTTCTTCCCAATTCCAAGGGAAACGCGATGGCATCTTCCAGGCTCAGGTACTTACTCTCCCCTTGCCCACCCTGCTAGACGGGCAGGGGAGTGGCCCGGGTTAACCATCTCAGGTGAAGGCTGTTCTGGACGCGGATTAGCCACAGGCGGCTGGGCAACCACAAAGACCCTTCTGTAGGCTTCCTCGCCCTCCTGCCTGTTTCCATCTTTCTGTTCTGCGGGAGCCTCGGCCGGTTCTCTAACGACAAGCCCAGGCCTGCTCCTGAACGTTGCACCTTAATTCAGCGCGTGAAGGAGGAGGGTGCCAGCAGCGTTTAACCGAGCTTCCGCTGGCGTTCAATTTAGAGAATGTTTGTTGCAATAAACACGAGATACGTTTCTTCAAGGGTGTTTGGCAGACGATCTCTGGAGGCCATCTTCCCACATCATTTTTCCAGCAAAAACACGGTATTTATGTCCTTATTCTGGAAGGAGATTTACTTCCTTAATAATGGGAATCTTGATATTGGCGGGTTTTGTTGCGCGCTGCGGTTAATGTTCGCTTTTGAAGCCCCATTCCGTTGTGAGAGAGGTTTAATTGACAACTTGAGATTCACCACAGCGAGGCGACAGAACATCTGGGGAACTTGAGAAGCGTGTGTTTTTATAGCCTTAAGGCTACCAGCAATTTGATAAGCATAAGATATGGATAATTTAAATGTTTAAGCATTTAATTACTAGCAAATGGGAGATGTTTTGTTTTATGTTGTGTGGCTTATGATTTCATAAGTTTTCATTTAAGCATCTGGGAGCGGGAGCCAACTTTCTGTCTGAGCCTCTCTGCTCCGAGCCACTGTTGGCCAAGATCGGTGCACGACGCCGCCCCGGGAGACCTGGCCAGGCCTACAGAGTCCTACCCACCACCACCGGCGTCTCACCCCAGATGTGACTCCTTTGGCTGCGTCTGAGCGCCCAAGACCACGACCCGATGGACGGTCTCCAGGGCCCCAGGGAGACCCAAGGACGAACGTTTCCTCAGCCCGTCAGGACATGAAAATCTAATGGAACATGGTTTTCTGCGCACTTTATACACGTGTGCGCGGACACACAGCCTAACAAAGGTGCACGTGCATTTGCTCCGTGCGGACTGTGTGTAGAGCCCGGGCTGTTCCCTTCCCGCTTTTCTGTTTGCTCTTGCCTGTGACTGCTTCTTCCTCCGCCCGCCTCGCTCTGCTCTCCACCTGCTTCCGGGAACTGAGTTATAAGAGTGTATACGAACGCATTAGTATTTTTCTCTCCACTCATACAGACATAAATGTACAGCCATTCAGGCAAAGATACATTTACAGGGGCTTCTGCTTTGTTTTTTCTACAGAATCAAGAAAATGACGCACACGTTGCCCTCTTGGTATCCGTTGGCTCCCCCTCCGCATCCGCGGCGTCCTCGGCCCCGGACACGCAAGGTGCTCCCGGGGCTTTGCCTCCGTGAACGAGGCTCCAATCTGTGTTCTGGAACACGAGCGCTGCTGGACTCGTGGGTTTTCCTTGCATGAGGCAGACTCCCGGTGAAATTATCGGTTCACCCGGGACCCGTGTCCCAGGCCCGAATGCAACTTGATCAACACGAATTCTCCGTGCCGGGAGGAGTGACAAAGTCAACCGTACTGACAGGTAACTGTCTCCTCCGTGGTACAGAACCTGAGTACGTGTGTGAGCACCAGCCGAGCTGCCGGACAGCTTCCCCTTCCGGCTCCTGCCACGTGTCATTCCCTCCGCAGGGGGAGCCAGCCGTGCGGGTTCGACACCAGACCGGCTCTCCCAGCCTTGAGGGACAAACAGCCCCTGCTGGGAAGGCTCCATCCGGCCGTCGTGAACCTGACCTCACCCACGATTACCACCTGATGGCTTCCAGAGTGGTGCCTGCGGCTGGGCTGGCCACCTTCCCCCAGGGGGACCCCGCACGGCACCACCTACTTGCACGACAGACACTCTGAGCCAGACCCTGGCCTTCAGGGGGGTCAGACACAGACACATCTGTCATGGACTTGGAGCTGGGAGGGGACAATGATGACCCCTGAAGGGAGGAGGAGGAACAGGCCGCCCGGGCTGGAGGCAGGCATCCCGAGAGGGCACAGAGGAAGGGACAGACCATTCCCACAAAGTCTCCAGCTGGGAAAAACCAGCACATGGGGGGACTGAACCGAGGTAGCTGGGGCTCAGAAAGGAGAGGCCAGCGCCGAGAAGGGCCGGGCCAGACCCCAGCAGGACATGGGTATTCATCCAGAAGTGACAGGTTCCCCAAGGATGCCGGAATATTCCCAGCATAGCCAGTTGCCATCATGGAGCGCCCTGGCAGCGGGGGAAGGCCGAGGTTCCTCCCAGTGCAGCGGGCCGCCCAGGCCGGTGACCACAGCGCCTCCTCGGTCCCACCTCCCCGCAGACTCATTCCGATCAAGACCTCACGCGCCCACATCTAAGTGCTGCACTGACTTTTAAATCTGGCCACGTCAGCAGAGAGACGGTACGTTGGGACAGCGCAGAGGCTGAGAACAAAGGCCACAGCAGACACGGTGCCGGGGGCAACGTCGCCCCACCTCTGAGTCCTGCCCCTGATTCCTTATGGCTTCAAGTCCGAGAGCGGTTTTGGGTTATTTACAGCCACACGTAATCCTCCAAAACCCCCGGAGAAGCAGCTAAGCAACAAATGATAGAGAAATCTTCATGATTTAGGCCACTAGGGGAAAGCCTGGTCTTAATGCAGACCCCAGGTAATTGGGGCAGGACACTAACCAGCAGCCAATTCACAGCACTTATTAAAGGGCAGGCTAAGCTGCTCATTAGGAGCATGAATAGGAAATGCGAAATCCCACAGTCATGCATAAATTATTTTAAACCCTGCGCAGTTTTGGTGGTGTCTAAACCGCAGAAAGGCCAGGCGAAGGCAGCGTCCGGAAGCCTCCTCCCAATCTGGCCGGGGACCCGGGGCCTCCCCACTGCCTGTGCCCTGGTAAACAGCCCAGGGTGGCCGAGGGGAGCGGCCACATCACAGCCCACACGGCAGGCGTGTGCCCCCGCCCCGTGACCCGCCCCGGGCTCCCCTCTGCCCACCTTTCGGCGGACACCCAGACACTAAAACAAGTCCCCCTAATCCCTTTCCCAAGAGTAACACGCATGTTGCCTGGTTTTTTAAGGGTTTGCCTTCCGTGGAGTGTAAGGCATTACCTAATCCTGTCCGAAGAGGAGTTTCATTCAAGTCTTCCAGGAGTTCTCTAGATGTTCGGGATCATCATGAAAATACAGTGATTCCAAACTGAAATCGAGAGTGTGAAGGCGGGGAAGCCGGTGCGAAATATTTATTCCCTCCAGGCCACCGGTTCCCCCGACGCAGGAAAACGCCAAAGGTGGCATTTAGTTTGAATTTGAGATCATGAGACAAAATAAATGGCTTTCCCTTATTTTGTAACTCATTTTATTCCCGCCGCAACAAAGCCTACGTGAGGTAACATGGTGGGACTAAATAATTCATGCCCACACGTGATGCCAAAGCCGCCCGAGAAGATGCTGCGTCTTGAGATGGTGGGTGTGAGCATCAACCCAAATACATTTCAGCAGATCTGGGGACGGCCGGGCGACGGGGCCGGGAAAGCCCAGCTTCTATCTACCCCACCTCCCAGGCTCTCCCAGGGCAGCACCAACCTCTCCCCGAGATGTGCACGGAAGCAGGTGGAGAAAGCGGGACGGGGAAGCCGGGAGAGGGCGGGAGCCCCCGACCCGAGAACCAGCTCTGCCCCAGCAGGACGTGATCCGGCCACCGCCCCCTCTGCCCCTCTGTCGTCCAGGGCGGGGTCCGGGGACACTCCCGCGAGGCTTCCATAGGCCCCACAGCAGAAGCAGGGAGCCGAGCCCCCAAGCCCACCTGACCCCATTAGGCCCCTCTCTCCTCCCTAAAACATTCCTAACACCAGCACCCCAAAACTGCCCGTGGACCTATGCTGAGCCCCACCCTAGTCCAAGGCCTCTCTCTCCCCAACTACCTGCCCCCTGAGATTTTCCAGGACGGAGCCCTTGAGCCTCATCACTTAGAAGCCGGTGATCCCTTAGGTACAAAAGGACGTAAGTCATTTGCTTCCAAAGCACATTCTCAGAGGCCCCAGGGGCCAGTGAATTGTTCCTGCCACCCCTTCCCCCGCTTTGAGGAGTGGGGTGCACGCTGGCAACCGGGCTGTGGAGCTGACATCCGGCATCGGGCGCTGGGTGCTAACCGTGGGCAGAGGAAGTCTGTCTTGCTTCACGGAGACAGTGGGGCCCAGGCGGCGGGAGACAGGCCACCTTCCCTCAGCACTGAGGTTGGCACGGAGTCTCTGTGGCTGTCTCCAGCCGGCCTGTCTCTGGCAGGAGCACGTGGGCCCCCGTCTAGGGCAGCCGGCACCTTCCTTCCCCATCTGGTGCCCGAGAAGTGGCAGGTTCCCGAGGACGCTTTGGAAGGCAGGCCTATTTAAAGCAGGAGACACAAGCCCCAGCCTCAGAGGCATGTGCTACCCCCAGATGCACAAACCCACAGGGGAGGACGCTTGGCAACATGTCTGGCCCTGAGAAAACGGGGGGGGGGGGGGGGCCGGAGGGGTGGCTCTCGTTCCAGGGTGAGTGATGCAGGGACCGGGAGGAGGCAGGACGCCGAGCCCAGCCGTCACCCTGCCCGGGCCTGGAGGTGCTGTGGCTCCCCGTGGGGTCAGGCTGCACGGTGCGGGGGGGGGGGGGGGGGGGGGGGGGAGGGCCCCAGAATTGGGCCTGCAGGCGGGTCTGCGGGAGCATGCAGAGCCAGGGCCTATTCCTGCCGTTTGCCTGACTCTCCCACAGTGACAGGAAAGGCCAGCTCAGACCAGCTCGAGTGCAAGGCCAAGGTCCGCTGGTCCGCTGGTGGGGACCACAGATCCAGAGCGGGGCGGTTCTGGAGGCAGGCGGCCTCGGGGACCCCACGGCAGGGGCCCAGGCGCCCTCGCTCCTCCCGAGAGCTGCCCACACGCCTCACGGTCCCCGCCCCGCCTGCTCCAAGCTCTCGGTCTCATTTCCATCCAGAAATGGAAATTTCCTCCCAGAGCCCCCGGCTGAGTGACTGGTACTTCTATTTGTCTCCAACGGAAGCCACGAGATCTGGACGGTCTGGGTGACCAGCTGGTCTTCGGACACTGAGCCGGAGGCCTCTGGCCAGCCTGAGACTGACCCGCGTCTGTGCCTGCGGGCCCGCGTGGCGGCCGTGCCCAACAGAAGCTGGGGGGAGACGTCTTCCTTGGAAGTGAAACGGGCCCACGGTTCCGTGAGCTCCCCAGTGAAAATGAACAGAGAGGAAATGGGGTTTTCAGCCTCATCAGACACTCGCGGTGCCTGGCGGTGCCTCGACCCTGGGGCTGCCCCAACGCAGGTGCTCATGGGAGCCATCCAGGGAGGCCTCGGGGAGCCCACTCGCCAGAGAACCACCCACTGAAGCCCCACGAGCAGCCCCGGCCAGCTCCCGAGAGCCCAGCTGCTGCCCCCAGACGCCCCTGAGGCCCCACGGAGTCTGGAGCAGGATTTCGGGCCCTCCAGGCAGCTGGAGAGCAGGTCCCCAGTTAGTGGTCCGAGCAGGTTGTGGGTCTGAGACGGCCCGGAAAGGCCAGGCCGCAGGGGAAAATAAACACTCGTCGACACTCCACTTCTGTGAAAGAGCGGCTACCTTCCAAGAAAGCGTGAGCTCGGTCTTACCCCACGAAACAGAAGCAAACAGACCTCGGGAAAACGCTGCAGGCCCAACGCCCCGCGACAAGACCTTTATTCCGCCCACTGAGATGCTTTTGTGACACGGAGCACGTGGCCAGGACGCACCCCGCACGCGTGTGCTGGAGAGGCAGTGGCTGGCGGTCACGGAGCGGCCCCTGTCTGCTGACACTGTCCCGAGACGCCGAGTCCCGTGAGCGAGCCCAGCGCTGACCGGGCCTCCAGGCCTGGCCCACCGTGGGCCCCGCCCCCCAGCCCCCCAGAGCCACCTTCTCTAAGGGACGTTCCCACACAGGCAGGGGCTGGGCCTCAGGCCCTCGGGCCCCACAGACACCTCGTGAAGTCCTGGCCACTCACCCCCGTGAATATGGCCCATCTGGCTTTGCTTAGCTCAACCCACCTGCCCACAGAACGAAGGGCTCCACGGGGTCCCGCCGGGGTTTCCTAACCTCCTGCCACGACCCTCAACTAGTGTGCCCCCCAGAACGCAGGAACCCTACACCCACCGCAGCGAAACAAGCCACTTCCCAGAAGCCTGTGCAGAAAACGGGCCAGCCCCTGATAACAGCCTAACCCAAGGCAGGAGGACAGGAGGCCGTCCCCAGGGCAGGGGGACAGGAGGCCGTCCCCAGGGCAGGGGGACAGGAGGCCATCCCCAGGGCAAGGGGACAGGAGGCCGTCCCCGGGGCAGGGGGACAGGATGCCGTCCCCAGGGCAGGGGGACAGGAGGCCATCCCCAGAAAGCGTTCGTGCACCTACCAGGACCATCCAACTTCTGAGACTTCATCTTGAAGCACTAAGGGGGGACTGAGACGCGTCCGGTAAACAAAGGCACGACGGCCACCCTGTCCCAGAACCCACTGAAACCCAGAGAGGTTGAGGAAAGCTGGACCCCATGTAAGGACAGAGGCCCATGAGGGGCCACCATGGGGAGACCCCCAGACGTCAGAACCGGAGCCCCAGTCCCCCGCAAGTGGAGGCTCAGGTGACACTAGGGTGGTTTGGGCAGCCGCAGACCCCACAGACCCGCACAGCTGGGCCCGCGGAGGACGGGGCGACCCAGGGACGTGCACAGACCCCGCACCCCGCACCCTGGAGGGGCTCAGTGGGCCTCGCACCCCGGGCAGGAGACCCCCGCAAGGGGCCAGCCACCCGCCTGCACCCCCTCAGGGATCCCACCCGCCGGGCACCCACCTGCACCCCCCCGGGGAGCCCACCACCAGCCATACCATTTCTGCCCTCTTGTCACTTCTGCCTCGGAAAATGCAGGACACCAGGAGACACTTTTTAAAAACTATAATTTTTAATCACCTGATTTTGACAAGAAAAGATGTGGCATCTATGGAAAAGAACCAGGATGCTATTTTTCCCATTTAGAGACCAAGAAAAGTCTTGAACATGTAAACGTGAGAGCCAGGGTGGTGGGGAAAGAGTCACCAGAGCCCTCCTGGAGGGCAGGACGAAAAGATGAGACTACACAAGACAGAACAGAAATGATATATGAATTAGATCTGTTCAGGAAATCAAATTTCTGGTTTCCAGGAATTGGAAACAGAAAAAAAAAAAAAAAAAAAGATTGCTCCTGGGTGGCTCAGTCGGTTAAGCGTCCGACTTCCGCTCAGGTCATGATCTCACAGTTTGTGAGTTTGAGCCCCGTGTTGGGCTCTGTGCTGACAGCTCGGAGCCTGGAGCCTGCTTCGGATTCTGTGTCTCCCCATCTCTCAGCCCCTCCCCTGCTCGTGCTCTGTCTCTCTCAACAATAAACAAATATTAAAAAAAATTTTTTTAAGAAAATCTGGAAGGACATAGGTTGGAGTAGGGCAAGAGGTGATCTCTGGGCTCAAACTCCTGGTGAATTTACCTCTTCCTTGATACTTTCCTACGTTCTCAGGTTTATTACAATTAAAATATAGGAATTGTACAACCAACAGCTATTTTGGAGACTGTGTTCCATGAACCTACTAGAGAAGGGTCCCCGAGGAAGGCCCCCACAGGCTCCCTATGGCAGCTAACCCCCCACATGGCCGGCGGGGGAGTTGGTCTGGTCCCCGGGCAGGTGACCAACGATAGCTCAGAGCCTCGAGTTGCAAGCCTCTTCCCCGCTGAGGGCAGGTCAGAACCTGTTGCTCACAAGTGTCCCCTCAGTCTTCCCCGAAGGTGGCCGGCAGCACGTTGCTCCCAAAGTGGCCCAGGACCCCACGGGCCTCTCCCAAGAACGTTCTAGAAAAGAGTCCCACGCTGCCCAGGAGAGTCATCTTCCCAGGAGGGCCCTGGTATCTCGGATCCTCGGTGCTCCTGGGCACTGGCTTTTTGGGAGCGGCAAGAGGGAGCAATGAAATTCTGGGGCACCAGAAATTCCCTCCCGACCCCTCCCCACCGTCAGCCACTGGCCACTGTGGTCAGAGCCGGGCAGCCCGGCTCTTCTAACCCCGGCCTTTCTGGGGCATCACGACAGCACCGGGCATCCTCAGGGGTTCTCTCCCGAGGCACGAGGCGCCTGCGAACCTGCACGGCAGGTGCCACCAGCTCACTCCTTCCTGCCGCCGGGGGGTCCCCAGCGCGGACGGGCAGGTGGCCGGCTCACCCCTCCCAGCTGAAGGCGTCTAGGCTGTTTCCTGGTCTGGACGAGGGCAAATAAAGCCTCTACCATCGCGCGTGGCCGGTTCCTAGGTGAACTACCTTCCTGTTTCCCAGGGGTGCCTCTCTAGGACGGGGTCACTGGGCTCTTTTGTACACAAATGGCAGGTAATAGCATGTTTTCTCATTACAGACTTGGATTTGTTTATATATCCCGAAGACAGGTCTTCACGGGAATGTGATTTGCCAAGACTCCCCCCACCCCCTTTGTGGCTTGGCCTTTCCTCTCCTCAACAGCGCCTTTCACAGAGGAGAGTTTCCTTTTGGTGCAATTCACTTCTTTTATGGTTTGTGATTTTGGTATCATACCTAAGAAACCTTCACCAAACTCAGCGTCACAAAGATTTCCTCCTGCTTTTGACCGGAAATTTTTTTAATTATATTTTTTAAGTTTTTTTAATATTTATTTATTTTTTAGAAAGAGAAACAGACAGCGTGAGCAGGGGAGGGGCAGAGAGAGAGGGAGACACAGAATCCGAAGCAGGTTCCAGGCTCTGAGCTGTCCGCACACAGCCCCATGAGGGGCTCAAACCCACAAACCATGAGATCATGACCTGAGCCAAAATCAGACGCTCAACCGACTGAGCCACCCAGGAACCCCTTTTAATTTTTCTTATGGGTATTTAAAATTAAATTGGAGGGACGCCAGGATGGCTCAGTCGGTTGAGCGTCCAACTCTTGATTTGGGCTCAGGTCATGATCCCAGGGTTGCGGAATCAAGCCCCACATTGAGCTCTGTGCTGACAGTGCAGAGCCTGCTTGGGATTCTCTCTCTCCCTCTCTGTCTCTGTCCCCCTCCCGACTTGTGCGCTCTCTCTCTCTCTCTCTCTCTCTAAAAAATAAAAAAATACAATAAAATAAAATAATAAAGCTAAATTGGAGAGCTTGTTGGGATGGAGGAAGATACGCAGGCAATAACCAGGGGAAAACCTGTATTAATTTCAGACACGAAACCATTGTTTCCATGGCACATCAGCCTTTTGACTTAGGTAACGGATGTTCAGGGAGAACACCAGAGGACCCCCGCCCAGCTCTGATCCCCAGCTGCTGACAACTTAAAGCCACCGCCTGATCTGCGGGAACTCCTACCATCCACGTTGGGACACTGCCCTCTGCTGCCCACGGAGCGAACGGCGCTGCTGTCCCCACAACCCGCCCGCCTGCACAGCGGGCCCTCGGGAGCCCACTCCCACGTGAGGCAGGCCCGTGACCTTGGCGCCTTTTCCCAGACAGGCCCCGCCTCCCCCTCATCTCCTGGCTCAGCTCCCACGCTGGCCTCCCCCAAAGGCAGGGGCCCATGGATGGTTCCCCGCAGGCCGCCGTGAGCGCAGAATGCACGAGTGAGTGAGTGCACGGGCCAGCTGAGGGTGTGAAGCAAAGCCCCCGGTGCTGACGGCTCAGAGCCCGGACCCCGCTTCGGATTCTGTGTCTCCCTCTCTCTCTGCCCCTCCCCTGCTCGTTCTCTCTCTCTCTCAAAGAATAAACACTTAAAAAGTAAAAAGAAAATGATGATACAAAAGATTTTTAACTTCGGGGTAAGCAGGATACCAAGCTGTATTTACAATTTAATCAAAATATATGAAAACTACATGTGAAAACGAGCTGACCTGATTATTTCAGGGAGGTGGGACGGTGGAGCTTCCCTCGGGTCTCCCAGCCACCGTAGTAAGCTGTGAGCACAGACACGTAATGGGGCGAGAAATCGATACTCAAGACATGTGGCCCCAGGAAGGTCACAGCCTGGACCGAGCCTCTCGCTACAAGCCCGAACCTCACTCATTCCAGGGAGGGCGGAGGGACAGTCCTCAGTGTCCCCGAGAGACTGAGCTGCCCTGAGTCGTTGAAGGTGGCTGTCACCCAACACAACACACAGGACAGCCACGGTGACTCTTGTGTCCCGCGGCTGAAAAGGACTAGGGGGCCACGCCCCAGCCCTGTGGATGGGGGTCAGGAAGGCACACGTAGTCAGATCTGGGTCACTGTCAGGACACCGGGGGAGCTCGAAGCTCGGGCACGCTGCCTGGGACCCCGGGCGGGCAGGGAGGGGGTCGTGCCCTTCCAGCCCCTGCGCCCCAGGTCACCTGCCAGGTGCAACGACCCAGAGCAGGGGGAAGCCCTGGGCGGCAGGAGCCCCAGCCACGTCTGGAGGGACCCGCCTGCAAACAGGACCCACGCGGGAGGATATGAGAAGGACGAGAGTCAGCGTCGTCATCGGTCTCTCTGCATCCACTAAAAAACGTTGATGTTCCTTGCTTAAGAGTTACCAGAAGTGGCTGACGGGATCCAGTCTTCTCAAAAAATAAACGGCCTGCTGGAAGCCGCTGAGAAAAGCGTTCTGAAGTCTGGGCAGCTAATGCACCCCTTTCGCGGGGGCCGCCCTGGGCGGCGGCTCCAACGGCCACTCGAGGGGGCTCCCTTCACCCTCACTGTCCGGGAGGAAAAGGCTCTGGTTTTAATCCAGGTAGAAATAATTCCGCAGGCTTCTGGGCAGGGAGCCCCCAGCTGTGTTGTCGTGCGTCAGGCCCTCGGTCAGAGGTGTCCGTGACGTTGGGGGGACCCCCACATGGACGGCCAGGAGCAGTGTCCTGCGTTCAGGTCAGTTGCTCAGCAACGTAAATCCCCCCCCCCCCCCGGCCGAGGAAACTAACAGTCCCAGGCCCTGGGAGTCGGGGTGGGGACCCTCTTTCCACTGCGCCCGGCGCCAGTCTCCAGCCTGGTTTGGGGGGGCAGGAACGGATGTGAGGCGCCCCCTGGGCGGGGCAGGATGTGGACCCAGAGAGGAGAGGAGTCAGAGGCCCCGAGGGGTCAGCGTCGGATCTCTTCTGGGGGATCCACACCCAGAAGGCCCACCCGGTATAAACAGGACGCCCACCCGGTGGGCACGCCTGGCCCCCGGCCGGCACCGTTAGTGTTGGAAATGGTTCAGAGCGTACTGTGCACGAGGGAGGCAGCAGGCGCGGACAATCCCGGGCCCCGGGACCGGGGCGAGGGCCAGCCTGGCGTCCTGACGTGGTCGGCTCAGTGGCAGCACCCAGGGGAGGGGCTGCAGGTGCCGGCGGCCCCGTCCGGGTCTCGGACAAGGGCAGCCACTGTGCCCTGTGACTCATGCCTCAGTTAGCCACCGCCGCTCCGGGGACACGCGCCACAATCCATGCCGCGGCGAGGAAGGGCAGCCGGCCGTGCCCACCGCCTTGGCACCCGCAAACGGGAACGAGGATGGATGTTCCAAGCCTTCGATCATCCCCGGACGACGGACAGCCCAAGCGCAGGGAGGAGACAGCCATCTCTACTGACAAGACAACGTCCGTCGTGACGTAGGTCAACGGCGTGACAGGAGAAGTTGCTGAGCCCAGATCCCCTCCCCCGAGACCGCCTAACTCCAAAGAATCAAGCAGAGGGCAGCTACAAGGCTCAGACGGCTTTACCGTGGCCGTGCGAGTCCCAGGAATAAGGACCAGTCTCTACATGTGCGAATTTCTTCCGAGGACGCTTCTAAAGTGGGTCCACGCCGTGCAACAACCAGCGAGTGACCAGGGGAGGCCGTGGCTCTAACGGTGCGTCTAGTGCGTGCAGAACCGCCAGCGTCTCCGCAGGACCCCCGTGCTGCTCCAGGAGGGACAGGTGAGGGAGAAATCCCGGCTGCAGATGGAAAACACCGTGTGCTGGCTGACTGCGGGGCGGGGCGGGCCGGCAGCTGGGCAGGAGAGCGGAGCGGTGGGCACTAAACCGCCAGCTTCCTTCCGGCATCGAGACCCTGGCTGTGCTCCTCAGGACTCTCCAGAGAAACAGAACCGGAAGCAGGGCCACGGGGACGTGTATGGGCGTGTGCACGGATACCTGCAGAGGGAGAGAGATTTTAAGGAATCGACTTCTCAAGTACCAGAGGCCGCCACGTCCACGTCCAAACTCCACGCAGCAGACGGCCAGGAAGGGTTGCTGTTGTGGCTTGAGCTCCAAGGCCCCCCGCTGGCAGAACTCCCCCTTCCAAAGAGGAGACCAGACTTTTTCTTCAGGCCTTCGACTGATGGGATGAGGCCCACCACATGGTGGAGGGGAATCTGCTTTACCCAAAGTCTACTCATGTAGATGTTCATCTCTTCCAAGAAACACCTCCACGGCGACATCTAGAATAACATCTGACCAAATGTGTGGGTGTCGTGGCCCAGACAAATTGACACATGACAATAACCATGGCACAGGCCTTGAGAGACAGTGCCCCAGAGCAAAGAGCCACGTGAATGCCCAGGAGAGCAAACGTTTCCCCAGAACCTGAGAGGGACTGCTGAGTACGTTCAGCCACCCCCACCCCCACCCCCACCCCGGAAGGAGGACGAGACAGGGAGACTCGTCTCTGGGTGGAAAAGAACCTTCTGCAGACAGTGCGCACACAGAGCGGGACCTGAGTTGACAGAAGGAGGCACCGTGATCCTCGGGGAACCAGCTCACGTTGCAAAACACATCAACGCTTTCCACAAGAAGGTGTGAGCCTGGAGCCACGGGGGCCAGAATCCCAAAGAGATCTTTGTGTCTTCTTTTCTGAAATAAGCAAAATGGTGTTTGAATTCGTACGGAGGATTCCGAACGTCGGTAAGTAGCCAAGAAGGTTTTTTAAGTGGTGAGACGGGGATCACGCCTAATGGATGGGAGAAGCCCCACGTCGCCGGGGGATCCTGACCGCATAGCCCAGTCCCGGGAGGAAGATCAAGGACCCCGCGAGATGCCTGAAGCTGGTCGAGTCATCACGGCCGTGTAGACAGACCGACCGACGGCGGCAGTGACTTGGTTAGCGTGAGGCGTGGGCATTTTTGGCTCTGAAGGAAGAAATCCAGAATCCTGTGTCGTGCCGTGCGTGAAAATAAACCCCGTGTGGAATGTAGAGCCTGGGAATATTACCAGGTAAGCAGCCTTTCACACCCTTGGGGGGAGAACTTCACCCGTAAGGTGAGGTGTCCAGAAGCCACAAAGTAATTGGGTCCGTCTCGCGAACCACAAGACCTTTCTTGTCTATCATTTGTTCCTGGTACTCTTGCCAGACTTTAAATGAAAAGTGAATGTCCCTTAAATCAGGAGGTTCCTACACACTGACGAAAACACACACCCACTCGGGGGTGTGAAGAGGCGTCCCCGGGAGAGACGTGAGCAGCCAGCGAAGGGAGACGGTCCTCGGCCCCCCGCAGGCCGGCGGCACCCGGGCGTGGAGGTGACCCAGCCAGCCAGCCCAGGTGACAGGGCGTTTTGGGGGCGGGGGTGCTGAGCAGAGAGGAGACCAGCCGTCAGAGTCGGGGGCCGCCGGACCAAAGGGATCCAGAAGCCGCAGACGCAGCCTTGGCCGTCACACCCCAGCACAGCAGACAGTGACGTTACCATCCCTGGGCTTTACCCGCTTTAGGGAACAGTCTGGTGACAAAGGAAAAATGTCCTGGCCCACGAGGTCGTCACTGAAAGGGTCCTGGGGCCAGGAAGGGGGCCGTGCCTGGAACCCATGTCCCACACCCAGAAAAAAGAGAAATTTCCTCGAAACTCTGGGAACGTGCCAGAGTGTTCGACAAGGAGCCCGAGCACAGACAGGGCTCGTCTGCAGGGATTCTGGACGGCAGACTGGGTCTGCCAGAGAAGTGTCAGCACGGCCGTCCTGAAGCTCCCTCCTTATGGTCCTCTCGGCCATCGAAGGGGAAAGCAGTTCTGACAGGAAGTTCCATCCCGTGAACCTGGCATTCTCCCGGTGCAAGGGGATTTTTTTTTTTTTTTTTTTTTTTAAGCTAAACCAGAGGAGGGAGCCGGTCTCTGCACATTGGGCCCAACAGCTCCCTCGGATGATCTGACAGAGTCCTCTTTCCATCAGCTGATTTCTCTTGGTTCCGATTTCTCCAGGAAACTCCGGGCAGCACACGCTGCCCCTTCCTTCAAAGCGAAGCCGCCTGGGGGTAATTATCAAGCGGGGGGTTGTTGTCAGAACCTTGACAAATGACACTTTACGTCATAACGCACTCGCGACTGCCCTAAAGAACAAAATACCGTGGGGCTGAAGACGGTAAGACAAACACCGTGTTTGCACAGAGCAGTTCCTGAAGCGGCTTCCCTGCCAGTGCACCCTGGCCTCCGGGGCTCACCTCCCACCAGCCACTCGTGGGCAGTTCTGGGGAAACAAAATGCAGCTGTCCGCAGGCGACCCCAACTTGGATCGGGTCGGCGTGTCCGGAATTCACCCCCACGAGCAACACGAGCCCTGAGCATGCTTGAGTCTCTAAGACATCTTCTTCCCTGATTTAAGCCCCTTTCTTTTCTTTGGAGAGAGACTTTTTTTTTTTTCCTCTTGATGTTTATTTCCTTATTTTGAGGGAGGGAAGGGGCAGAGAGAGAGGAAGAGAGAGAATCCCAAGCAGGCTCTGAGCTGCCGGCGCAAAGCCCGACTCGGGGCTTGAACCCGCCAACCGTGAGATCACGACCCGTGCTGAAATCAAGAGTCGGACATGTAACCGGCTGAGCCTCCCAGGCGCCCCTGATTTAAGTCCTTCTGTTGCCAAATTGAAAAGCATCCATGAGATCCTATTTGTTTAATGTTCAATCAACATATTTTCAAAAAAGCAACCTGTGAAAAAATGATGTCAAGTCTTTCTTGTCCCAAAGTGTCACCCTGGTTTCACTCTGAGCAGCCGTGTGAGGCACCATCTCAATCTGGTCTCATTTTCCCTGAATCTGAAATAGGCCGACCCTCCTCCACACCATGACGCTCTGCAGGGAAGGAGTCACAGGGGAGGCGAGTCAGAGCCTGGGCGGGGCACTGGCCAGAAGCGAGGTCCTTCCAGAAACGCTGTCACCGGCCAGCAGCAGGCCCTTCCAGCCCGGGCGCACCCGGCGGTGCCTCCCGGGGGAGGGTGGTGGAGTGGGAAGGACGCCCGGTACACAAGGGAGGCCGCCTGGAGCCGTGTCCCTGTGGAGAGTCTGTTTGCTCCCACCCCCGGGACCTGTGTCTCCTCCTGGCCCGGCACCGCCCCCACCCGGCCCTGCAAGGTCTCGAGGAAAGGGCCCCTCGTGCCCCGTCTGGAACCTTCCAAGCCTGCTTGCCCTCCGAGGGTATCGCTGTGCCTCTGACATTTGCTGGCCTGGGAGGGGACGGCACCCTCTGCCTGGTCCCTGCTGAGCGGAGTGGCTTTTGCGGTTCTTCGAGTGTCATCACAACCTCTGGGACCCGGGGACCCCCAGGTCTGCCCCCGCACTGTCTGTGAGCTCCGCCTGGCCTCCTCCCACACCCAGCCGCCCACGCCAGGCTTTACCGGCCGGCACGCGGGCTGTCTCAGATGTGGGGTCCGCATCTGGAAGCGTGTGTCCTTCTGTAAAAGCAGCTGGAGTCTTACGCTGAAGATGTTCTAGACGCTATTTCTAAGTTGCTTTGACTGGGGGCGGACTCCAGGGCGCTGGCCCCGGGCCATCTCTGCGTGACCACGCATCCCAACAACACGTGTTTGACCAACTCGGGGAGACCTCCACCGGTTCCAGCTGGGGAGAGGGCAGACCCTAAACTGGAGGTCGAGTTTGTGGATCGATGTCAACTGTTCCCCAAGAGCGGAGAGAGACAAGCCTGTGCAGGGGAGTTAAGATGGAAAATTAAGGAATCAGTCTGGCCTCTTCTTGGGCCGTGTGGAGCTGTCCCAACGGTTGGAACGAAGGCAACAGGATGGCCAAGGCCACCTCGAGGCACTCCACACCCCGGCCGAGCTAGGGTGGGGGGTGTTCCAGGCAAGGGGCTGGAGCCCCACGGCTGGCCCGGCATCAGAACCCCCGGACCCAGGCAGCCGGAGAGGGGGTGCTGTGTGTAGGGGTCACCTCCAGCTTCCTGAGCTCCTGGCCCTCCACCTGCCTTTCCGGGACCTTCCCGGCTGGTGTCTGCCCCCAGCTAAGAGCGTGGACCTCCTTTGTGAACAGCTCGCATCAGCAGATGCTTCCTGGCTGAGGTGACACGAGCACCCAGCCCTGGGCTGTGGTCATAGCTGGGAGCTCACACTGCACCTCAGGCCCGCCTACTGGGCTGTCACCTGAGGCTGAGGCTCTGACGAACAGACAACGTTGCTGTCCCCAGACCCCGAGTGGGGGACCCACGGCCAGCCCTGGCCTGAACATGAAAACACAGCCCAGTGAACCCGACCGGTCCCCGGCAGGTGGCCCAGGGACACAGGTGCTGGGGGGAGCCCTGAGAAGAACCCACAGCTCTGCCCCCTCGCTCCAGGGGTGGCCACGCTGGACCCGGCCGCCGGCACGTCATGCTGGGGAGGGGCACCAGGGAGAGAGTGAGGACGCAGCGCTGAGGCCGGACCCCCACCCCAGGCCCCAGTCCTGGGCACCTGCCTGGGCGTCGGGAAGGATCCACCAGAACACGTGGACAAGGACTTTGTAACCTGCCAAGAAGTAAATAAACGGGGTTATTAGGACGATGATTATCCCTCATCACATCACCCGTGTTCGTGACTGCAAAGCGCTTCTGAGCAGAGCACGTCAGGACACCAGCGCTCGTTAAACACGCCAAGTGATTCCACACCATTTTGCTGACCTTCGCATTAATTCTTGCCTTTTCTCTCCTCATTAAATCCTATTCCTGGAGCTGTTATTAGCTCCCCGGCCTCTCCCCGGATTAAATAATGACCCAGGATCACTCCCGTCAGTGTTTCCCATTTTCATTACACCAGCGGCCCGAGGCACCCCCACTTTGGAGGCGTCTGAGACGTTTGGTGCCATTGCCTGCTGATGAGCCAGGCCTCACTCAGTCACCCCCATTAGTGCGCACGGAGTGTGCCTCTCACACCAATTATTGAAAGCTTGGGCTTTTCGGGGGAGGGGGGAAATTCACTTTTACAAATAATTGGGCGGGGATTTGATCTTCCCTGCAGTGAAAGGACAGTAATGATTCCCATTCTGTCTGCCAAATTCCTGCCTTGAAGTTTGAGGGAGGAGAAGGAGCCATTCTTTCTGACAGCAGACAGGAGGCCCCCCTCCCGGTGCCTTCTTTTGATCTGGGTGGAGGCCACCTTGTCGGCCTGTGGGCGAGCATCCAAAGGAGCCTCTGACACCAGCATCGGCCCCCACACAGCCCCCCGCCCACAGCGCCCCTCAAGTACTTACTGGCTCGTGCTGGGAACGCGGGACTTGATTCCTTGTGGGCCGAGTACTGCCTTGCAGGGCTTGGAAGTGGCTTTGGAGTTCCAGGTGGGTCAAGAGCAAAAAAATCAGCAAACCACCTCAAACAAAGGACTCAGACAGACGGCTCTCCCACGTTGACAGGCAAATGACCAATCAGCACATGAAAAGATGCCCAGTGTCACTGACCCTCAGGGAACCGGCAGATCAAAGCCACGCTGAGACCCAGCACGTTCCTTAGGTGGCCTATTATCTTTTTAAGTTTTGTTTATTTAAGTCATCTCTACGCCCCAAACAGGGCTGGAACTCACAACCCAGGGATGAAGCGTCACCGGTTCCTCCCACTGAGCCGGGCGGGCGCCCCTAAGTTGACGATTATTAAAACAATGACAACCAGAAAACACGTGTTGGTGAGGATGTGGAGAGATTGGAACCTTGTCCACTGACGTGGGAACGTCAAACGGTGTAGCCGTGTGGACAGCGGTGTGGCGGGTCCTCAAGATTAAACACAGAATCACCGCACCATCAGGCGATCCCACTTCCGGGCGCCCCCCCCCGAACTGAAAGCGGGGCCTCAGACAGACACCCCCGTGTGCACGGCAGCAGATTCACAGAAGCCCGCAGGTGGAAGGGACCCGAGTGTCCACCGTGGACGAGCGGGTAAATGTAGCGGTCCGTCCACACGGCATGACGTCCCCCGGCCTCGCGGGAGGCAGACGCCTGCCACGCGCGGAGGAGCCCCGAGGTCGCGATGCCCGGTGACAGAAGCCGGATGCAAAAGGACAGGTCCGGTGTGACCCCCACCCTCTCGAGGTCCCCGGAGCCGTCATGTTCACAGAGGGCAGACAGACAGAGGGAGTAGGGGAGGGGACGGGGACCTGGTGTCTGATGGGGACAGACCTTCCAGGATGGGAGAGTTCTGGGGATGGAGGGTGGGGGTGGCTGCCCGCTGGGCGATAACATGCAGATTTCACATTATGTATATTTTAAATAAAAATACGTATAATAAGCAAAAAGCAAAGTAAAAATAAAATGTACCAAAAAAAAAAAAAAAAGGTCAAGGCAGGTCCCTTGGTCACCCCTGGACAGAGCACAGCAGGACTAGTCAGATGAGGTAAATGTATGGGCTCGGGAAGCATGGGGGGCACCCGCCCCCACCGCCCCCACCACAGCCCACACAGTCGAGGGAGAGGCAGCCTGGGGGCACCCGTCATGGCCATCTCTGCCCAAACCCTCTAAGCCCTGAAAGTACTTTATAAGCTGACTAGAGGCAAGAATGAATATTGCTTTACATTCGAACAATAATAAACTAAAATTTTAAGTTGATTATATTGAACCTGCCCCATATTTATGATCCCAAGACATTTGGAGATCGCAGCCAAATGGACTGACAGATTTTGGGTCCCTTCATGCTGCAGAGCAGACCCGGAGCCCCGAACCCCAGGCTGGGCCTGCTCTGCCCTTTTACACAAGAGGGGGTGCGTGTTTCGTGGTCCCCTTCCTTCCGGGGAGGAGCTTCTGCACCCAGCCTGGGAACTAAGGGGGACCCCACTTGGACTCCTGAACTAAGAGCGTTTATCACAAACAATGTAACGAATAGACTGAGGGCCGCCTGGGGGACTCAGTGGGTTAGGCCTCCGACTTCGGTTCAGGTCACGATCTCACAGTTCACGAGTTCGAGCCCCACGTCAGGCTCTGTGTTGATAGCTCGGAGCCCGGAGCCTGCTTCGGATTCAGCATGTGTGTGTCTCTCTCTCTGACCCTTCCCCACTCACACTCTGTCTCTCTCAAAAATAAATAAACATTAAACTTTTTCAAAAAAAAAGAATAGACTGATACCAGCAAGTAGCCTTCTGGGCGGCCTTTGGGTTCTGAGTCCTGGCAGGCGGGTCGACTTCCCGGTACTTGGCCGAGGAGCAAAGCCACTGCCACAGTGAGGCGAGGGGGAGAAATGACTCAAGGTTTCTTGGGAAGCTGAGGACAAACGGGGATATCAGTGACACACATCCATGTGATAATTGCACTGAGTTTTGTCCTAAACCTACATTCGTGGACATGAAAAGACTTAAGGGGAGCAGGGGAGGACATTGGAGAAAGGATGAACTTGCCAACAGGAAGGCAGTGGTCATGCTGTGGCCATCTGACCTCTGGCTGGCCCTTCAAGGTAGCCCAGCTCTCCCAGCATGCACAGCGATGGCCTGCCCCCACATCCTGGGACTCTCCCAGCATGCACAGCGGTGACCTGCCCCCTCTCCTGGGACTCTCCCAGCATGCACAGCAGAGGCCTGTCCCCCCCATCCTGGGATTCTCCCAGCATGCACAGCGGTGGCCTGCCCCCTCTCTTGGGACTCTCCCAGCATGCACAGCAGAGGCCTGTCCTCTCCATCCTGGGATTCTCCCAGCATGCACAGCGGTGACCTGTGCCCCCACATCCTGGGACTCTCCCAGCATGCACAGCGATGGCCTGCCCCCACATCCTGGGACTCTCCCAGCAGGCACAGCGATGGCTGTACCCTCCCTGGAGGTGGATATACAGGCCAATTGCCACAGAGGCTCCTTACTTTTCTGCAAAGACGGGGCGAGCCCTAGGCCTGCTGACAGAGCGTGCCACACAAAACTATAGCCACGTGCAGATATTACATCGAAATTCAAATTGGTTCAGGTCAGATAAAACTTTAAATTCGGTTCTTCGGCCACACCAGCCACATTTCAAAGGTTTCATAGCACCATGTGGCTAATGGCCACCATGTTGGAGAAACCTAGAACATTCCATCTTGGCGGGACGTTCTGTTCACAGAGTCCCCTTAGGAGTAAAACTCCGATTCTGACCTCAGGGCTGCGCTCCCCCAGTCTGGGTGGTGAGGCCACCCAGAGGATCAACTGTTTCACACCCAGGCAGTGGCCCTGAAGCAGCGAGCAAGTCCTGAAGCAGGAGGAGGAACTCAAGAGGACTCCCCTTCCTGCCACATGCCCAGTGGGTGTTTCTGGAATATCTGCCAAGGCCTAAGCAGCCGATGGAGGCACAGCCACGCTGGTGTCCCCGGAAAATGGAGGGCAGGTGGTTCAGGAGAGTGGCGTTGTGGCCCTGCCGGGGAGCACCTCAGAGCCACAAGTCCACGTTTACTAATTAAAGGCACAGCATCACCCATTTAGGGCGTGGGGTCGACTTTACACCTCCTAAAGCCTCCTCACAGCTTTTGTTACTGTGCCAGAATGTGATCTCCGTTGAAATTTTTCTTCTAGCATTCTATTAAAAGTGTTAATAAGCTATATTTAAGACCCAACCGTGCAATTATGTCGAGCAGACTAAATAAATCAACACTGGCTCTGACTCTGTTCAAGGGAAGAAATTGAACTGCTACCAATTTAACAAATATTTTAAAAGTCAAAGCTGATGAACATTTGCCTACTGTCCAAAATAAGCATATTTGATTTATGATGATAAACACGTGAGGCCACTACCTGCAAAGCCCTGTGCTGGGGGGTGAGGAAGGCAAGTAGGGGGTGCCATGCTAGACCTGGGGCGGACGTGGGGGCGCAGGAGGGTGAAGCAGGGCAAGAGAAAAGCATTTGAGGGGACCAGGTTTCTCTGACACACGCAAGAGCTCACCTGAGAGTAGCATTTAAAACACGGCCCCCTGGGCGCCTGGGTGGCGCAGTCGGTTAAGCGTCCGACTTCGGCTCAGGTCACGATCTCACGGTCTGTGAGTTCGAGCCCCGCGTCGGGCTCTGTGCTGACAGCTCAGAGCCTGGAGGCTGCTTCGGATTCTGGGTCTCCCTCTCTCTCTGCCTCTCCCACGCTCATGCACGTGTGCTCGCTCCCTCTCTCAAAAACAAACAGTAAAATAATAAATTAATAAAGTTCAGAAATTCAAAGGAAGTTTTAAAAAATGTTGAGCACGAAACGAGCCCCACATTCAAGAGAAATGAATCTTCAGGCCTAACAGTAGAATTTTCTGGGAAACCTATTTGAAATCCATGTATTTAGCGTATCAGATAATTGGGAGATGTAGGAGAAAGGTAGTGAAAATGAACGAATCGTCACTTCGTGGTCTCCCCAGGAGCCCCGCCGACGGCACGGAGTGCCCTTGAGCCTCGCATGTCCGTGGCACCAGAGGTTCAGTCCTGCAGCCACAGGCTCACCACTCCTCACCTGCCACATGCAAACTAGGGAGCCGGGTGGGCTGGCCGGAGAGCAGCTCGCAGGGAGCAGGGTGCACGCAGTGACTGTTCCCGCCCGGCACAGCGTCCCGACACCTCCTGTGCGCCCTGCACCGGGGACACTTGGGGGCCCCAGGGTTCGCAGGCAGGGGCTTACTTAGGGGGTCTCCCACACTGACCACAGCGGAAGGGGGAAGCACGGACCCAGCCCGGCCCTCAGGTTGTTCACGGTCTGGAGGAAAACAAGACCGTGTGCCTCGTGTTGGGGTACAATGCTTTTAGTTGTCCAAACGTCTTCCCCGAAGCCCAGCATCTCCACCTGGGGCCCCTGACCCCCACCCTCAAGCTGACCCCTGGGGAGCCTCAGAGGCCATGTCCCTCGTCTGTGGACGTGAGCCCCCCGGTCTTCTCCAGCCCTTCGTGCAGACTGCCGTGGCCCTGGCCTTGAGAAGCCCGGGGCCCGGTGGGTTTGGGGGAGCCCTGGCCCTGGCTTTCCCAGCCCACCGACCCTCAGCTGTTCGGTCAGGACACCCGGTGCCCTGATCAGCAGGTCCCCCAGCCAGACACCAGGCTCCCCGTGCCTCCGCTACCCGATGCCCTCAGTCCTTCCTGCCTGGCCATGTAAATGGGGACCCCCCCAGTCCATCAGAGAGGCTCCCCGGTGCTTGGCCTCACGCGGGAAGGGGTCCAGAGCCTGACCCCTGTCCTCCCAAAAGGCTCCCAACCTTCATGCTCGGGTGGCTTTGCTGCCACGGGATCCGGGGAGGTGGCCTGCCCAGCCTGGCGGGGGTGTAGGGAGTGGGGGGGGAGGGGTGGGGAGGGACCTCCCACCTTGCTCCATTTATGTGACTTCAAGGGCGGGTTATGGGGCCCTTCCCAGAGTGTGGCACCAAATCTCATCAACCAGGAAGGAGGTGAAGAGGCCACCAGTCCCTCATGCAGCTCACCGACAAGAAGCCCGCCAGCCCACACAGAGGATTACACGGGTCCAGTCCCAGGAGCTTAGGTGGTGGGCCATCCCTGCGGGGGACCTTTATCCTGAGCAAAGGATGGCCCAGGTGCGGCGGGACATGGTGACAGACAGCCCTAGAAACTGGTTGGAAAGCAGGGCTTGGCCCCTAGTGGTTCCAGTGATGCCCTCGGGCCTGGGCCCCTGGCTGCTCTGAGAAGAGGTCCTGAGGGCCTGTCCCAACCATAACCCCCTGCCCCTGCCCCTTCCTGCCCCCTGCCCACCTCCCATCCCCCACTTCACCCCGGACCCTCTCCCCTCCTGCTCCCTGACCCCCTCCCCCTCCTGCTACCTGGACCACTCCCCCCCCCATCACTGACCATCCCTTCCAACTGCTCCCTGACCAGGAAGACCTGGGCCGAGGGTAAGAACAAGGAGCCCAAAGCTGGGCCCAGTTTGGCGGCAGGGAGGCTCTGACCCCCCCTCCAGTTGAAAGCAGAGCAGCACGAGGCCCAACCCCCCAACCCCCTGCCTCCCCAGAAGGACATTCCTCAACCGCTACCCCTGTCTGTTCCTTCAGGGTCTCCTCTGTCCTGGAAAGGGGCTTCGTTCCCTCCAGGGCTGCAAATCTAACTGAAACTCCAACCGAATGCAATTTTTCCTAGAAAATGGTGTTTGGACGGTCCCCAGGACCACCCCGCCCAGAGCTCCTCGTTCACAGGGATGTGGCCGGACCCCTGCGGCAATGCTGCAAACCTGGGGGTACAGCATGTTTTCTCTCTCTGGGGGACAGCCCCAGCCTCGATGACAGATGTGAGGCTTTGTCTCTCATCCTGGGCTGTTGGCTTGACCCCGACCCCAGTCCTCCAGACCTGCACGGCCGCCTCCCACATCCGGCAGCTGCTTCGTCCTGCAGCACTGGGCCGTCTGGCCGTCTGCAGAGGTTCTGTGGCTGGTTCCACCTGGGCCCTTGGTTCATGGCACTGTCCCCTCCCCACCCAGCCCTAGGCTCAGTGACAGGTGATTCTGATTCTCCCCCCCCCCCCCCCGCCCCAGGGTGACTTTGCAGACTCAGGAAAGGAGGTGGCAAAACCTTCAGGGAGGGGTTGCTGTCCAGGAGCAGGGGTGCGGGGAGGCCTGGTGCTCCCTGCTCCCCTCTTTCTTCTTTGTGGTCCCTGAGGCTGGAGAAGGAGGGGCCTGCAGACCCCGCCACATCCTGCCTCCCCACTGACCCGCCCTCCCCTGGAGGGGGGCGGGGTTCAGCCTGGAGTGGGGGAGGGGGCCGGCAGGTCTCATCAGCATCCCGTTTTCCCTGTGATGATGTTGGGAAAGACACTTCCTACCCCGCCTGGTGCCATTACTTCACCTATGAGGGGATCACAGGAATCCTCCTAAAAAAGTTTGTTTGAAAGGAAATGAGATACACATGTGACCCCAGATGTAGAACTCTAGAATGATCTAGACTAGGTATGTTTAATTTTTAACATTACGCTTGGTGGTTTTAGGTCACATGCGGTTTGATATGCAAGCATTTATTTTGCTGAACTTGCATGTGTGGCTGCGTCCTTAATAAACAGCCTGACCTTGATGTTATGCTGAGACCGAATCCTGGCCAGGACCACAAGGCCACCACACTGGCTTCAGGGGCCACTGGGCCTGGAGCTTGATTTCCAAGGAAGTCAACAACATGCCCCCCCAGGGCGTCCCTGCAGCGTGTCCCTTCCCCGCCTTCCCCACTGCTCCGGGGACTCCTGGAGGGTAGAGGACTCTTCCCAGGGGAGGGGTCTCCAGTGCAGAGCTGGGCTCCGAGCGCACAGGCACTGAGCTGATGTTTGAGCTCCGAATCCCACCATCGCTCGTTCACAAGGGGGTCACAGAGCCCCCAGGGACGGCCCCATGTCTGTTCTGCCCAGTGGACCCCTCTGGGGCGAGGAGAAGCCTCGGCTGGAAGGACAGCCCACGAGGACATGGATGTGAGCAGCCCTGAGGGACAGAGGGGTGGCCGCAAGTGGGGCTGGCGCTCCGCTGGGAGGAAGCTCCAGGAAGCTGGAGGCCCTCCACTCCCGGCCGCCTCGGAGGGTGGCGATGCCCCTCCCCGGTCCTCCACACCCTCCCACCATCCCAATGCCCCCCTGCTGAGGCCAGATGGAGGGTGTGAAATGTCACAAGTGGACACCACGCAGAGGTGCCCCCCCCCCATCCTCCCTGGAGACCAGCTCAGCACGGGGGGTCGGCACCCTGGGCCCAGCCAGCCCTGCTTCCGTGCTTTGGCCCCGTGAGACCGTCAGCAATTCCTTTCCCGGCCCGCTGGCAGGGAGCCTTGTGCACGGACGGTGCTGGCCAGGGCACGCCTGCAGGCCAGCCACAGGGCTGGCGCTCACCCCGTGACACTGCCTGTACGCTTCTGGCCTCCAGAACTCTGAGAGATTCCATTTCTGTTGCTTTAAGCCTCCAAGTTTGCGTAATTAATTATTAGAGTAGCCACAGGACAACAACACACAAACCCATCTGCTTTTTCTGTTCTTTGTATGTTTTTGGATGCAAGTCCCTTCTCAAATGTTTCTTTTGCACGTATTTTCTAGCA
This sequence comes from Herpailurus yagouaroundi, assembly GCF_014898765.1. Classification (NCBI taxonomy): domain Eukaryota; kingdom Metazoa; phylum Chordata; class Mammalia; order Carnivora; family Felidae; genus Herpailurus; species Herpailurus yagouaroundi. Next base: position 66,907,503 of record NW_024412404.1, read on the forward strand.
GTCTGTGACTTATCTTTTTCTTCTCCCAAGGCGTTTTTCACAGAGCACTGGTTTTTTAATTGTTATGAAATCCAACGTACACATTTTTCCTTCCCAGATTGTGCCTTCAGTGCTGCATCTAAAACCTCACCTGTGGGGGTACCTGGCTGGCCCAGTCAGTGGCGCATGTGACTCTTGGTGGGGTTGTGAGTTCAAGCCCCACGTTGAGTATAAAAATAAAAAACTCCCCACCAACCCAAAGTCACCCACATTTTCTATGTCATTTTCTACAAGTTTTGCATTTTACATTTAGTTCTGTGACCCACTTTCGGTTCACTTTCAGGGAGGTGTAAGGTCTGGGTCTAGATTCGCTATTTTGCACGTGGACGCCCAGCGGTTCCAACACCATCTGTTGAAGACGCCATCTTTGCTCTGCTGTGTTACCTTCGCTCCTTTGTCGGGTATCAGTCGACTGTACTTATGTGGGTCTTCCTCTGATCCACTGACCCATCTGTCTATGTTCCACCAACCCCACGCCGTCTTGATTACTGTGACTTTACCGTGAGTCTGCAGGTCGGGTAGTATCAGTCCTACAACCTTGTTCTCCTTCAGTGTTGTGTGGGCGATTCTGGGCCTTTGTCTCCTCTCCATATAAACGTTAGCAGCGGGTTGTCGATATCCACAAAATAACTTGCTGGGATTTTGATTGGGATTCTGCTGAATCTCTTCATCAACTTGGGAAGAACCGCCATCTTGACGATATTGAGCCTTCCCATCCATGAACATGGGATTCCTCTCCACCCCTTTAGTTCTTGTTTGAGTTGACTCATCAGTTTTGTTGTTTTCCTCACACAGATCTTGTACATATTTTGTTAGATTCGTACCTAAGTGCTTCTTTTCTTTTTTCCTTCCTTTCTTTCTTTCTTTCTTTCTTTCTTTCTTTCTTTCTTCCTTTTTTTGTGCTAATGTAAATAGTGTATGTCTTTAATCTCAAATACTACGTGTTCACCGAATGGACAACAATGGCTTTTGTACTTAACCTTGTATCCTGCAACGTTCCCAAAATGTCTTATTAGTTCCATGAGTTTTGTGTCAATTATTTTGGATTCTCTACATAGACAATCTTGCCGTCTGTGAACAAAGACAATTGTGTGTCTTCCTTCCCAAACTGTATGCCTTTGTCTCCTTTTCTTGGCTTACTACAACCTCAAAGACTCCCAGTATCATGTCAAAAGGGGGTGGCGAGGGGGGACGTCCTTGCTTCTTCCTGACCTGGGGAAAGCATCAAGTTTCTCACAATTGTTGTCACGCAGATGTCCTTTATCAAGCTGGGAAGTTCCACTTATTACACATTTACTGTTATACTAAAAGTCCTTGTCTTTTAAACTGATTTAAAAGTTATGTTCCAGAGTTAGTGGTGGAGCAATCTTCAGCAAGCATCGCTCCCCAGTTCGTGCCCTGAAGATGCCCCCTCTCCTATCAATCTGCTCCAGACTTGCCTCACTCCAGGCAGGCCCCACAGCTCTGGCCTTAGAGGACCCTCCTAGGCCACTCCATCCACCCAGGTCCCTCGCCAATGCCGTGATCACTGCCCCCAAACCTCGGTGCTCCTCCACACCCCATCCCCCCTCACCCCCACACCCGAGCACCCCCAGTGCCCCGACTCCAGTCCCCTCTGCCACTTGAGCCTTTCCTTTCATCTGGAAAAGTCACCAGGCCATTGAGGAAACAATTTGGATTTACTCAAACCATCTTTTATTTAAAGGAAAAACTGCCTTTTAAAAGTAGATTTTTAAAATAAGTTCTGTACTATCTGCTAGGCGTTGTAATACTTCACTAGGCTTATGCTATTTTGGGGGCCCCTTCAACTACAACTAAGGATCTGTGTCCGGCCAGGACTCAGGGCCAGCTCTGCCCTAAGGGAGCCCCACGTCCACCAGGGGTCTCAGGAGGCAATGGAAGGTGGGCCTCCTGGCAGCCCCTGTAGCTCTTTGGGATCCCCGGAACACCCCTATCCCAGATTCCCCTGACCTGCTTCCTTCCGGTGTGGCTGGCATTCATGCAGATGGCAGGTTGGCACCAGCCCATGTCTCTGGCAGGGGATCTGGGGTCCTCGGACACTTGGCCTCTGTCTTCATTGTTTTCTGGCCTCCCCTCATATTTTGTCCACCCCAGATTTGGAGGAGTCCTTCTCCCTTTTATTGGGGACTATTATTTAGAAACCAAAATTCAGGCACAGAGATGCCATTCAGGAGTCTTTGCTTCCAGGTCATTCTGTGGACAGAGCCAGGGAGTGTGTGTGTGTGTGTGTGTGTGTGTGTGTGTGTGTGTGTGTAAGACCACAGGCTTAATGATATGATTTGATTTACAGGATTCCGCTTAACTTCTTTGGTTTATATTTGTATCTCTCATATCGAAAACCTTCATTGTTATCCTCACCCCAAAACGGCTCATTTGCTTTGTCCCGTGGGGAGGGGCCGAGTTCCTGCTGTTCTCCCTGCAGGGGGGTCAGGAGCAGGGCTGATGTCCCAGCCACATGGGAAGGGGCCAGCCAGCACTACTGGCTTCTGGGGGGTTGGGGCAGACCATCCCCAGTGGCCCGTGGCTTGCCCTGGTGGCCTGGGCCAGACCGGGTCTCCGGGCAGACAATGCCGCCTGTCTCAGAACTGGGCCCGGTTCAGTTCCAACCTTCTCAGCCTCAGCCCCAGGCTTCAGACCAGGCAAGACAGCTCGTGCCTTCTCCTCTTGGAGTCTAGGCTTGATTTTTAAAATTCGAGTAAGAATAAAGGGTGTCTTTCCTCTTAAAAGGCCTTTCCTTTGAGAATGTGGATCACATTTATCAAAACATCAAATGACAAACACTTTACCAGACATTGGCCACGGGGCCAGCCAGAGGTCTCTGAGCAGAGGCTGTATTTCAAGAGCCACACCCTTGAAACCAGTGGCCAGAGGACGAGCTATGTCTCCCAAAAGGCCAGCCACAAGCCCTGTCCACAGAGACCCATGACGAAGGAGGAGCTGATGGTGGGGGCACAGAGCAGCTCTCAGAGATGCACAGATGACCTGTCCTCACCTCCACCAGGGCCAAGGGCCAAGGATTCTAGAACAACTCTGGTTTGCACTCATCTGCTGGTCGTCTCTCCTCCAGCTCCGAGGCGGAGACAAAGGGCTCTGCGTTGGATGGTGCCCCACCCAGGTGCTCATCGCCCCAAGGGTCCCGGGGGTCCCCATAAACACACACGTCCGCCCGGTGCTGGGAGCTCGGGGCATGAACTGCGAAGGGCTTCCCATTTCCAGGGTGACAACCACCTCCCCGGAGCCCCCCTGGCGGGTTCCCGCAGCGCCCTCCTGCTTGTCCCAGCTTTGCCAGCAGAGGGCAGCAGCTGCGAGGGAACGGCGGCCCGGCCCCCCCTTGCGGGTGACAGCTACCGCCAGGACAGCTGGCCCCCCTGACACCCTAGCCCATCCTCTTTGGTCTTCCATTCAGACTCCCACCCTGACGGGGAGGGCTGGCCCAGAACGTGATTTCCCAGCTCTCCAAAGCTCAGTGATAAAAACAGGTCACATACATGTAGACACATGTGACAACACAGAGCTTTCGTCCCTCTAGTGTCCTCCTAATCCCTGGTGGCAGGCAGAGCTGGGACGGTGGCTCCTATCTCAGGGATGAAGAGACAAACTCAGGCTGGGAACCGGGTGCGGTCCTGAGGCTGGGGGAGCAGAGGGGGGATTTGGAACCTTGTGACGGGGGTCTGAGTGCACCTGCTCGCACAGAGCCCTCTGGCCACCAAGCCCCCAAAACAGGAACCGCCTGGGGCACGCGTTCACCCCAACTGTGTGACCCCAGGAGCTGCCATAACACGTATGCCCCCCCCCCCCCACGTGCACGACCACACACTGGGACGTGTTTTTACAGCTCGGACCTGAACCCCCTCCCGTGAACTAGCAGGGGTCAGTCTTGGGTCGGGGGGGGGGGGGGACGGGCACCTTCTTGCATTTTGCGTTTGCGTTGACTCTGGAACACTCCATGTGTTTGACTTTCTCGACGTGAGACCCACAACACGCCCCTGCCGTGATCCGCTCCGTTTGGCACGGTCCGGTGGCTTGTCTGCCACCGACCCTCCGTAGGCCCAGGGTGCTCACAACAAAGGGCTCGTCAGAACAGACCTGAGCTGACGACAGAAGGACAAAAGACAAAGGCACACGTTCTGAGCGAGGCTGGGGTGGGGGGCCCTTCCTTCCTGTCGCCGCAGCATCTAAAAGTCATCGGATCAATCAAGCTGACACCTCCTCCCACGGGAGGTAAGAGACTCACACTGTCAAGGAAGCTTTGAAGCACAAAGATCTTTTTTCAATGTACAGAATCCCTAAGTTACTAAGATAAATGGGGGAAGATTTGACATTTATTGCGCATAATTTAAATTCAAATCGGCTCCCAGTAAAGGAAAATTACAAGATATTCTGAACAATGTGCCTTCAGTTCTGATCCTTTCGCTGACGTGAGAGTGCTAAACTGCTTTGGAGCTGCCTTAATTTTTATAATTTAGAGGAAAAAAAACATATTGTGGAATATCATGAGACAAACGTTTTTATTTTTGAAATGCAGTTATACCCATCTGTGAATTATTTCTTAAAAAAAAAAAAAAACTTAAATCGGGCAAGTATTTTCCCACTTTTAAATACCTGATTTAGGGGGCGACTGGGTGGCTCAGTGGGTTAAGCGTCCGACTTTGGCTCAGGTCATGATCTCGCGGTCCATGAGTTCAAGCCCCACGTTCGGCTCTGTACTGACAGCTGGGAGCCTGGACCCTGCTCTGGATTCTGTGTCTCCCTCTCTCTCTGCCCCTCCCCTGCTTGCTCTCTCTCTCAAAAAAAAAAAAAAAAAAAAAAAAGCATTTTAAAAAATATTTTGAACACCTGATTTAGAGGCACCTGGGTGGCTCAGTCAGTCGGGCACCTGACTCTTGATCTCAGCTTGGGTCTTGATCTCAGGGTCATGAGTTTGAGACCCACGTTGGGCCTCCATGTGGAGCCTACTTTAAAGGAAAAAAAAAAAAAAAGAAAAGAGAGAAAGAAACTTCAAATGATCCAAAAAACCAAGAAATACATAGGTGTGGGTGAATGTTGATTTAGAAAGGAAAGATCTTCCCCAAGGGCGTATGTGGGTTTCCTCCAGGCACCGGCACAGAGATGTGGGGTCTGGTCACCTGGAGGCCCACGCTGTCACTCTGTGGCCGCAAGAATGCAAAGGGCACAGAAGTCCGAGTGGTGGGAAGTCCCTCTGCCGCCTCTGAGCCTGGATGGAGGCATGGAGGGGCCACACGGGACCTGTGGGTAGCACCAGGTCGGGGGGGGGGGACCCCGCTCCCCGCTCACCTACTCCCTCTCCCCGCTCACCTACTCCCTCTCCCGCATCAGAAATGAGGCGAGGTGGCCGCGGGAGCAGAAGTGAGTCCCCGGAGCCCAGGAGGACGTGCTGGGCGGCAGAGCCCAGGCTGATCCTGCCCAGGAGCCTGTCTGACCCCATCCCCTGCCTCTGCTCAGTGGAATGTGGCAGGATGCACCGTGAGAGTCAGTGGCCCATTGCACAGCCTCACAGGGAGGTTGGTGGGTCGGGTACCTAGGACTAGAGATGAGCTGCTCAGATCCCCCCCAGGATTGCTCCCTAGGGCCCGGCAGACACACCCACCCTATTCCCATCGTCTCTTCCCAAGGGCCACCTCTCAAGAATCTCCTGCACTTCAGCCCCAAGTCAGGACCTTGGCCTTGGCTTCGCGGAGACCCTGACCTGCCCCCGCCTCCCCTGTCTGTAGCACTGTTGCTCACTATATTCAGGTCCAAAGGTGTCAGCCTGACAGCAAAAGGGGCGAGTGTAAGCAGCCCGGGCTGGCTCGGTGCAGCTGGGAAGGAGAAATGAGCCGGCTGCTCGCAGAGATCTGTGTCACGGAGCACGATATGGCAGAAAGAGGGACAGGGACATCCTAGGGAGCCACCAGAAACATCTGTGCTCCGCTGTCAACCCTCACGGGGACACCAATCGGCCCCCAGTAGAGCTTAGGGCCTGGGTGGGGCCGCCGGGACTGGAGTGCCCTTCACAGTGACCACTGGCCCCAGTTTGGTCACAGGGACTGTGTGCCTGATGCTCTGTGTCACTGGCAGCCTGCGACCGGTCGGAAGCCGGGGACTTGGTGTGAGCCCTTGGGAGGGGCCCCTGGCCTCCCACAGCACCTCTGTGACGGGGCCAGTTTCCACCAGCAGTCCAAATCCCAAGGTGCTCGGGTCCGAGGTCTCTGAGGAGGACAGACCTCTGGGCGAGGCTCCGACACAGCTCAGAACAGGGCCCGGTGACACAGTGCGGTGGTCAAGCAGCCCTAATGTCAGCCGGGGGCCCCATTCCCCCGGGGGTCTTGTTACATTTGGCCCGGTCCCCAGTTCCAAGACTGGCAGCCGAACGGCCCTGTGACTGCAGAGTCAGGCCCTCCCGGGTGAGCAGGACAGCCTTGAGGAGCCCGGGGCGCAGGGTCCCCTGGCACACCGTCCTCCCGCCACCCGCTGTCCCCATCCAGAAGGCCAGGCCAGTGTCGTGCGGGAGGCTCCAGCCTCACCCAGGCCCTGAGAGTCCCCTTCCACCTCCCCACACTTGTCACTGCCCCCAGAGACACAAACAGCATCCTTGGAGGGTACGTGGCACCAGCTGTTAGGGGAAGGTGCCACCGACTGACGACAACGCACGGCTCTCTCCAACGACCTTCTCAATCTAGGTTCATAATGTAGCGATTCTCAAGGTGGACAACCTCCCCACTGGACATGGCTGAAACTCGGGCAGGGTGAAGTCCCTTGTGCTCTGCAGACTTTCTAAATCATGTTGGGGGACCCGAGAGCCGCCCACAGAGAGTTCTAGAAGGTTCCTGGCCACTGGTACGAGGCCCGTGGCTGCTGTGACACGCTGGGGCTGGCTGGGGGGCGGGGCTCGCGGCCACAGCCCCACACCCACCCGCCTGCACTGATTGGAGCCTGAGCGCCCCACCCGTGCCATCGCCATCAGGGAGACCACAGACTCAGGGCACAGGGGCCGGGAGGAGGGCGGGCGAGGGAAGGAGACAGCAAGCCTGAGCACCGGTCACTGCCGGCAGGCACTTGCGATTGGGACACACTGGCAGTGCCGGAGACGGGAGATGGGCTCCGGCAGGTGCTGCCCGTGGGAGCGCGGTCGGTCCCCCCACCTCCCCGAGCGGTGGCTTCGAAAACACCTTCCGCACAGACAAGCCTGTCGTGTTGGCACGTGCTCACCTTTGTGTCACAATGATGTGACACAAATACAAGTGGCGGCGTCACAGGTGAGAATCGCTCACCCCTGCCACTCGCACACGTCTGCGTGACCCAGCGTTTGAGCAAAATGCCTGGGCTCGCAGGCTCGAGGGACCGCAGGAGGGGCAGTGGGTGGTAGTTTTCTTTTGCTGCCACAACAAATTGCCACGAACCACCTGGTGTCTCCCACCTCTGGAGACTGAGAGTCCCTCCCCCACACAAACCCCCTTCTCCCCACCCCCGCAAAGCTGGGGCCTCTCCGGGGAATACAACTACTTCCAAGGCCTTTCGAGCAGCTGAATTCAGTTCCCGGTGGTTGGTTGTAGGACGAAGGTCCCATTTTCTTGCGGGCTCCAAGCCGGGACTGGTCTTTGCTCCCGCAGGCTGCTTGCATTCCTTCTAGCACTTTCCACGCGGCCCCTGCCAGCAAGGCAGGTCAAGTCCTCACACACTCGGAAGCCCTCTCTATTCCCTGCTCTATCGCTCTGCCTCCAGCTGGAGCCAAGCCCTCTGCTTTTTCTGCGGTGTTCATGTGATTGATCAGACCCACACGGGTAATCTCGGATGACCTTCCTGTGGCAAAGTCTGTAACGTTAATTACATCTGCAAAGTCCCTTTTGCCCCATCATGTAACGTAGTCCTTTGTTTTTTCCTTCCTCTCCTTCCGTCATCGTCTGGAGAAAAATCCAGGGAAGAGTCAAGAAAAACGGTGGGATGTAGCTCAATGCCTTGCCGAGCTGCTGTAGTGATGGGGGCGTCAGGTCATAGGGTCAGGGATGTGTCTAGCGGCTTTATTCATAATTTCCCAGACTTGGAAGCAAGTAAGCTATCTTTGGGTAGGTGAGTGGGCAAATACATTGCGGTCCCTCCGGACCATGGGCCACTATTAACGATATAAAGAAGTTACTTATGAAGCCATGGAAACGCATGGGGAACCTTAAATGCATGCTACCTAAGTGAAAAAAAGCCAATCGTAAAACATTCTGGAAAAGGCAAACTATGGAGACAGTAAAAGGAGCAGTGGTTGCAGGGATGGGGGCGGGGGAAAACCGGCAGAGCACAGAGGATTTTTAGGGCAGTGAACCTACTCTGCATGATAGTGTCACGGTGGATATAGGTCGTTATACATCTGCCCAAGCCCAGGGACATACAACATGAAGAGTGAACCCTTAAGGACTTTGGGTAATAATGACATGCCAGTGCAGGGTCATCGTTGGGAAAATACGCACCATTCCTTCCGATGCACGATGGTGACAGTGGGGGTGTCGTGCAGGTGCTGGGGCAGGGGACACATGGAAAGTCTCTGGACCTTCCTTTCAATCTTATTTGTAAACCCAAACAAACTGCCCTCCAAAATTAAATATCTTATTTTTACTTAGTTGCTTTTTATTTATTTTTTGAGAGAGAGAGAGAGAGTACGCAAGTGCTGGAGAGGAGCAGAGAGAGAATCTTAAGCAGGCTCCATGCTCAGTTCAGCCCAACGAGGGGCTGGATCCCACGAGACCCTGAGATCATGACCTGAGTCGAAATCAAGAGTCAGACACTCGACTGACTGAGCCATCCGGGCGCCCCAAGTCTTTTAAAAAAAGAATCAGACATGCGATTCCAGCCACTGTGCTCGGACAATGACACAGCTGCGTGTGGCGCCTGGCATCGAATGGTAAGGATGAACAGCCCCTGGGACACACACACACATGGGGGCTTCCCATGGCCACTCCCTCCAGCCCGGCTGGCCGCCCTGAGCAGCCCAGGGAGACCAGAACACCCTGCACTTGAACAAGTCTCTAAATCTGATGCAATTTAGACCGGAAGACTGTGCTCCCTGCCAACAGGACACGTCTGTGATAACTCTGAGCTAGCCACTAAAGCTGAACTTGAAAACGATCCACAGTCAATGTTGTAAATGATATTTAGTCGCGGAAATCTAAATAAATCAAAGAAATTTTTAAAAAATAAATGTATTCGGGTAAGAACAGTTAACAAGTAACTTCCTCTGTGATTTCTTGCAAACTTTTGAGACATATAGTCTTCTTTAGACTTGGTGGAATATTAGATATATATTAAACTAGGCTAAAGATCAATTTATTGGTGCATAACTCACGCAAAATAAACTGGACCCACTTGCAGTGCACAGTGGACACGGAGTTCCCGGGGCTCGTGCTGCGTCTGAGGACTGGGATCAGCAGTCCCGCAGGTAGGCGGGCAGGGAATAAGAGCGCAGGTGCGGTGCGCCCCAGGTGCAGCTCCCAGGTGCTCCGCCCACCGGCCGCGGAGCGCGCCCTCCATTGGCTGCTCCGCCCGAGGACCGAACTCCCATTGGCCGAGGTGGAGCCGACTCGCGCGGGGGCGACGGCAGCTTGGAGCCCTTCGCGTGACCCGGCGAGAGAGGAGTGAGGCTAGCGGCGGCCTAGCGGCTGGTCTTCAGGGACGCGCCGGCCCCGGCCCCCGCCCCACCGCCCTGGAGCGCCCCGCTCCGATTCAGGGCGGGGCCCAGCCCCGGCCGGGGGGCGTGGTGGGACCCGAGGCGGCTCGCGCAAGCGCAGTAGGCGCGCCCCACAGCCCCCGGCAGCCCTCGCGGCCGCACGCCTCGCCCCGCCCCTCCCCAGCGAGGGAGCCTCCCGGCGGCCCCGCCCCCACCCGGGCCCGCGGAGGAGGCGGTGAAGGATGACGTCATCCAGCGGGGCGACGGGCATTGGGCGCCATTTTGAAAAGGG
>NW_024412404.1:66917903-67011611 GCF_014898765.1 Herpailurus yagouaroundi
CGCGCCCGGTGTGTCCGCAGGAGCCGGAGGCGGCGGCTGCCCCGCGGGCGGCAATGACTTGCAGTGGTGCTTCTCGCAGGTCAAGGGGGCCATCGACGAGGACGTGGCGGAAGGTAAGGCCGCGCACCTGGCGCGGGGGCGGGCGCGGCTCCTTGGGGGCAGCCGCGTCCCCCGCCCCGGGGACCCCGTTCTGGCGGGGGCGCCGGGCCGGGGGCGCCGAGGGCACCGCTCGGAGCGCGGAGGTCCGGCCCCCGGACAGGGAGGCGGCCCCGAGGGGTTATGTAAGGAAGCCAAGGTCACAGAGCCTCGCGAGGACTCGGGTCTCCGGGGTGGCGTGTGGGTGCCTCCCGGCGCCGGGGGCTGCGGAGGTGCCTGCGGGAGCCGGGCACACGGGGTCGCGGCAGCGGCTGGGACGCGGCGCTGGGAGGGTCGGGAGGCCGCCGCTCGGGAGCCACCTGCGCGGGCACCACCTGGGCGAGCCGTGGTGCCTCGTTTTCTTCATCTTGGAAACCGGTCGGCTGGGCTGCCTGATCCTTACGGTCGTTCTGTAAGGTTCTAGCGTCGTGGGCTCGTCGCCGGTTCCTTTGCTCCGGCGATGTCCTAAAGTCCCCTGCGTTCTGCGTGGTTGTTTCCTGCATCGAACGAAGCCTGAGATGAGCCGGGGGGCACAGCGCTCGGGTGGCAGGTGGCGGGCGGCGGGCCGCGAGCGCTGCACGGCTCCCGCCCCCGCCCCCCACCACGCCGCCCGGGCTCTTCCAGTAGGGACGGCCGTTCTTTCCCGGACGTGATGTGTGGGGACTCGGAAACTGGACATCCCAGGTTTACAGGCTTCGTTTTAGGGGACGTCGTGAACCTTTCGTCTGGTGGCAAGGCCTTGTCTTTGCCTGAAATACACCCCGCCTTGCCCCAAGCCCCCGGTCGCGCGTGTGCTGGCGCGTGTGCTCACCTGTCCCGATCTTGGGCCCCTCCCACGACCCTCTGCTCCTTCTCCCCTCCCTGGTGGTGCGACACCGGGAGATGTGTGGCCCTGAGACTGACAGAGTCCAGACTGTTAGGCAAAACTGCACTCGAAGAAATTGGTGAAGATGCGTACGATTTGAGGATGGAAAGTTGGTGGTTTTATGGAAGTTAAATAACTCACCGGTTGTGCCTTTTATATTCATTTAAGATATATTTTTATTTTATTTGGGCCAAGTGGGTGACAGTTGAACTTAACATTTTTAGCAGGAGCAAAGCAAAACTTGTTTGTTTTGGGGGGGGAGCCTAATGCCTGTTTTAATTTCTGATTTTCCTTTTCTGAAAAAGTTCTGACAAACGGAATGAGTTTGTCAAATTCCGACTGAAATGGTGTCTTTTAAGTGTGATGTTACACTTTGAGAATGGTGCCCTTAAAAAACTTCGCAGAGGGGTGCCTGGGTGGCGCAGTCGGTTGAGCGTCCGACTTCAGCCAGGTCACGATCTCGCGGTCCGGTCCGTGAGGTCGAGCCCCGCGTCAGGCTCTGGGCTGATGGCTCGGAGCCTGGAGCCTGTTTCCGATTCTGCGTCTCCCTCTCTCTCTGCCCCTCCCCCGTTCATGCTCTGTCTCTCTCTGTCCCAAAAATAAATAAACGTTGAAAAAAAAAAATTAAAAAAAAAAAAAACTTCGCAGAGATAATTTTGCTGGTTGAACGGAATCGGGACTGTTTTGCAGTTTTAAATCCCTACATTAAAATTTGAACGTACCTGGAAGTTTTGCGTGGCACATTATCTTTTTCTGGTGAGATTTCTTTGTGGTAATCACTCAGGAATTTTTCAGTCCGCGTAGGTGTTGGGAGCTTTTTCCTGTGACCCACACAAGCTTTGACCGGGTAATCGGTCAGCGCGAACACTCTTAGAAGTGTCCTTTCTGTCGCAGAGCGGGGACGGTGTCTGTCGAATTGTATTCCTTGCGCACAGTCCGTGGTGTAGGAAACGGCATCGCTTCCAGCTAGTGGTTGTGCAGCGCGAAGAACCGAGCTTGTCGTGTCCGGACTCAACCAGCACAAAGAAGGTGCCGAGAGGTCACTGAGGATGGGTAATTGGCAGGAGGCCGTCGTGCGTGGAGACTTGGGTTCGAGAACTCCACGGCGGTAACCTTTATGCGTTGAGATTTGTGGCTCGCGCCGTTTGTCCTGGTCCGGGCTCTACCTGGAAGCGCCTCCGTGACCCTGCACTTGTCTTTGTTGGAGGTGGTTGAGGTGGATGGAGGCCAGGGCCTCGCCTCAGTTGCGTGAGAAGGTTCGGGGCTAAACACTCGAGTGAGTACAGGGGAGAGAGGCTTTCGCCTTCCGTTTCACTTTTTTTTTTTTTTTTTTAACGTTTTATTTATTTATGAGACAGAGAGAGACAGAGCATGAACGGGGCAGGGGCAGAGAGAGAGGGAGACACAGAATCGGACGCAGGCTCCAGGCCCCGAGCCATCAGCCCAGAGCCCAACGTGGGGCTCGAACTCGCGGACCGCGAGATCGTGACCTGAGCTGAAGTCGGACGCTTTAACCGACTGAGCCACCCAGGCTTTTTTTAAAGATTATCTTTAGGTAGTCTTCACACCCGCTGAGGGGCTTGAACTCCAAACCGCGAGATCAGGAGTAGCCTGCTGCGCCGAGTAAGCCAGCCGGGCGCCCGTCTTGGTTTTTCAAACTAGTCGTGTGCGGGACTGGAGTCACCACCCCTGAAGAAAGTATCGTACTGTGTAAAACGCAGCGGCTTTTTCTTTTCAAAGCGTGGGGTTCTGCTCACGCGCTCAGCTCCCGGGAGCAGGAGTAGAGCTGGGCTCGAAAGGAAATTGGCAGTTCTCCTGCTGGTGACAGGATGCGGGAGTGACAGTCACTGCTCCTTCCCCTGCAGCAAGCTGACGTCTTGCAGGGAAGCCGTCACCCCCTGTGGTGGAATTCGCGAACTTTAGGCCCAGATGAGCCGGAGTCCAAGAAGTAAAACCCAGGGTTTGCCAGAGGAAGGGAGAAGAGACGGATCGTTAGCTTGCGCCTGCAAAGCTTGATGCTCTAGGCAGTGGCTGCTGTGCGGAAGCTGTTGGGTGTTTGTCACGTTTCCGTGTGTGGTGTTTGGTCACCATGGCCCCGTCCCTGGGCCCTACAGCCCCTCTTGCACGACCTCACTGGACGGATGCCTTTGGCAGATGTCACGCGACATCACGGTCGTTGGCCGGCCCGTCTCCTCAAGCTCGAAGGCCGGCTGGCCCCACACACGCCCCTCGTGGAGGACCCGGTCTGCGGTGGCGACAGCTACCAGACATCGAACGCCGGTCACGCACGTTCCTGAGACTGCGCCGAGCTCCCTGGGGCCGCGAGTCCAGTCTCCACACTGCCCTTGTTCTTCCCGGTTTCGGATGCAGAAGCCAAGGCACGGGGAGGAGGGGGGCACCGACCTTGGTCAGCAGCCACCGCGACCGCAGCCAGGGTTTGAAGCCAGGCCGACTGGCTCCAGAGCCCGCGCACGCTGGGCTGCTTCGGTGACCATTAGTGGCGGTGCCGATGCAGTCCTCGCGTGGGATGTGGCTGCCAGCCTCCGGATTGCTCCTCCTAGAGCTCGGGGGAGAGCTCTGTGGCAGGAATTGTAGGGAATTGCTTCTGAAAGCAAATGAAAACGAGATGCCTTTAAAGGAAGCGCCTGTCAAAATGTCGGAAGCTTAGTAACCTTGGTTAGAAAACGGCCATTAAAGAATAGATGTCACAGAGATGGTACGCTGGTCAGTGACTGAAGCACCTGCGCACCCAGCCCACGATGTGGTCATTTTGCCTGCCAGGTCACCTCGACGGGATTGGAGCTGCCTTCTTGCAGGGAAGGTTTGGGTCTTGCTGCCTTTGCCTGTTGCTTTTCTAAACAGACGGGGGGAGGGCTGGAGGGGGGCTTTGTGATGAACTGTTATCTGGTGTTATGTGTAGCTTTTTTCATCATGGGTGATTTTACAGGTTTTCTTCACATTTATTTTTTGAGAGACAGCATGAGCAGGGGAAGGGGAGACACAGAATCCGAAACAGGCTCCAGGCTCCGAGCCGTCAGCACAGAGCCCGACGCGGGGCTCGAACTCACGGACCGTGAGATCATGACCTGAGCCGAAGTCGGGCGCTTAACTCACTGAGCCACCCAGTGCCCCTCACGTGTCTTGCCTTTTTACTTGATGATTTTGTTTTAATCCATGATCTGGTCTGTGGTCTTGAGTTGGATGTTAATCTTTTTCTGAAAAAATAATATTAAAAAATACTAAAAGGTTTATCTTTAACTCAAGTCTGGGTAGTTACATAAATCTTGTGGGTATTTGGGTGGTGTGGTAGGGCCTTTCTAAAGGTATTTATGTAGATATATTGTGAGAGAGAAAGAAACCTTTAAGTTGGGGAAGGGAAACAAAAATTAAGGGCACTAGGACATCAGTATAAGATGTTAGTGTGTTTTGTTGAATATAAGATACATCTGATTTCAAAGATGTTAACTTGTGGTAAACTGCTCCCTGGAATCAGTGAAATCCAGTATTTGTGAATGCACAACGTTTCAGTCATATTCATTATTTTTAGAGTATTGTGGGTTTTGTTTTTCCTATGTGCAGAAAATGAGCATTAAGTATATCTATGTCATTGAGAAAGGCCTTCAGGAAACATCTTCTGGGGGAAAGCCATCAAACAAGAAAATGATCTAGTAGCATTCTTGCTGTTTAATTTAGTAGAGAGCTTCATGGGGAGATTCTGCTATTAGGAAATCAGATATGGGTGGTTTTCTTAAAATTAAGGCATTTAATGTGTTTATGAGTACAGCTACATTGTAATGCTTCTTAAATCAGGCTGCATGTTCAGGAAGCTGGACTGATCTTAGTTATAATCAGCTGTAAGTATATTAAGATTTACAGTAATATGAAATCATATGCCTCGATTTTTTTATTCCTTGATTTTAAAAGTCTTGTTTTGATGAGTTCTGGGTTTAGTTCACGTCTGCCATTTGTCAGGTGTGAAGGCACTTTCTGAACCTCAGCTCCCTTATCTAGAAATTACCAGAGAAGGTTTTTGTCAAAGTCAAACGGTGTGCAGTGCTTTTGTTGCCTGTAAAGTGTTGCTTGAATGTTAAGTACGACTGTTAATTAACTCTCATTTATTTTAAGGTCTTTGGGTTGGTTGTAACTAAATTTAGACATAAAATAATAGCAGTTTCTTGTTTTTTCCTGACCTCTCCCCCATCTGTTCATCCACCCTGGATCCCTTCGGTTGGGTCTAACCTGGGTTTTTCCATTATTATTCAGTCCTCCTTTCTTGATCGTATTTTTTTTTTAAGTTTATTTATTTATTTTGAGAGAGAGAGCACAGGCAGGGGAGGGGCAGAGAGAGGGGGATATAGGATCTGAAGCAGTCTCTGTGCTGACAGCAGAGAGCCTGACGTGGGGCTCGAAGTCACGAACCGCAAGATCATGATCTGAGACGAAGTCAGATGCTTAACCGACTGAGCCACCCAGGCATATTTCTTGTTTATATTCTGTGTCCCTTGCTGAGGTTTCTTGCCCAACTTAGGATATGCTTTCTGTTTCCTGTCTACCTTCACACCCTACCAATCCTTATCACATTCCACTTTCTTTATGAATCACAGCTCAACCACTTTTTTTTTTTTGTAGAACTTATTTTTTATTTACTGAGAGAGAACGAGCATGAGCAGAGGAGGGGCAGAGAGAGAGGGAGAGAGAGAATCCCAAGTTGGCTCTGCACTGTCAGTGCAGACCCCAACATGGGGCTCGAACTCAAACTGCGAGAACATGACCTGAGCTGAAATCAAGAGTCAGACGCTTAAGTGACTGAGCCGTCCAGGTGCCCACCTGCTCAGCCACCCTAACACCTGGTATTCTGTCTTAGGATGTGACCTTTCTTTTTACTTAGCATATAGTGGTGTTTGGCATTTAGCAGTGTCCTCTTGTTCTCCGGTTTTATCATGTGTTGGGCTTGTCTCTCCAACCTGTGACTCGGTATGGAAAGGCATTGGTACAAATCCCTTTTCAGCCCTCCTACTAGCTTTGTGTTAACTTGACTGGTTACTTACCTTCTTTCTGGCTTTTCATCTGTAAAGCAGAGGTAGTATACCCTGTGGCCATTACAATTTGTTAGGAAGATTCCACATAAATGCAGGGAAAGCTCTGGCAAACAAGCACACGGTAACTGATAACTGTGGAAACGTTCTCTTACGAGACACTCCTGCAAAGGAGAGTAAGTTGCTCCATATTGCCCCAGGGAGCCCATGTAAGAAGGGGAAGGGTGTTGGAGGGATGGCTTTGGGCTGTCTTCATCTGACACTTGACCAGTGCCCCGGAGGGCTGCTTCTGCTGCTGGATATTGGAGTAGAGAAACCCACTTCCTACCTCGAGAAGCCCTGTGTTGAGACAGACTAGCCCTCACACCATCCCGAGAGCAGAGCCGGGACGGGGATGGGGACGTGCCGGAAGTGCCCAGTGGTCCTTGGGTGGGGAGTGACGGGGAAGAAGTTGGGGGGGGGGGCGGGAAGGCGGTGGAGAGGAGATTGGAGAGAGCCTGGTGCATTCTGGGAAACCTGAGTGCTTGTCCAGGGGCAGAATGGGAGGGCCAAAGAGTGCTGGATAGCAGCCTCAAGCACCGTGTTGAGAACTTGGAATTGTATTTTGAAGTGATCGTGATCACAAGCCTTTAAGACTGTAAGCTGAAGAGTGACATCAGCTTTACCTTTTTTAGGAAGGTCACTCTGGCCTTGGGAGAATGGTTGGTGATGGGGTAAGAACAGAAGCCAGTAGGAAGTTGCTGCGATAATAAAGGCTGGAAACGCGGGCTTACTCTAAATCAGAGGTCTGCAAATTTGTTTTTTGTAAAGGGCCAAAAAGTAAATATTTTGGACTTTGCAGGCCCGTCTGCTCCTGCTGCAACCACTGAGCCCAGTCTGTCTGCCCGTGTAGCTGGAAAGTAACTGCAGACCCCACAGAACAAGGGGGTAAGGCGGTGGGCCAACATCTCTGTTAAAGCAGCGGAGGCTGGACTTCGTGTGAACCTCAGGTTGTAGTTTGTCAGCCTGTGTGCTAACATCAGTGGTCCTCAGTCTTTGGTCCCAGGGAGATCAGAGAGCTTTTCTTTGTGTGGGTTTATGTGTCAGTACTTACCAAATTTGAATTAAAACAGAAGAACTTAAAATACTTATTTCACTTTGAAATGATAATGATCTATTACACGTGAGCATAACATTTTTAATGAAAAACAACTTTCTTAAAAGAAACAAGATTTAGTGAGAAGAGTGGCATCTAAGTATAGGGGTTAAAACAGGACTGCTGGATTTTCAGATTCTCTGCTTCTGTGTTCAATCTGTTGAAATTGTTTTGTGGAAATACAGGAAGAAAATTTGGCCTCACACTTGTAATTAGAAAAGGAAAGAATGACTTAACAGCCTTTCCATGTAATTGTGGATATTCTCTAATACTGTGGCAGAACTGGACACGTGATGATTTCTTCAAGTTCAGTTGTGCTTTGGAACCTGAAACCGTATCATTGGACTTGTATTTCCTATTACATTAAAATCCCTTACTCCTACCTTGTACTTTGAATGGCTCTCTCACTCCGTGTGTGATTTGGTAACATCATGTCTTGGTCGTTTGGACCAGTTATACCAAATACTGGTACACTGGGTTATTCAGACCTTCAAAATGTCAATACATTTCATTATAAAAGATCAAAGAAAATCGCATTTGTTAATGTCACAAGTGATCTCCTTAGAAAAGTCTTGAAGTGGGAAGCTGTCACAGTAATAGTAATAGGTATGTCTTCCAAAATTCAAATTCCCTCTTGAAAATGTGAATATTAACATTGGCAGCAAATGCTGTCGGTTGTTCTCTGTGAAATGAGAGGCTCCCTCTGTTCATTTTCAGGAGACTTTTCTGAAAAACCATAGTTGGTGAGTTGTTCTTTCAGATAAAAATGGCGTTCCGTCAAATAAGTGCCTAGTTCGGCCTGCAACACAGTCAACCATGCATGTGCTTCTTGAGACGGTCACTGTGCTTGGAGATGCAGCAGACGTGATTTTTGCGTAGTGCCCACTTCACCACAGAGAATAGCGAAAGGACTCCTACCAGAGGGTTGGGTTTGGGCAAAATTAATTTGATCAAGGTTGTTCCCAACCTAGTGGGACTAACTTGCTGGCTCTCACGTGCGTGTGTGAGCCGAGCGGCTCTCTCCGTACAGCGTGGCACCGCAGCCGTGATGCACATGGAGGCACCGACAGTTTCAGTCACCGTGGCTTTGGTTCATCCACGCAGATGTCGGCATGCTGTTACGAAAACAGCTCTGTGCTCGGGGACCCCTGGGATCCGCAGACCACACCTTGAGAACTGCTGCTTTGAAGCAAGGTGTTGCAGCAGGAATGGCGGGGCACGTGTCGAGAACCGCCCTTGCTCATCTTCACTGGATTTTATTGTTTCTGTCTCAAAATGCAAAAGCAGAACGTTCATTTTTTAAAGAAAATCAAATGATACGGATGTGTAAAAAGTGAAGTTTCCTCCTACTCTGCACCGCTGTCCAGGAATCCTCCCCAGAGGTAACTACCCTTAACAGTGTGTGTGTTTTTAGACCATTTCCAATGCCTTTATCTATTATTTTCTACTTTAAAACTTAGTTTACGTATAGGCAGTTTTTCGTTTTGTACAAAATGCAGATCCTGTCATAACTACTGTTTTGCAGTTTTTTGGCTGTCACTAGTGTGCAGTTTAAGGTCTTACGCTGACCCAGCTCGTGCTGAGCCGTGTATGTGCTTGAGCTCATTTGACCCTTGCAGCAGCCCCTTGAGATCTAAGTGCTACTGTTGCCTTTGTTTTATAAATGAGAAAATTGACTCTCAGGGAAGTCGGTTCCCTTTGCCCCAGGTCCCAGAGCTAGTGGGTGCTAGAGTCAGGATTCCAGTCCAGGTGTTCTGAGCGCAGAGCCCATACTCAGTATTTTTAACCATGCCGCCTCGCTGTATAGCTCTGTTTGGTCCCTTCTGATGACTGCACGCCATTTCGTCACACAGATTCTCTTGTTTATTGAACTAATCTCATTGGTGGTCTCCGTGTTCGCTGTTTAGTACTAAAGATGCAACAGCACATTGTCTGGGCCCCCACCTGCCTGGGCGAGCATTTCCGTGGCTGGATTCCTAGGAACGGGCACACTGGGGAAGGCTCCTTGTTTACGTTTTGAGGCCGCCAAAGCACTCTCCGAAAGATGCCATCTTATACCTCCCCCCAAACTTCTCCTTCCTCCTTTCATGCTGAGAACATCAGTCTTTTTAATGTCAGCTATTTTTTAAAAAATGGGTTTTAGAGAGTGTGCATATGCATATGTGAGAGGGAGACAGAGAAAGAGAAGCTCAGGCAGGCTCCGTGCCCGGTGCGAGCCCGAAGCTCGACCCAACCCCATAACCATGACATCGTGACCTGAGCCAAAATCAAGAGTCGGATACTGAACCAAATGAGCCACCCAGGCGTCCCTGATGTTAGCTATTTTAATGGCAAATCTAATTTGCATCTCCTTACCAGTTATGCAATTAAGATTTTTCTTTAAATGTTTTATTTTTGAGAACATGAGTTGGTGGGGGGGTGGGGAGCAGAAGATCCAGAGAGGGCTCTGAGCTGACAATAGCGAGACTAGAACTTACGAACTGTGAGATGACCTGAGCCAAAGCCACCCAGGCAGTTGAGATTTAGGTTGGGTTTAGGGTTAGGGTTGCAGTTGAGATTTTTTTTACTGGTGATTTCTGTTTCTCCTGTGAGTCATTAGATCACATCATTCATCCATGTTTTACTGAGGTCTTTGAAAACCAATTTTTTTAAGTTTTTTTTTTTAAGGTTTATTTTTGAGAGAGACAGAGCATGAGCCAGGCAGGGGCAGAGAGGGAGGGAGACACAGAATCAGAAGCAGGTTCCAGGCTCTGAGCTGTCAGCACACAGCCCGACCCGGGGCTCGAACTCATGGACTGTGAGATCATAACCTGAGCCGAAGTCAGACGCCCAACTGACTGAGCCACCCAGGCTCCATGAAAATCAATTTTTAAAAGCTCTTTATACACTATGAATATGAATCTCTAAATATTTATTGTAAACATTGATTTTTTTTAATGTTTAAAATTTTGTTTATCCATTTTGAGAGAGAAAGTGCAAGCGGGAGGAGCAGAGAGAGAGGGGGAGAGAGAATCTCAAGCAGGCTCCATGCTGTCAGTGCAGAGCCAGACACAGGGCTCATACCCATGAGCCGCGAGACGATCTGAGCTGAAACTAAGAGCTGGGTGCTTAACCAGTCAAGCCACCCAGATGCCCCAAACCTTGAATTTTAATTCTTCTGTCCCCCCAGTTCGTATACGTTCTACCTCGAGTTCATTTAAGGATGCTGAACATGTGTCTTTTACAAGGGGGATTTTTTTTTGCTGTTGGAAATTAAGGAAAGTCAGACCCGTGTGTGGGTCAGTCTCGGTTTAGGAGAGGAATGGTAAGTGGGACAGGAAGAGTGGCTCATAAATTGAACTTGAATAGAAGCTGGAGTCCAGAGCCCAGAGGCAGGGACAACCTTGAAAACAGAAATCCCGGTAAGGTTTTTGGACTTGCTCAGAGCGTGGGACAGAGTTTAGTCTATTGCATCTACACCTTCGTCGATCAGAAATACCACAACTAGGGGCGCCCGGGTGGCTCAGTCCGTTAAGCATCCAGCTCTTGATTTCTGCTTCAATCATAACCTCACGGTCCGCGGGATCAGGCCCAGCGTCCGGCTCTTCCTGGGTGTGGAGGTGCCTGAGATTCTCTTTCTCTCTGCCCCTCCCCTGTGCTCTCTCAAAATAAACATTTAAGAAATAAATAAAAGGAGTAAGGAAAAGAAAGTAGTGATGAGGTTTTACTTTTGCTTTACATTTCTAGAAAGATTATCCCCACGCTCATACTTTGGAGGGCAGTGTGGCACGTACATCTGTTAAACTTAAAGCTGGGTTGCGACCCCCATGATTCTACTTGCGGGAGTCCCACAGGAGCGTGCCAGCACTGCAGGACCAGGTGTTTATAGAATTGTGCATCGCAGCGGTCAAACATCCGGAAAAACTGAAATGCCCCAAGTAGTGAAGGGATTAAAAGCATTCTGGTACACCCATATTGTGGATTAAAGGGGTCTGTGCCCGTTGGAAAGCGGTCTGCGACCCAGGAGATTAAAAACAGCCACCGGCAGAACAGCGCTCCCCTATTAAAACGGAGCGTGCACCGTTCAGAGTGGGTGCCTGCGGAGAGTGTGGGTTTGGATCGGCACTGAAGAAGGATGTCTGCTTTTATGCTGGACGCTTCTGTACGGTTGTGTTTCGCACCAAGGAAGGATGCCTTGTGTTTTGTAACGATAGAACAGGAAAAGACTAGCTTTCTACGAACTGAACACAGGAGAGTTTCCCTTGCTGCTGCTTGTGATCGGGGCCGCCTCTGGCTGTTTGCAAACTCCCTACACATTGTTGCTAGCTTTTCATTTTCTCCCAGTATCTCCAACGACAAAACATAGCCATAAAAGTATACCCGTTAAAAAGCAGGAGTTTCCTTAATTAGATTTAAAACAAAGCAAAATGATAACTCAGCGAATAATCATTGAAAGGGGGGGCTTCAGTGCCTTATGTGCATCAGTGCATTTATAATCATACCTAACTTCATAAATTGTCAGGGGCTACATCCGGCTTTGTTTCTGTGGGGTAACTATGTACCTGCACGTTCTAAAGAAGTGTCACGATGTCATGATTTTTTTGGCACACCTTTCGTACAGGAGAAATATTTTAATTCTTCAGACTAAACTGTTTGCCACCTCACATTTTGATAAACTTTACGTGGCTTTTAAACAAGATAATAATCTAGTTGTATGTTATTACCATGATACATTAATAATACTCATGTTTTCAATACTTGATCTTATTTGTTCCAGATTTTTTTAAGAAGTAAAAGTTACAGTTCAAGTTGAAGTTCTTTTTTGTAACTCTCAGTTCCATTTCTTTTTTTTTTTTTATTTTTTTTTTAATGTTTATTTTTGACAGAGAGAGAGGGAGACTGAGCATGAGTGGGGGAGGAGCCGTGAGAGAGAGGGAGGCACAGAATCCGATGCAGGCTCCAGGCTCTGAACTGTCAGTGCAGAATCCGACACGGGGCTCGAACTCACGAACCGCGAGATCGTGATCTGAGCCGAAGTCGGATGCTCAGCCGACTGAGCCACCCAGGCGCCCCTCTCAGTTCCATTTCTAACCCCTCCTCTCTGCTGCCTGGTGAACCAGGGAGACCCCAGCCCAGCCTGTCCCAGAGGGGTTGCCAAAGGTTCTCGGTCTTGTCCCGGAAGGAAGGAATTCAAGGACAGACTGAGCAGACGACACCAGCGGGAAAGTCGATGATGAAAAGGGGTGCACTGTCCCCGTGACAGGCAGCAGCTCCAGGGAGAGACGGGGGGCTCTGTGCCTTGGGGCTTGGGCTTCTAACTTTTATGCACAGTTGTTAACCAGGGGGAGAAATATTCATCACTGGGGGCTGTGGTTCCTTGGACACAGGTCCATGCCTTTTCCTCCTTGTTTGGTCAGGGGTCCGGTCATGGCACCCACCGTCTTGGGCCTGTCTGATTTGGTCCAGCTTCTTGTGGAACCTTCCAGGACAGGCCTCCCACCTTCCCGTTGCTGGCCTCCAGGTACCCTGTTAGAACCTAACTAACTGCCTAGTCTCCTGCCCTCACCAGCGGCAGCTTCTGCCGCGACACGACGTATAGACTGTCCCTGCTCGCCTTCTTCAACTTCTCTTCAGGCAGATGAATGTGTCCGCTTTGCCCCAACTGCCGCTGCTGTCTCTCTGCCTCTCACACCTTAATGATCTCAGGGAGTGTTTAGAAGTCACATCTCTTGGTTTTGACTTCATGGTACCAATGGTACCAAAGGTCTGTCCCTTGCTGAAGTCATCGGAAAAGTCAGATAGTCTTGATAGTCGTAGTTACCAGAAACGTTCTTACTCTGCTTTGCCAGAGCCCCGGTTAAGTTCAGGGATGTAATCAATTTCAATAAGCAATTCAAGAGAACCAGAACATTCCCTTTCCCATCCTGTTCACTTCATGCTCACTGAGGAACCGTGGAGCTCGGTAGAATTGTGTGCTCTTTAACGTTTTTTTTTTTTTTTATGGGACAGACAGAGACAGAGCATGAACGGGGGAGGGGCAGAGAGAGAGGGAGACACAGAATCAGAAACAGGCTCCAGGCTCCGAGCCATCAGCCCAGAGCCCGACGCGGGGCTCGAACTCACGGACCGTGAGATCGTGACCTGGCTGAAGTCGGAGGCTTAACCGACTGCGCCACCCAGGCGCCCCGAATTGTGTCTCTTTAAAGTGCCGTTGGGGGAAGGTGTGTGCATAGGTAAAATAGCAGTCCTATAAATTGTTGCTTTCGGAATCCACCCACAGTTACCTTTGGGTTGCTGGCCATGAGGGCCGGCTGGAGAGGGTTCACACCACCGCCTGGAGAACTGCCTCTGAGTCGGGGTGGGGGGGGGGGTCTTTTCATTTCATTTGATCCTACAGAAAAATACAGAACATTTGGGCTAATGTGGATTTGGGCTTTTTTGTTTTTGAGGTCTAGGCATTTTTTTTTTTTTAATTGAAATCTGTATTAGATTCCTGTGTTCTGTCCTGTTGATGTTTCTTTAATCCCATCACCTGTTTGACCCGTCCCTCCCTGCACCACCTCCCCTCTGGTAATCGTGAGTTCTCTATAGTTAAGAATCTGTTTCTTGGTTTGCCTCTCTCTATTTCTGGTTCTTAAACTCTGTCTGAGTGAGATTATATGATACTTGTCTTTCTGACTGACTTCACCTAGCATTATACTCTCTAGCTCTATGCAGGTTGTTGCACATGGCAAGATTTCATTTTTTTTATGCTGAATAATATTCCCTTGTGTACATACACCACATTATCCATTCATCTGTTGGTGGGTGCTTGGGCTGCTGCAATAAACGTAGGGGTGCATATATCCCTTTGAATTAGTGTGGGGTTTTTTGTTTTGTTTTGTTTTGTTTTTGCATTTTGGGTTTAAATATCCAGTGATGTGATTGCTGGATTGTAGGGTATTTCTATTTAAAAAAAAAATTTTTTTTTAAGTTTATTTATTTTGAGAGAGGGCAAGCAGGGGAGGGGCAAAGAGAGAGGGAGAAAGAGAATCCCAAGCAAGCTCCATGCTGTCAGCACAGAGCCCCACGCAGGGCTCAATCCCACAAATTGTGAGATCATGACCTGGGCTGAAACCAAGAGTACGATGCTCAATGGACTGAGCCACCCAGATGCCCCCCCCCCTTTTATAATGTTCCCCATGTTTTAACTGGATTGTTTGTTTTTTGGGGTGTTGAGTTGTATAAGTTCTCTATTTTGGGTGCAAACCCCTTATCAGATACATCGTCTGTAATTTTTTGAGTCTATTTTGAGAGACAGAGATAGCATGCACACACGTATGATGAGGGCAGAGACTGGGAATCCCAAGCAGGCTCTGCACAGGGCTCCTGGGTGGCTCAGACTCTTGCTTTTGGCTCAGGCCACGATCTCACAGTTCATGAGATTGAGCCCCAAAACGCTTATTCTGATGTAATCCCAGTGGGTTTTTTTTTTTCCTTTGTTTTCCCTTGCCTCAGGAGACCCATCTAGACAAATACCACTACTGATCATGTCACAGACATTATTGCCTGTGCTGTCCTCTAGGATTTTAATGGTTTCAGTTTTTCACATTCAGGCCTTTAATCCATTTTGACTTTATTTTTGTACGGTGTAAGAAAGTGGTCCACTTTCGTTCTTTGCCACATAGCTGCCCGTTTTCCCAACACCATTTGTTGAAGAGACTGTCTCTTTCCCACTGCGTATTCATTCCTCCTCTGTCGAGGATTAACTGACCATATAATTGTGGGCTTGTGTCTGGGTTTTCTGTTCTGTTCCATTGATCTATGTGTCTGTTTTTATGACAGTACCATACTGTTTCGATTACTGCCTCTTTGTAATTTAACTTGAAGTCTGGGATTGTGATCCCTCCAGTTTTGTCTTTCAAGGTCGCTTTGGCCATATTCAGGGTCTTCTGTGGTACACATTTTAGGGCTGTTTGTTCTAGCTCTGAAAAATGCTGTTGGTATTTTGGTAGGAATTGCATTGAACGTGTAGATTGCTTTGGGTAGCGTAGACATTTTATCACTGTTTGATTTTCCAACCCATGAGCATGGAATGTCTTTCCATTTCTTTGTGCTGTCTTTGATTTCTTTCATCAGTGTTTTACAGTTTTCAGAGTACAGTCTTTCACCTTATTAGATTTATTCCTAGGTATCTTACTGTTTTTGATGCAATTGTAAATGGGATTGTTTTCTTAATTTCTCTTTCTGCTGCTTCATTATTAGTGTGTACGGGGCTGCAACAGATTCTGTACCTTGACTTTTGTAGCCTGTTGTAGCTTATTGGTGGATTCCATTTATCAGTTGTAGTTTTTTGGTGGATTCTTTAGGGTTTTCTATATATAGTGTTATCCTGTCATCTGCAAATAGTGACAGTTTTACTTCATTCTTAACTAGTTTGGATGCCTTTTGTTTCTTTATGTTGTCCGATTGCTGTGCCTAGGACTTCAGTAAGTACCCTGTTGACTAAAAGTGGTGAGAGAGGACATTCTTGAGAGAGCTGGATTTTTTTCTTCATTGTGGTAAGCTATACATAGTTGAATATTGATCGTTTTTACCGTTTGTAAGCATACAGTTCCGTGGCATCGATTACGTCCACAGTGTGGTGTGACCATCACTGCCATCTATACCCAAAACTTTTTAATTGTCCCAAAGAAAAACTGTGTCCATATTAAATAACAGTTCCCCCCTTTCTCCTTCCCCCAGCCCCCAATAATCTCTACTCTGCTTTCTGTTTCTGTGAAAATTCATATGCCTGTTGTAGGGACCCCATGTGAGTGGAATTATACAACACTTGTTCGTCTGTATCTGGTTTATTTCACTATGCATAATGTTTTTAATTTGTTAAGGTCTATCTGCCTTGTAGCACTTATCAGGATTTTTTTTTAAGTCTTTATTTTTTTTAGAGTAGTTTTAGGGTCACTGTAACATTAAGGGGAAGCCACAAAGATTTTCCATATAACCCCCTGCTCTCCCCGTCCCCCACACGCTCCCCCACTATCAACACCCCCCACCAGATGGTGCATTTGTTACAATGAAAGAACGAGAACACTGACACGTTATTGCCCCAAGTCCCATTATCAACCTGCTCTGCGTTACAGTTCTGTCTTGGTGTCACACGTTCCGTGGGTTTGGGCAAATATATAATGGTACACGTCCATCGTTATGGTATCACACAGTCATTTCTCAGCCCAACAAATCTGTGTTCTGCCTGCTTATCTCTGCTCACCCCTGGCAACCACTGATCTTTTGACTGTCTCCATGGTTTTACCTTTTCCAGGATCTCGTATACTTAGGATCCCATAGTGTGCAGCCTTTTCATGCTGGCTCCTTGCACTTCATTACATGTATTTAAGGTACTTTAATGCCTTTCGGGACTGGATGGTTCATTTCATTTTAGGACTGAACAATATTCCATGGTCTGCATGGACCAGTTTATCCATTCAACGACTAAAGAACTTCTTGGTTGTTTCCATGTGTTAAGAATGATGAATAAAGTTGCTGTAAACATTTATGTGCAGGTTTTTGTGTGGACGTAAGTTCTCACCTCCTTTGGGTAAGTACCACAGAGCACAACTGCTGAATCGTATGGGAAGAGAATGTTGGGTTTTCTAAGAAATGACCAGACTTTCACGCAAAGCGCCTGCACCATTGTGCGTCCCCACGGCTGCAAAGGAGACTTCCTGTGACTCGCCATCCTCGCCAGCATCTGGTGTGGTCCGCGATTTCCACTTTTGCCCCTCTAATAGGTGTGTATGTAGCGGGGTCCTGTTGTCATTTGCCTTTCCCTGAGGAGGTGATGGGGAGCATCTTTTCCGGTGCTTCTTTGCCGTCTGAAGATCTTGTGTTAGGGTTTTTGCCCATTTTGTGATTGGGTTTTCTTATTGTCGGTTTGAAGAGTTCCTGTATTTTGGGTAGCAGTCCTTTATCCGCTGTGTCTTTTGCCAATATTTTCTACCGGTACATGGCTGGTCTTCTCATTCTCTTGAATATATCAGAATTTTATTCCATTAAAAAAAATTTTTTTTAATGTTTATTTTTGACAGAGAGAGAGACAGAGCATGAGTGGGGGAGGGGCCAAAAGAGAGGGAGACCCAGAATCCAAAGCAGGCTCCAGGCTCTGAGCTGTCAGCACAGAGCCTAACGCGGGGCTCGAACTCACAGACTGTGAGACCATGACTGAGCCGAAGTTAGACACTCAACCAAGCGGCTGAGCCACCCAGGTGCCCCAAATTTTATTCCATTTTATGGTAGAATTAAATGTGGATTTTTTGAAGTAGGAAATCATATATTTCTAATCTATCGTTTTAATGATTGAATGCACTCTTAAAATGTTTATTCTCAAAGAATAAATAC
This sequence comes from Herpailurus yagouaroundi, assembly GCF_014898765.1. Taxonomy (NCBI): domain Eukaryota; kingdom Metazoa; phylum Chordata; class Mammalia; order Carnivora; family Felidae; genus Herpailurus; species Herpailurus yagouaroundi. The sequence goes on from NW_024412404.1 coordinate 66,935,428, forward strand.
ATTCCTGAAAAGCTACTTAGAAATTGAATTTATATGCACTGAACGAACTTACTGGTCAAAAATAACTTACACGTTTTCTAAAATCACAAACTGGGGATGAGTAATTATTGTTTGCTTATTTAAAGTTTGATAGAACTTTGACTTGTGGGGCTCCTGGGTGGCTCAGTCAGTTAAGCATCCGACTCTTGATTTTGGCTCAGGTCACGACCTCAGGGTTCATGGGGTCACCCTGTGTCGGGCTCAGTGCTGACGGTGCAGAGCCTGCTTGGGATTCTCTCTGCCCTTCCCCCACATGCACATGCTCTCTTGCTCGCTCTCTCTCTCTCTCTCTCAAAATAAATAAGCTTGAAAAAAAAAAAACAACTTTGACTTGTTTTATCAGTTACCTGGTAAACTCACTTATTTGATAATCTTGCCTATTTGGGGATTTCTCTGAGAAACACCTGTGAGTTTTTTCACATGTCTTTAAGTCTAACTGAACTGTTTATTTGGTATAAGGAACAGTCTCAGGGCTGTGTGTGTTCCTAACAGATAGTAATAAAAAATCACATATAAGAGGGTGCCTGGCTGCCTCTGTTGGTAGAGCACGTGACTCTTGATCTCAGGGTTGTGAGTTCAAGCCCCACGTGGGGCATAGAGCTTACTTTACGGGGGGAGAAAAGATGGCATATAAGGAGAGAAATGATAGCAGCCTGTTTTTCTAACACGACAGACTAGATTAGGTCATTTCCCAAATTTAGAGAGAGAGTCTTCCCCTTTTGGGACCAATTTCTCAGATGAGTGGCCCCTTTTACATAGACGACGAAAATGCTCGTCACTGTCCTCTTGCCAGTGTGAGTGTGAAACACCAAGGACCGGTTGTGCGGTCGCCTGTCTGGGTGTGCAGCAGGAGGGCAGTTTGGCTGATGCATAGCGAGTGACCAGGGTTAGCAGGTGAACTCTCAGCTCCTCCTTTTGCTTCTCGGTGCATCCATTCTGCAGGTGTGCACCCATGCTTCAGATGCGCTGTGAGTAGAAGCACTGCTCTGCGACCCACGTGGTCCTGAGACATAGCAAGGAAGTTGTCAAAGTGCTTCCCTGGGCAATGGAACCTTGGGCTGTGGTGTGAAGGACAGATAGATGACAGGGTTGGGGGGGTGGGAGGAGCTGTCCTGGCAGAGTAGAGAGCCTGGAGGAGGGCTTGAAACAGCAAGAATTATAACCAGTTTGAGAAACTAAGGCCTCGGTCATCAGACCATAGAAGGCAAAGGGGAGAACAGAACGAGGATTGTGATCTTTATCGTAAGGGCAGTGAGAATCATCGTAAGGGCAAGATGTTCAGTTGGAGAGTGCGTAGCTTTAATTTTCTTCTAAACAGTCTAGTACGTGCTTTGATGATTGTGCCAGGGTGCTGGTACTGGTCTTGGCTCAGACTTCTGCTGTGGCAGAACTTAATTACCAGCACTTAATTACTCAGAGTCACTAGGTAGGCGATACAGCATAGAGCGTCCCTGGAAATTGTTCAGGTGACTTAACATGTCTGCAGAAAAGGGTAATTTATGCTGTCAGATAGCCTTTGGGATAAAAACGTGTCATTTTTTAGGATGGGGTGGAGGAGGTAGCATGGAATACTCCGTATGAGTCAGATTCTCCTTGAAGAGTTTGGTTAAATCTCTGCTGGGCTTTAACGACAGAAGTGAAACATGGTTTCCTAAGTCTTGAAGTCTACCGGAATTGATCTGACAAGACTTTTAATTGGGGAATGATGTGCACACACTGAATTTCCTGATCTCCTGCTGCCTTCACCTAACGTACATGCTTGTGAGAAGTAGCCAAAAAGAAACAGAGGCTCCTTCAGTTTAAATGAAATGGGATTAGGGGCGCCTGGGTGGCTCAGTCAGTTGAGTGTCCAGCTTCAGCTCAGGTCATGATCTCACGGTCTGTGAGTTCGAGCCCCGCGTCAGGCTCTGTGCTGACAGCTCAGAGCCTGGAGTCTGCTTTGGATTCTGTGTCTCCTCTCTCTCGGCCCCTTACCCCCCTCAAAAATAAGCATTAAAAAGTTAAGAAATAATAATAGACTTACTGAGATACGATTCACTTGACATAAAACTCATACTTTCAAAGACTGTAGTTGGGTATTTTTTAGTATGTTCACTGACTTGTGCAGCCGTCACCACTGTCTAATTCTAGAACATTTTCATCACCCCCTGAAGAAACCCATCAGCAAGTACTGTTCATCCCTTCTTCCCCTACCTCCTGGCAACCACTAGCCTACTTTCTGTTTCTGTGGATTTCCCTATTCTGGACGTTGCATATAACTGAAATCATATAATAGGTCTGGCTTTGTGTCTGGCTTTTTCCATGTAGCATAATGTTTTCAAGTTTCATCCATCTAGCAGGTGTCAGTATTTCATTCTTTGTTTGGCTGAATGATACTCCATTGGGTGAATATGGACCACATTTTGTTTTTGAGTTCATCTCATGAATAGTTTGGATTATTTCCAGTATTTGGCTGAATTTAAATAATGTTGCTATGAATATTCTTGAAATTCAAGTTTTAACATAGACCTGTGTTTCCAGTTTTGTCAGCCATGATACCTAAGAGTTGGATCGACGGTCGTGTGCTAACTTTACGTTGACCTTTTTGAGGAGATGCCAAACTGTTTTGCGAAGTGGTTGCATCATGTTACAATCCCACTAGCAGTGTTATGAGGGTTTCGGTTTGTCTACATCCTCCCCAACAGTTCTTGTTTTTGTTTTTACTTGAGCCATCCTTCTGTATGGGTGCAGTGCTGTCCCATTGTGCTTCTGTTTCCCTAGCGACAGGTGATATGGAGCATCTTTTCCTGTGCTTATTCCACATTTGTGTATTCTCTTTGGGAAAAAAATGTCTGTTCAAGCCCTTTGCCCATTTTTTAGTTGGTTTTGGTTTTTGGTTTTTATCTATTGGGTTATTTATATATTCCAGAGACTAGAGTCTTACCTGATACTTGATTTGCAAATATTTCCTCTCATTCTGTGCATTGTCTTTTCACTGTCAGTGCCCTTAGATGCACAAGAATTCTTAATTTAGATGATGTCCAATTTATCTGGGTTTTTTTTTTTCTTTTGTCTGCAGTGCTTTCGGTATCTTCTAAGAAACCATTGCCTAATCGAGATCATGAAAATGTGCTCCTGTGTTCTGAGAGTTTTATAGATTTAGTTCTTATATTTAGGTCTTTGGCCCATTTTGCATTAATTTGGTATATGGTGTTAGATATGGGTCCAGTGTCTTAATTTTGCATGTGGATATCGAGTTGTCTCCATACAGAAAATACTGGGTTTTTTCCCACCTTGAGTTGTCTTGGCACCTGTGTTGAAAATGAATTGGCCGTAGATGTGAGGGTATCTTTCTAGACTCTGAATTCTATTCCCTTGGTCTGTATGTCCGCCTTTACGCCAGTACCGCACTGTCTTAATTATTGTACTTTTGCAGTGCGTTTTGAGATCAAGAAGTGTGAGCCCTTCAGCTTTGTTCTTTTTAAAAATTGTTTTGGCTCTTCTGGGAGCCTTGCAGTGCCATATGCATTTTAAGAGTTAGCTTGTCAGTTTCCGCTGGGGGCGGGGGCATGGGGGAGACTGCTGGGAGTTTATAGGGGTGTTGCCTGGGTTCTGTAGATCCATCTGAAGAATACTGCCGTCTTCACGCTCAGTCTTCTAATCCATGAATGAAATCTTAACAGTTTTTAGGTTTTCTTTAATTTCTTTGAACAATATTTTGCAGCTTGTAGCTTGTAAATCTTGCAATTCTTTAAGTTTATTCCTAAGTACCTTATTACTTTTGATGATACTATAAAGTGAATCATTTCCTTACTTCATTTTTTGACTGTTCATTGCTAGAGTAGAGAAGTACAGTCGATCTTTGTTTTTGTATCCCCTAACCTTGCTGCACTGATACTTATTTATCAGCTGATTTATTTACCCGTTTATCAGCTCTGATAGTTTTGTGTAGATTCCTTAGTACTTTCTATGGACAAGATAATGTCTCCTGGGAGCAGAGGAAGCTTGACTTTATTCCTCGTTAATCTGGATGCCTTTTGTTTTCCTTGCCTAATTACCCTGGCTGGAGACTTCAGGAGAAAGCTTACTGGAAAGGTCAGCGCGAACACCTTTGTCTTGTTCCTGCTCTTATGGGGGGAAGCATCCACATTTTCACCATTGAGTATGATGTTAGCTGTGGATTTTTTTTTTTTTTTTTTTTTTGTAGGTGCTCTTTATCAAGTTGAAGAAGGTCCCTTCTATTCTTAGTGTATTGAGTGCTTTTATTATGATCAGGTTTTGGATTATCCTTGTCAAATGCTTTGCGCAGGAGATAAGCGTGCAGTTTTTGTTAGAATAGTTAATGCTATTAAAATGGTGTATCCAGGGGCGCCTGGGTGGCGCAGTCGGTTAAGCGTCTGACTTCAGCCAGGTCACGATCTCGCGGTCCGTGAGTTCGAGCCCCGCTTCGGGCTCTGGGCTGATGGCTCGGAGCCTGGAGCCTGTTTCCGATTCTGTGTCTCCCTCTCTCTCTGCCCCTCCCCCGTTCATGCTCTGTCTCTCTCTGTCCCAAAAATAAATAAAAACGTTGAAAAAAATTAAAAAAAAAATGGTGTATCCATGTTGGTTCATTTTCATAAGGTAAATCATCCTCGTGTTCCTAAGATACGGTTTACTTTTCCTGTTATTAAAATAGTATTTATTGTAGGAGTAGTGAAACTGAATTTCAGTTGTCCCTTCTGACATTTCCAGTTTAGATAACTTGCCACAAACTTTTTTAGCGATTGACTAGAAAATGATATTCAGATTTTTCTGTTTTGTCACATTTTATCCAGTCTACTCATAATTGGGAGAAACTTAATTTGGGGTGCTCTTAAGATTATAGTGTCTCTAGTTTAGAACCTTACTATATCTCTTACAGGGGGGTTTCCATTTTTTATATTCACTGCCAGTTCGTGTCTGCTTTCTGAAAGAAAACCTTTGCCTTTGGTGACTGCTTTAAAAAGACATAACTAGAAATGTAACATATGTACACACATGCACATTCATTCGTGTCTGCCCGCAAGAGATTTTCCATTCTTTAGTATAAACACGGAAGGTTTCAGAGTGCTCTTTGTCTTTGGAGAGTAGATGGTACTCCTCAATCTGAATATACAGTAAAGTGTTCTTCAGGATTTTTGAGTGTGATTTTCAAAAGGCCTGTTTGTCATAGGGGTTAACGTTCTTACTGTCGGAGTTCCTACAGTGTGAATGCACCCCACCCACTCAGAGCAGTGCTCCAGAGGGCGGGAGCTAAACGATGTGGCCAGATACCCCTCTTCTGAGTTCATAGATGGGGCAGAGAATGGGTTTGGTAACGGTGACAAAGGACCTGGTGGGTTGAAACAGGTGAACTTGCTGAGTGGTGGAAGCACACACTCCTCAGAGTGAGCTCCAGAGAGAATCAGGAGAGGCAGTGAGGACAGAGCACTGTCCAGCTTTGCTTTAAGGGGACAGAAATCGCAGCAGTGGCCGGTGTGGAGTGTGGAGGTCAGCTTTTTTTTTTTTTTTTTTTAATATGATAGACTGCAGCATTTCTGTTTGAAATTAGGACTAATCTGTTAGAGGAGAGAAAACTGATGGGCCTCCAGAGAGCAGGAATATTGTCGTCGGAGCAGAGTCCTCGAGGAGACTAGGTGGGACGGACCCTCTCTTGGTGGCGGGACAATCTGCTCTGGGCACTTGTGGGTTTTATTTATTTATTTTTTTATGTTTATTTTTGAGAGAGAGAGAGAGACAAAGTGTGAGTGGGGGAGGGGCAGAGAGAGAGGGAGACACAGAATCCGAAGCAGGCTCCAGGGTCTGAGCTGTCAGCCCAGAGCCCAACATGGGGCTCGAACCCACGGACCGCGAGATCATGACCTGAGCCAAAGTTAGCCGTTCATCCCACTGGGCCACCCAGTTGTCCCTGGACACTTGGGTTTCTAAGAGGAATAAGCAGAATCCTCAGCAGAGAGGGAGGCGGGTGACTGGCAAGCCAGAAGCTGGGGCATGAGACCAGGTGTGGAGAGGTGGTCGCCAGGTGGTCGGGGGCCCGTGGAGGTCTGTCCATGTGAGCGGCACGCGGGGGCCTGCCAGCACTGGACCCACGGATGAGGATCCGTGAGAAGGTGGACACCTGTAACCGGGACGCAGGGGAGACACGGTGCAGTTGGCTGCATGCAGGGTCCCAGGCGCCAGGGAGCGCAGCCCGCTCAGGAGAGCACTTCGCGGGTACCTCGGGCGCTCCTACCCCCGGAGGGACTTAACGTTATGGATTAGATTCACCTGGCTTTGAACTTGATATAAATAGGATCCAACAGTAAGTACTCCTTAGTATTTTCTTCCTGAGACTAATCCACTTTGCTAGGTGTAGCTGTAATCCGCGTGCCCTCATTGCCACGGGAGGCACCGCGGGAGCGCTCCGCCGTGGAGGCATCTTCCTGCGTCACTGGATGTCTGAATTGTGTGTTCTGTGAAGGTGCCGCTGGTAAGGCCGTGGTAACACCACAACTGTGTGGTGCTGGCGGCCGTGTGCCTGGAGCGGGGTCTCTGGGTCGCGGGACGGCGGCTGCCTGGCTTTGGTGGACAGCGCCCAGCAGTCTTCCAAGGGCTTGTGCGCTTTCTGTCCCGCACGCGGCCCGTGAGAGTTCCTGTCGTTCCCGTCTTTGTGACACTTGGAGCAGCGATTTGGGTGTGTGTGTAACGGTTTTCACCCGTCTTCCTGATGGGCGAAGGGGACGAACACCGCTTGAGATGCTTCCCGGCCCAGGACCAGCTTTGATGACATCTTAAGGAAAGCAGATGCTTGTCTTTAATGGTGACCACTTCCCGGGACTGTGTTTCACACGGTCCTGCTCACAAGGGGGTATCAGGACGGGGACAGTGGTCTCTGGAGGAGCGTGCACAACTCTGGGTCTCCCCTGCATCCTGCTCGCTGGCCGGGAGGTGGTGGTGAAATAATCCTCTACGTCTTTAACCACCGGGAGAGAGGAGAGAAAAAACCGAACCACTGCAAACCGTACCTCCCTTCTACTTGCTGTGGTTTCGTTTTCTGTGACAGTGACTCAGCAGTTTTAGGTGGTGAGTTCTGAGTAAGTGCTGCTTAATTTGGTGAGCACACAAGCCGTGATAGTTGGGTGTTGGTAGGGTTTGAGGCACGGTGGTGATGTTATTCGTGCCTTTGGGAAGACTCTCCGTCCGCTCTGTGGACACAACTCTGGGCAGCCGAGGAAGGGAGTGGGCCACTGGGGGGGCCGTCTCAGTCGTTCAGCCTGAGACGATAGACTAGGGCAGTGGCAGGAAAGGTTGACAGAAGGAGAGGAGATGACATGTTCATCCTTGTTGGTGTTTTGAAAAACTTAAAAGTTCCGGAAAGTGTAAGAATCATCTAGCAAACCCCTGTATACTCGCGCGCACCCCCGAATCCACCGCTAGAGCCGTCTTTCCTGACCCGTCCGCTGGACCCTGGGGCCTGACACCGTGTCACCCCTTGCTCACTCTTAGCCTCCTCGTCTCTCTCAGCCCCCGTTCTCACTCCTGCCGGAACCCAGGCCTGGTCTAACCCTCTGCCTGCGCCGCGTAGCTGCGGAAGCGCCACTGGATGGGCTTGTTCAGAGTCCTTTCTTTCCTCCACTCAGATGTCAGGGGCAGGGACATTGCCTGTGCTGTGTCCCCAGGGCAGCGCATGGCTTACGGTAGTCACTCACTAGGCTTGCTGGTTTTTAAAAACAAGCTGCTGACCTCAGATCTCACGTGGGCACTGGCACAGAGACCATCCCGCGTTCTGTAGTGTGGCCTCAGGCCCGAGAACGCTTCCTTCACACGCCCCGCACCTCACCCGCACCCCCTCCCTTTCGCTCTCAGCAGATGAATCTTCTCTCATACCTCGTGGAAAAAAGCTGTGGTCTGACGAGACCGCCTCTAGAGCCCAGGTCCACACCTGCCTCCTGTGCCACGCGCTCCCTGACCCCACCCGTCTGCTCACCCTGCTTCCCTGTGCCCTGGCTCCCCCTGTGCTGTGCCAGGCGCCGGGGCACATGAACGTGGCTTCGCTTCCCCGTCTTCTAAAACTTCGTTGTATGTTCTCCCTCTGGGCCCCTCTCCCCCCGCTCCGCATTTCTTGTTCCTGCTTCTTCCTTGTGTCACCATAATGTTCAGTGCTTCTTTCCTCGTCACCTGCTGGGAAGTATCCTTAGCAGCCCCTGAATAACGTCTTCACTGCTGACTTTTGACTTCCTGGCTTTGAAGAGGGAGTCCTGACGTCCCGACGGTACCTGATGATGGTGCTTTTTCACTAGCATCACCTTCCACCCACGTGCACTCCCCCACCTTCCCTGGGGAAGAAAAAAAGGAGAGAGTCGAGGGAATTCTCTTACAAGTTTTGGTTCCCTCAGTATCAGGCAAATACTGTTCATTGCTGAATTAAAGTATATATGCGTTTTCTCTTTCGTAGCGATTTCATTTTTCCTAGAGCTAACGATTGCCTAATTTTTTCACATGCTTGCTTCTCTGTCTTCAGTGCAGTTTAAGCAGACATGGTCAGACACACAGTAGTGACGTTCCCAAACACGGCACGGGTGACCGCTAGCCCTTCTCTTCCCAGGACGTCTCCTGGCCAGCCTCCTCCAGCCGGGACTGCTGCTCTCCAGGGTCCTTGACGCCTACCTCGGCACTGTCCTCACCATTGTGGGCATGTCAGGTCCCCCCATCTTCCTTGCCCTTGGTTTACTCCCATTTTGCCAAACATCTTCCAGTGGTTTTCTGAGAAAGGTGTTTTTGCTCTTTGCATGTTTGAAAACATCTTTACTCCTCCCTGAAACCCGATTGATCATTTGACTGGGTGTAGAATTATGGGTTGAAAGTTATGTTTTCTCAGAATTTTGAGGGTGGTTGGTATTCCATCCACCATTTTCCTGTCTGGTTGCTTTTGTCTGTGATCTGTTTTCTCTGGGGAAGTTTAGAATTTCCCTTTTATCCTGGGTGTTTTAGTTTTCGGGGTGAGGCACCTTGGGCTAGGAGTTTTTTCAGGCTTGGCGCTCACCAGACCTTGTCAGGAGACTCTTGCCTTCGTCCTTTGATTTTTTTTTTTTTCTTTTTTTTTCTTTCACTCCCTTCTCTCTGTCGTCTTTCTGGAGCTTAACTGGCTAATGGGCCACCTAACCTGATCCTGTGATGGTGATTGTCCTTCTCTTTGTCTTCGTGCTCCAGGCTTTGGAAGAGGTGTTGAGCTTTAAAATTGTTATTAGCGTTTGAATTTCAAAACACACTGGCTGGTTTTCCTTTCTCGAGGTAGCACGCAGCTCATCCTCTAGGGACCCTGCCGGACGTAGGGGCGCCCTGCTGCCCCCCGATTAGTGGCTGGGGCTGCCAGTGTGGGTGAGCTGCATACAGCATCCAGCGCCCACTTCTCTCCATCACGGGGGTGATGGGAGCCCTGCTTCATAGGTGTGGGAGGTTCACTGGCTAAATGCAGGGCTGTGCTCAGTTAGAATACCACCTGGCACCTCGCAGGCACTCAGCTGACACTGGTGATGTCACTCCTGTTAGCAGGCATTAACTGTTAACTCCCCGAGGGCGTAAAGTGTCATTTCCTTGAGGTTTTGTTGGTTTTGTTGGTTTGGTTGAAGCGCTGTCCCCCTTTCCCCCAGCCCCCTTGTTTTGGCCGCTTTCTCCCCTGTCTGCAGGTCCCGAGCTGTCGGTTCATGTTTAGTCTGGAGCCGCTTGCAGAGCCAGCAGCTAGTCCTGTGCGAGATGGGCTTTCCAGCCGGAGGGCTTCCTGGGGCTGATCTTTCTGTCGGGCCCTGTGGGCTTTTGAAGCTTCAGGACGTTTGTCCCTTGATTTGTCACTTTGGAGAGGAGGCCCAGGGAGGGTGGGGACTTCACTCCTGGCAGCTAGCGTTCGGAGATCAGGAAGGGGGCGGGAGTCGCCACCTGACGGGATGGGCACAAGCTTGGGGACCCAGCGGTTCAGTACAAGACCTTCTGCCATCTCTGTGCCCAGGGTCCGGTGTGGAGCCTGGCTGAGGCCCTCAGCACATTGGGACCTTGGCCTCCTGTGCACACTTAGACCATCCCCACCAAAGTGTAAGAGACTCTTTGATACAGAGAACAAACTGAGCGTTGCTAGAAAGGTGTTGGGTGGGTGGGGGATGGGCTGAATGGGTGATGGGCATTGAGGAGGGCACTTGTTGGGATGAGCACTGGGCGCCATATGTAAGTGATGAATCACTAAATTCTACTGAGACCATTATTACACTACATGTTCACTAACTTGGATCTAAAAAGAAAAAAAGACTGTCGGGTGCCTGGGTGGCTCAGTCGGTTAAGCGTCCCACTTCGGCTCGGGTCGTGATCTCACGGCTCATAAGTTGGAGCCCCACGGCGGGCTCTGTGCTGACAGCTCGGAGCCTGGAGCCTGCTTCCATCCTGTGTCTCCCTCTCTCTCTGCCTCTCCCCCTGCTTGCGCTCTGTCTCTCTCCCTCTCTGGAAAAAAAAGGAAAAGGAAAAAAAAAAAAGACGGTCACCACCACGCCTGCCACCCCTCGCCATCACCTGTCTGTCAGAGCCTGCTCACCACCATTGCCTTGTGGACGGACGCCTTTCCAGTTCCTCTCTGGCCCCTTAGTGGCAGCGGGAGAGATGTAAGCGTGTTGCAGACAGAGAGTCTGAGGTGGGCTCTTCGGGGCTGCGAAGCATGTATCATAGTTTCCGAGTTTGATCTGAACATTTACTAAGTAAGTTCTGCATCGGCCAGATGACCCCCTCCTGGCAAAGTGCCTCCATGCGGACTGTGCCAGTGCGCGGGGTCCTTGCTGCGGCCGTGTGGAGCCGCGGCGCCACAGAGGTGGCCAGCAGGTGCTAGCGTTGCCCATATGACACTGAGCCATCGTGCGGGGCATGACAGGTTTAAAGGCGCTGCTCGGTGCCCTTAGTGCCGTGTTTATGCTTTTAGCATCACACCAGTTCTGTAAAGTAACAGCCATCACATTAAATTCATGTTGGTAGTTTAAATGTTATTGGTTGTGTAATCTTCTTGGTGTTTAGTTTGTATATTTATATACGTTTTGATTTTAGAGCTCTTCTAAACTCTGCAGACAGCATTTTCTAAATTTAGATTCATGCATATTTACGTAGCTTAATGAAAGTCATTTCTCACCAGTGGCAGTCATGGGAGTTTCTCTTTTAAAAGATTCAGTCCATTTTAATTAAGTTTAAAAATCACTGACAGAGCTAGAATACCATTAATTATATAATATTGTACACCCCCTGGGTATGAATGACAGAGATTTAGTGCCATTTAGTCCAATACAGAATATTTTAATTTCATTTAAGCAAATTGGGTTATTTTGAGTAATTTAATTTAAAAAGTGGCACTTCTGGGGCGCCTGGGTGGCGCAGTCGGTTAAGCATCCGACTTCAGCCAGGTCATGATCTCGCGCTCCGTGAGTTCGAGCCCCGCGTCAGGCTCTGGGCTGATGGCTCAGAGCCTGGAGCCTGTTTCCCATTCTGTGTCTCCCTCTCTCTCTGCCCCTCCCCCGTTCATGCTCTGTCTCTCTCTATCCCAAAAATAAATAAACGTTGAAAAAAAAAAATTTTTTTTTAATAAATAAATAAATAAAAAATAAAAAGTGGCACTTCTAACAAGCCTAATTCTTTTCCAGATCTAACTGGTTTTGTTTTTGGTTTTGTTTTGTTTTTGTTTTTGTTTTTGTTTTTGTTTTTGTTTTTGTTTTTTTTAAAGGAAAGCAAGAAATCCCAGGCAGAAAATTCAGTGCGCACAGGGGTTCTTGGGCGGTTCAATGGGTTGAGCTTGATCTCAGCTCAGGTCTTGATCTTGGGGTCTTGAGTTTGAGCCCCACATTGGGCTCCTGGGGTGGAGCCTCTTTAGAAACAGTAGAGTGAGAGCTCGTTTCCCAGGAAGTCCTATAATAACTACTATCTAACTAAAATGTTTGCTTACACCTTTAAGATTTGTATTACATTATGACAACCTCAGGGGGAGGGTCTTTTTTTTTTTTTATTGTTTTATTTTGTACTTTTTAAAATTTACATCCAAATTAGTTAGCATGTAGTGCAACAATGATTTCAGGAGTAGATTCCTTAGCTCCCCGTACCCATTTAGCCCATTCCCCCTCCCACAGCCCCTCCAGTAACCCTCTGTTTGTTCTCCATATTTAAGAGTCTCTTATGTTTTGTCCCCCTCCCTGTTATTATATTATTTTTGCTTCCCTTCCCTTATGTTCATCTGTTTTGTCTCTTAAAGTCCTCATATGAGTGAAGTTGTATGATTTTTGTCTTTCTCTAACTTCACTTAGCATAATACCCTCCAGTTCCATCCACGTAGTTGCAAATGGCAAGATTTCATTATTTTTGATTGTTGCGTAATACTCCATTGTATGTGTATACCACATCTTCTTTATCCATTTATCCATCGATGGACATTTGGGCTCTTTCCATATTTTGGCTATTGTTGATAGCGCTGCTATAAACATGGGGGTGCCTGTGTCCTTTCGAAACAGCACACCTGTATCCCGTGGATAAATGCCTAGTAGTGCAATTGCTGGGTCAAAGGGTAGTTCTATTTTTAGTTTTTTGAAGAATCCATAATGTTTTCCAGAGTGGCTGCACCAGCTTGCACTGCCACCAACAGTGCAAAAGAGGTCCTCTTTCTCTGCGTCTTCACCAACATCTGTTGTTGCCTGAGTTGTTAATGTTAGCCATTCTGACAGGTGTGAGGTGGTATCTCATTGTGGTTTTGATTTGCATTTCCCTGATGATGAGTGATGTTGAGCTTTTTTTCATGTGTTGGTTGGCCATCTGGATGTCTTCCTTGGAGAAGTGTCTGTTCATGTCTTTTGCCCATGTCTTCACTGGATTATTTGTTTTTTGGGTGTGAGTTTTTTGTTTTTTTTTTTTCAACATTTTTTATTTATTGTTGGGACAGAGAGAGACAGAGCATGAACGGGGGAGGGGCAGAGAGAGAGGGAGACACAGAATCGGAAGCAGGCTCCAGGCTCCGAGCCATCAGCCCAGAGCCCGACGCGGGGCTCGAACTCACGAACCGCGAGATCGTGACCTGGCTGAAGTCGGACGCTTAACCGACTGCGCCACCCAGGCGCCCCTTGGGTGTCAGTTTAATAAGTTCTTTATAGACTTTGGTTGTGCAGCAGTATTTGGGTTTAAGCCCCTTGGCCTCGGCGGAGCTGTAGCCCCGCAGGTGGAGAGCACACACTCATCTGCCAGGCACACAGGCCTTTCGTGTTGGTGCCCCAGCAGCGGGGGGAGGTTCTGATCCAGCCCTTCCAGCCCTTCCTCGGAGCCTCTGGAGAGGAGATTGTCTGGGGCAGGTGAAGAGTCCCGGTGGTAGAGGAGCAGGCTGACAGTGGCCTGTGCAGGACCGAAGCCGTCTTTGTCCTGATTCAGTCTGCACTCAGCACCCCTGGGCTGAAGACAACCAGGTTTTCTATTTTTTTGCTCCAGGAGTCCATTCCATGAGTTCAGATCTGTTGTTTCTAGGCCTTAGCCTTAGGTACCTAAGGACTTTTCCAGCACTTGGCTTTGTTCTTTGTACCCTTTGCCTGTAGTGAGCTGATGACCAAGATCCTTGTCAGAAATTCCGTACCCCACCAGCAGTGTCTGACTAGATAATGATGGCGTCATTATTGTCATTATCGATGCTAGTGACTGTATCCAGTCGGTGAAATAGAGTTTGTGCTGTTTGTAGGGATATTGTGTACAGAAGGCAGCAAAAGTTACTGCAAAGAATATTAAAAACATTCTGTCAATATCATGTAAGAATCAGATTTATTTTAAAAGTTCATATTAGGCATGCATTATAAAATTAGAGCCAGTCTTCTAGGACCAGTTCTTTTCTGTTTTTCTTTTCAAAATTAATTTTCTAAATTTTTACTCTGTATCCTTCTCTCAAGACATCACAGTCTAGATAAATCCTGGTGCCCTAGGGACCAGGTGGTCAATCCCTTGAGCAAAACCCATAAGCCCATATGTGTTCTTGGGCTCTGGGCACCAGAATCAGAATTGGCTGCTTGGTAATTACAAGTTTCCCATGAAAATTTTGCTCTATCCAACAGGGAGAAAGTTGTATATGTTTTTATTTTTCTTTTGAACCTTTACTGATTTTTGGTATTGATCATGCCTCCTTTCAAAATCATAATCTCATAAATTGCTTCTGTATTTTATTGACAGCTGACATCATCTCAACTGTTGAATTTAATTACTCTGGAGATCTGCTTGCAACGGGAGACAAGGGCGGCAGAGTCGTTATTTTTCAGCGGGAACAAGAGGTCGGTAATTCACTGTACACAAACCCAACGAATTGCAGCCTTTCTCATGTCACTGGGAAGGAAGGAGAGCAGCACAGCACGTTCTCAGTCTCTAAGTTCACTTGGATTCGGTTACATCGCATTAACCATGTAGAATCTTCTTATCTCAGGGCTGAGCAAGATCTGTGTTTCAGCTCACTGACGTCCACCCTCTGAGCTCCGATTAAGTCCCCTGTGCCCTTACGTTCGGGGAGGAGAGTCCTCGCCCTACCCACAGGCTGTCGTGAGGCCCAGATGAAGGATTGGGTGGTGGGGTTCTGCATTCGTTTGCTCTCATCCTGTAATTAATTCAAGTGACTGTCGGTGAAAACCACTTCACGAGCCAGCGGAGGTGGCCGCTCCCGGCCGTGCTGTCCAGCAGTAAGTATGCTCTGAACGGCTCCTGCGGCACTAGCCGCGGGGAAGGTTCTGTGTGTGTTGGGGGGCCGTGAATTCTGTGTCCCTCCTCAGAGGTGAGCAGCAGTCTTGCACCCCCCCGAGGCCCCACCGTCAGTGCTGGGAGGAAGGAGTCCTCACTGGGGCCTGAAGGACCCCGCAGGTGAATCTCAGTCACGAGCACTGCTTTCTCGGTCACTCCCGCTTTGCGGGGGGAAAGGGCAGAAGATGGCCTGGTGCCCTGCTCGTCTGTTGTGCACACGTTCCGGGGCAGAACCACCGGGAAGCCAGGCTTGGGTCTGTGGAAAGCCATCTGTCTTTTCTCTTGACAGAGTCACACACAGGCCCTCGTCTGTGTCCAGGCAGGTCAGCGTGGGGTTGCTTTCTCATCCGCAGATTCTGGTGTCTACGTTTTTGTGGCAGAACTGGCGTGGCAGTTAGTGGGCCCTGGAATCTAGCAGATCTGTGCGGCAGTGAATGCTGGCCCTGCCACCAGAGAGGAGGCACGTAGGGGCATCTGTAGGAGAGGGAGCCCTGGGTGCCCCAGTCAGTGGAGGATGGCTTCTGTAAGTGAGGCGAGGTGTGCCCGCATCTCACTGGAATATACGTGTTGCAGCTCTAATTTTGCTATGTCTGTATAGATTACAAAATTTTTTTTCGTATTTTTTAAACGTTTATTTATTGTTGAGAGACAGACAGAGTGTGAGCAGGGGAAGAGCAGGGGTGGGGGTGGGGACACAGAATCCAAAGCAGGCTCCGGGCTCCGAGCCGTCAGCACAGAGCCCGACGTGGGGATCGAACTCACAGACCGTGAGATCATGACCTGAGCAGATGTCAGACGCTTACCCAACTGAGCCAGGTGCCCCTAAAAAAAATTTTTTTTAATGTTTATTTTTGAGAGCGAGTGTGAGTGGGGGAGGGACAGAGAGAAAGGGAGACACAGAATCAGAATCAGGCTCCAGGCTCTAAACTGTCTGCACAGAGCCCAACGTGGGGCTCAAACTCATGAACCGTGAGATCATGACCTGAGCCAAAGTTGGACGCTTACCCGACTGAGCCACCCCATGTGCCCCAATTAAAAAAATTTTTTTAATCTTATTTTTTCTGATTTGGAATGGTGAGAATTCTTGTGAATAATATTTATTGTCATTAGTCTTTGAAAATCTTCACAGATGATTTGGCAAGTTCATAGTTTTGCATTCTTTCCCCAGAGGTAGATTAGGACGTGGCACTCCTTAAGTAGAACTGTGTACCTGATCCTTTTCGGCAGAAGTAAAAGTGGTTGGTGGTGGTTATTACTTTTAGCAGAAGGATTATTTTTAGCAGATTGCTGAGCCATAGCTGTCCTAAATTTAAGAATTGACTTCAGCTCCTTAAGGTTTGCCATTTTAATGATATCCTTATAGAAAACTTTCCTCATTTTTGTGGGTCATCATTGAAATCTAAAAACTGTCTACTTCAACTGTGAAATAGATTGTGGTAAAACTCAAGCATCTTGTTACAAAATATGTTAACGCTTTTGAGAACCTGTAGTATAAAGTGTTTAGTTAAGATGGATTAAATCATTATTAATAAAGTGCAGCAGCAGATTTATACAGCAAACAGGTGGTCAGAGTGGTTTAAGTTTGATAAACCCAACCACCTGCAACTCACTAATCCCTGGGCAATGTGTTTCCCCATCCTTTTCTCGATACTTTGGTTAACATAAAAAGAGCTTTCATATTCCATCTGCTTTTAAAATATTTTAGTGGTTGCTGTATGTAACCCTCACTGTAGACTTGGATTTTTCCAGCGCTGTCCGTTAAACGGCCCAGCCGTTTCTGCAGAGCCGCGGAGCCCGGGGGCTGCAGGGACACAGCAGGGCCCTGCCCGATGGCAGGGGGGGGCGGCATGAGTGTCAGGCTGAGCGATCAGGGAGATAGGGACCCACCCCTCCAGACATCCGGGGGGTAGGGAGCACGGTTCGAAGTATTGATCTTGGAGCTTTTTCCCCTCTCAGCAGCAGAGCCCTGTTTCGGGAAGCCCGGTGTGGCAGTCTCCAGGGAGCAGAGCTTGGGGACGTGGCTGTGCAGCCCTCGTCCTCAGAGCACAGCTTTGCACCTGACTGCGCGAACTGCTGTGTTAGTGTCGAGTCCTCTGACGCCAGCACTCGGCACGTCTGCCAACAAGATAGGCCTCCCGCCACCCGCGGATCACAGCTCCCAGCAGCTCGGGCCGTCGGCCTGGGCTCTGGCTCTGCCCCCTCCCCCAGGCCCTCGCTCTCTCTTCTGTTCTGCCTCTCCTGGGACAGGACAGGGCGTGGAGACCGCTCACTGCCCCTCGGGGTCTCAGCCTGTTGTGGGGGCGGGCGGGGGGGGGGGGTGGGGTCTGGTCGGGCAGTTACAGCAGGAAGATGGCCCAGCAGTGTCAGGAGCATCCATTCTGGTTCTTGCACACGGTGGCCGGGGAAGGAGAGCAGCGCTTCGGTGCGGGCGCCTCATAGATTGGTTCAGATTCTGCTGTTTCTTGAAGTGGATTATGGTCCTGAGCCCTGGGACTGAGGACTCTACAGATTTTTCTTTCCTAAATAGTCCCATTTCATTTTTCTCGTCAGCAAGTTAGAAGCATCTGCTGGCAAACGCTGCTTCTCTTGTGGACGTTAGCCCACCGAGCACAGCGCACGCGTGGATGCCACGTGCTAGATCCCAGGGTCCGTGTGTGGCTTCTGGGAGTGTGCAGCAGTGGAGAGATCAAGGCAGCTTTGGGGGTGTTTCCTCATAATGTTTGATCTTAACTCAGATATAAAGAAATCTAGACGTAAAGCTCCCTCTGTTTCATTCAGTTTCTCTGACACACTTCCTAAAGTGTTAAAAAATGTAAGACTAAAGATGCTGATTAGATAGCAAGAATTAAACAAAATTTTAAAATTAAAAAAAATGAAAACAATTATATTAATTACGTATTCTTACTGTTTTATAGAAAATGTCATTTGAGACATACAGAAGATTTTAAGTATTAATATAAGTATATTATGAACCCACCACCCAGGTTTTACTCTTTCGTAAAAGAAAACCAAGCCCTTGGCAGGTGGGTGAGGCTCCCGTGTGCCCTCCCCGTGCTGTCTTCCAGCTTCATCCCCAAGTCTTACCTTACTCTCCCTCGGCCTTCCCAGAGTTGGTTATGACTTTGAAGACGGCCTGTATCTTTCCGAGCGTGTGTTTATACTTTCACTGCAACATGTAGAATTGTTTTATGTGTGTTAAAAATCCACATAACAGGTATCCTCTACCGGTGGTGGTCACCACATAAGTGCCATTCGGTGGCCCTCTTCCCGGTGGGCACGAGTGCGGTCTGGGCCGGCTGCCCCAGGGCCCAGGGGGTGTGCACTCACCCGCTGTGGGCCCTCGGCCTGTCTCCAGAAGTGCACGCACGGCAGGGCCTGCTCATGTTTGCGGAACCCTGGTTCACGTGCACCTGGAGCGCGTGCCTAGGACAGAGACGGAAGGTCTGGGAAATCTCTGTTACTTGTTTTTTCCACGTAAATTAATTTGGAGTGTCATCTGTTTAATAATTTTTGACCCAGGATTTTGTTTAACTTTTTAAAAATGTGTGCGGTCATTTTATAGTCATATTGGTACTACGGAGTTTTTCTTTGCACTGTGCTTTGTTCATTAAAACAGCCTCCTGTTTCCTTGCAGAATAAAAGCCGCCCTCACTCTAGGGGAGAATATAATGTTTACAGTACCTTTCAAAGTCATGAACCAGAGTTTGACTATTTGAAAAGTCTAGAAATTGAGGAAAAAATCAATAAAATTAGGTGGTTACCACAACAGAATGCTGCTCATTTTCTACTCTCTACAAATGGTAAGAGCTTTTTTGTTTTTGTAAGTGGTTATTTGATGTAGGATTTTATTTTTAATTTTCTGGGTATAGGTTCCTTTTTTACTTTAACCCATTCTAGAAAACGTTTCTGTTTAAACTTTGGGGAGAGGGTAAATTATTAGCTAGGCAGCAGGTGGTAGGCTGAGGACTTAAAGAACACAGAGGTGAGCACGCACACGCTCCCCATATGGCGCTGCCCTGCGGCACACACCCCCCCTTCTTTACTTACTGTGCCAACAGAACGTCCAGGTTTATCCGTAACCGGAAGCTAAGGTTCAGAGGCTCGTAGCTTAGAAATCCACATAGAACCACACAGTTTTCTGATGTAATACTCGACTAACAGTGGTGCGTGCTAAGGTTTTTCTTTTAATACGGAGACTAAGATTTTTATTTTCAGATAAAACTATTAAATTATGGAAAATAAGCGAGCGGGACAAAAGAGCAGAAGGTTACAACTTGAAAGATGAAGACGGACGGCTTCGAGACCCATTCCGAATTACGGCGCTGAGGGTACGCGCTGCGTCTCCTCACACTACTCGGTTCTCTTACTAGTTAATCGGGGACAGTGCGTGCGTCTGCATAGAGGAGACCGCTGAGTGGGGCCCCTGTGGGGTCCACCTTTTCCGGCCCGTGGAGGCGGTCTGCGATCACAGTCGCCGCTATTTGTATGTGTTACGGTCAGGTTTCCTGTGTGTCACGTAAGCAAGAAGTCACACGGCGTCTTCAGAAAGCACGATGACCCTAAAGAGACTCAGATCTGACTCCACAACAAATCTCTCTAAGCGTGTCGACCCCCTTCTCTGCAAAGGTCCTGAGTGGCGCGTGGGTCGTGGTGACGTCCACGTGGGATTCGGAACGTTGCCCTGGGTGGAGCTGCATGGGCCGCAGACGCTGGCTTTCACGGAGTTCCCTGGGTTACCTGGGGCATGTTCTCAGGTTTCCGAATCATCACTTCTTTTTCTAACTGTGAAATTAAAAAAAATTCTTCCCTCCCTTTTTTGCTGACCCTGAGCCCAGTATGAATGACCGTCACTTCTGGTACCTAGATTTTTTTTTTTTACTTTTTAACGTCTATGACGTTGAGTAAAACTAACTGAACAGGCTCTCAGGGTCTTGTAATTGGCCCCCCGGTATGCGCCCTGGCCAGTGCGTAGAGCGAGACGGGATGTGGCGAAGGAGGTGGGGCGTTAGTTCGGAGGCCTGTCCTAAAACCGCTGCCTGGTACACGGGAAAATTGTCCGCTGGCTGGTTTCTTTTCTAATGAGGTTTAAAAACTTTGCTGAATACTGTTCACCAAGTGAAGACCTAGTTAGTGCATACGTTCCAGGTTAGTAGGAAGGTGTGACAGGGAAGGACACTGTCCCGCAGAGACCCTTCCCCGCACCACACCCCACTGCAGTGACGCTGGGTGCACACAGCATGCTGGGATGGCGGGCACACGGGTCAGAGCCACAGCCCGGCAGCAGAGGCGGCGCTCCCCGTGGTTCAGGAAACAGCAGCATGCGGCTGAGTAGCATTGCCCAGGAGGAGAGCGGGCTGGGTCAGCCTCTTCCAAGGCTCTCGGGTCCCAAGTGTTGCCGTGTGTCCAGGGGCTGATTCTGAGAAGCGACGTAATATACTCGGGTGGAGTTTATAAAACTGATTTGAACCGAGATGTGTCAATCTGAACATTGGTGATTTCTGCTGCCCCGGTTACCGCTTTCACATCCACGTGGCAGCGAGAAACCACTCGGAGTGACGGTGGCACTGGTGTCAGCTGCCAACACCTGAAGCGCCTCTAAGTGGGATGGGCTGGAGAAGGCATTGGGCGCCCTGCTCTGGCTTCCTGTCGGTCCCCGGCCGCCCTCACGGCCTCCGCCCGCCCGCCCGCCCGCCGGCTGGCACACTCTCCCCGCTGCTGGAAACCTGCTTCCCCTTGAGCGCACCGCACGCTCACGTGCCTCTACCGTAAAAACCATAGGTCTTATTTGGGTAAATAAAAACCAGTGCTGGTTTTATTCAGAGGCTCTTTTATGTGTTCAGCCCAAATAAAATTGGTCTAATTGGTGGCCAGAGTGCGATTTCCTCAGAAACTGCTTTTGTTAATCCCAGTGGGGTTTAAGACATCACAGGCTGTAAATAGACTGGTCTTTGTGAGTTTAAGCCCATATTTGATTTCTTAACTGCCTCTCTAAAAGCTAAAAATAGAGTATTTGTCTAAACTTAGCTGAGTGGGAGTCAAATACTGCCTTTTTTTTTTTTAACGTTTATTCATTTTTGATAGAGCATGAGTGGGGGAAGGGGGGGTACACAGAATTGAAAGCAGGCTCCAGGATCTGAGCTGTCATCACAGAGCCCGACGCGGGGCTCGAACTCATGGGCTGTGAGATCATGACCTGAGCTGAAGTTGGATGCTTACCTGACTGAGCCACCCAGGCACCCCAAATACTGCTCTATTTAAATTTTGTTTTCCTCTTAAATTATTTTAGCGCCAAAAAAGGAATTTAATTAGGAGGAAGAGGCTTTCAGGCCTGGCATTAAAGTTGCCACGTGTCTTGATCAGTTAAAAGACTGGTTGAGGGCTGTGGCCACCCTCCCTGGGCCCCGCAGGGCAGAGAGGCCAGCGTGTGGTCGGCACCTGTCTGCCTGAGGTGCAGGAAGCAGTGTTGATGCATGTTTCTCCAGGCAGTTTGCAGACTTTTGGTCAGAGAAGACGAAACGAGAGGTGCTCCCTTTGGCTTTTAATTAGAAAAATAACGAGTTACTACTGTTCATTTTTTATTGTGATTTTAAAGCTTCTGCCTTCTTTTCCATTGGATGTCAGTGATGTTGGGACTTTTTTCTTTTTCTCACGCGTGGACACGATGACGCACAATGGCGCCCCTGCCGCTCGTGTGGGCATGTGTGTGTTTGGGCCGGCCCCGTCCCTCCCGCTTTGCCTGGCTGACTCCACGTCTCCATGGTGGCATAGGTGTCCTGTCCCCTGACCACAGCGCACAGCACAGAGATGGGGTTTTTGTGCCCCCTTTTTAAAAGTTTCTTGTTGAAGCATAATCTGTGTACCAAAAACTGCCTCTGCCGTATAAGTGAACGGCTCCATGGGTATTTCCAGGCTGACTTGCCCGCGGAGCCAGCAGCAGATCAGGCATGGTACCTCAGCTCCCTGGGGGGCCCCCGTGCGCTCTCCTGTCCCCGCACCCCCTCCGAGGTGCGTGGCATTTGCACCGAGCAGACCAGCCGTGTAGTGTCCCTTTTAAAGGCAGTGGCCGCAAGGGAGAGAAAGGGATGGGGGTTCTTGACGGAGTCTCCCATGGAGACTTTGCTGTCCTTGTGGCTGCAGGGACACACGGGAAGGAGAAGCCAAGCATTAGGCATCGGTGCGCTGGAAGCACTTTGTTAGGTGCCAGTTCAGTGTGCCCTTCGACGAACGTAACCGGCCCTGGCGGTGGCCGCAGGGAGGGACAGGACCCCATTTGTAGCCTGTTTTCATAGCTCTGGTAATTGCTTATTTGGGGTATTGTCTGTACGAAACCGTTAGCTCACTGTGAACTCGCATTTGTTCCTTTTTGTTTTCTGCTGTCTTGAAGTGTTGTAATTTTATGCTGCAGTGATCTTTGTTTTGAATTCCTGTCTCCTTCCGTTTTTAGGTTCCAATATTGAAGCCCATGGATCTTATGGTAGAAGCAAGTCCACGACGAATTTTTGCCAATGCTCATACATACCATATAAATTCCATTTCAGTAAATAGTGATCATGAAACGTATCTTTCTGCAGATGACCTGAGAATTAATCTATGGCATTTAGAAATCACAGATAGGAGCTTCAGTATCCTTCATCAGATGGCGGTCTCGGCATTTTTTCACGTTTGTCCTTCAGAGACGCTCTCCGTGCACGTCTCTTCCTGCATCTGAGTCTCCTCTTCTACACGCTTGCTGCACGGTAGCCCGTGGTGGAGGTTCCCTGGGATTTGGAGCATCCCTAAAAACGGAAACTACTTTCTGCCTTTGGGGAGGGTTCTCTATGTAATGAGAATGACCAAGTCTGTTGCCCCCGGGTTAATGAGAGGCTGTTTTAAATAGCATCTGTCGGAGGCTCGTTGTTGCCTGCCCCCCCCCCCCCCCCCAAATCTGCTAGTAGATAATAGACTGGAAAACACTGGCTGTGGTTCGAGTGATGTTTAATCATCCAACCCAAGAAGTGACACGTAAGAATTGTGTCTTAAAAGATTTGTTTAAGGAGTATTCAAAAGAGTGGTGCAGTGGCACTGTTACGAAGGTGAAAGTCTGCCAATTATTGGTTAGGCAAGTTCTTGATTTCTCCAGAAATGAGAGTCCTGTCACATGTGCACGTCGGGGGGCTTCAGTCAGCATTTCCCATGTTCTGGAGCGATGTCGGGCTGGCCGGAGCGGGATGGGCGTCCGCAGGGTCGCCTGGGCTGCGTGTGACGCCTCCACTCAGGACAGTCCACGAAATCAAGCATATATACCTTTCAAATTCAAGCATGTCACACGTGATTTTTATTATCTGTTGTCCTTTTACTTGATTCAGTTATTTCCTGACCGTGGTAACTCGTTTCCCGAAGAGCATGCGGGCCTGGCCGCGGGAGGAGGCCCGAGCGAGGGGCCACTGTGGCCGCCGCACTTTCTGTGTCTCTTCCTCTGCAACCTTGC
Source organism: Herpailurus yagouaroundi (assembly GCF_014898765.1). NCBI lineage: Eukaryota > Metazoa > Chordata > Mammalia > Carnivora > Felidae > Herpailurus > Herpailurus yagouaroundi. The sequence goes on from NW_024412404.1 coordinate 66,958,673, forward strand.
AGAACGTCCCAGCTTAGGAGGCTCGTGCCCATGGTCCCTGCCTTCTCTTTATTCTCCCTAAATTGTTCTCTTTTAAATCAGTGTTTCTCCCATTAGTGCGTGACTGTTTGGAACAAACTTCCAGTAAGCGGAGCAGTTCTTCCCCCTCCGTCGTTCCAGACAGCCATGGTAGGTGGCGGTGTGCACGCCTGCAGCCTTTTCCCAGCAGCGCACGGACGCGTGTGTTCGGAAGCGCTGGGCTCATCCTCTGCTTGGTGGTAGTGACGTGACGTTCCAAGCGCTCGGGAATGTCAGCGGCCGAGTTCAGCTCTGGGACCTTAATTAGCATCGAGTCCCTCAGGCCGTCCAGGCCTTTCTCCTCCTCCGGAAACCTGCACTCCTGGGGGGCCGCCTGGGGCTTTGTAAAACCCCAAAGCCAGTGGGCCCGGAGCCGCGTGCACGGGGCCTGGTGCACAACAGTGAGCCTCTGCCGTCAGCCTTGTTTTTTCCACCGCATTCTGACCGCCTTTTTCGTATCCGTGAGACTCCAGGTGTGTAGCTGCAGGGTTTGGAGCTCTTGAGGGTTTGCGGCTCCGCGCCATGCTCTGCGTGCCCCTCGAGCCCGAGGACTGGCGCTGGGGCGCAGGCCGTGTGTGGTACCCTTCCGTGCGGGCTTTGGGATGGGCGCCCCCGCCCCCTCGGCGTGCTTGTTTTCAGCAGAGCATTGGATCTTCTGAAAAATAACTTTTCACGTTAGTGAAACCAAACAGACCATTTTTAATTTCCTCGATTATAGGTGAGTTAAAGTATTTGCTGTTGATTTACCGTCCGTTAGTGTGAAGTTTTTTTGGTGTCCCTTGTCATTTTCCTCCTGTCGGAAGCTCCTGTTTTTCCTTCGTGATTGGCGAGCGCTCTCAATTCATAAACGATTTGTGTACGCACTCACAGTTTTCGTTGCCTTTATAAAATTTTGTCTCCCCATCGTGTTCCGAACGCCCTTCCTTGTGACCTAGATTTTGAGACACATACGCTTTGACATACTTTTTTGCATCTGTTAACACTATCTTATTTTTCCTAACACGATTACTTTAAAAATACCTTTGATCCATTCACACGAGACCTCCGGCAGCGAATTGTGCTCTTTCCGGACACTCAGCCCCCGCCCTGTGCCCTTGGACCTCTGCGCCCGTCCGCTCGCCGACGGCCGGCCCTCCTCTCACCCTGGTCAACGTTGCGGATCACGCCCTGCGCGTGAGGGGAGCGCGGCTCGCTCTGTTTGGGTGCCTCCCCACCTGCCTGGGCGGTTTCCTCACAGGCTGGCACAGACTCCGGTTCTCGAACTTACCGGGAATGCTGCCCTGGCGCTTGGCGCCGGGGTGCCCTGTGAGCTTCCCTGGACTCCCAGCAGCCCCTGGGCGTGGCCCGGGTCTCCACCCTACGTAGCAGTGCACAGGGTCGGCTGCAGGGCTGCAGTCCCTCCAGGATCGCTGCCCACACTGGGTGCTGTCCAGTGACACGCTGTGGCGTCACCTAGTTGTCAGTGGAAGGGTTCATCTGGCCCCCGTCGTTCCATCCCGGCCCGTAGCCAGATTCCACTCTCCTCTTGTGTTTTTCAGTTAAGTGATTTCCGTATTTGGCAAGCTATGCTGTTCTAACTACTTAGAACGAGCTCTTGATGGCAGATGAAAAGATTCCTAGAAAAGCAGAATCTTGGAACTTGGCAGGTCTCGTGTGTGTGTGACGTATGGATGGAAGTATGGGATTTTCGCACGGGTCTCACACCATCAAGCACCTATGATCTTGCCGTGAACGTCTTGTGGAACGTTAGTGGCAGCAGTGGTCCGGGCCTGCTGAGCCGCGGCCCTGTGGTCTGAGCGGCGCTTAGGTGACACAGGCCCTCTTCCCGGCGTGTTCCCCTGCACGCCGTCTGTGTGGTCACCTCCTTTACGTGTCCACTCTTAACGCTCACGGTGGGTTTTTCCCGCCTGCCGTTCGCGTGGACGTGGTCGAAGCTGCCGAGCACCTGCCTTAACCGTGTGCCTGCAGACATCGTGGACATCAAGCCCGTAAACATGGAGGAGCTGACGGAGGTGATCACCGCAGCCGAGTTCCACCCGCACCAGTGCAACGTGTTCGTCTACAGCAGCAGCAAAGGGACCATCAGGCTGTGCGACATGCGCTCCTCAGCCCTGTGCGACAGACACTCTAAGTGTAAGTGCCTGGAGGGCTCAGCTTGCCTCGTTTAAATCCGCCTGTTCTCCAGGCGCAAGACCGTCTCCAGAGACTTAGGGTTCCTTCCGTTCCGCTCCCACCCGCGCAGGCGTAGGACCTGCTGTCGATCACCAGTCCCGGGGGGGCTCTCGCGTGGGCCGTTGCTGGCGCCACGTGGACGGTGAGGGCAGGGTCCCGTAGACTTTCCGTTAGATGTGCCTCGGAGGGGCGGCCCATAGTGGTACTCCCGTCACAGTCTCAGGGCTGCGTCTGAGGGTTCCCGGGCCGGGGCCAGCCGAGAACCGTGTATTGCCTCCACCTCTGTGCGCTAGGACCTCGTGCGGCGGCTAGAGCACATTTCACTCGTGGTCGTTCTCGGCTGTCGCGATGGGCTCTGTTCACAAGTGAGCTTTGCTGCCCTGGAAGGCACTTCCCGCGGGTGACGCTCTAGCACTTTAATCCGCTGAGCCTTGAAGTTTCTTCTAGGTGAGGAGAGTTTTATTTTGTTTTCAGTTTTAGCCATAAAGAGTAGGCCTGGCTTTATAGAAAAGCAGAAGCGTGTATGTGTCCTCCCTTGTGTCCCATGGTGGGGACTGGACTGCACAGCAAGCTTTGCCGGCGTGTCCCCGGAGCCCGCGAGGGCGACTCGATTCCCGTGTCCTGGGACGCGCTCTCCTTCGGGGGAGTCAGTCCATTGACCGTTCTGTTTGCGGTGGCTCCCCTGCCGAGCACGGCCACAAGCAGCGCCTCACGTCAGATGTGCTTGCCGACTGGTTCACGGGAACGTTTTCGCCTTATTCTCGTTTTTCTGAGGCTAAAGTGTGTTTTCAAGAATTCTGTCCTCTTTATAGGAGTCCTGCAGTGAAGAGTCAGCTTCGTATGATGTTGACCTGTGTGTCTCAAGATCAATGGTCTTTTTTTCTTTTTTTAGTTTAAGTGATCTCTAGACCTAATGTGGGACTTGAATTCATAACCCCAAGATCCAGAGTCGCACACTGTTACCGACTGAGCCAGCCAGGCGCCCCTCACCATGATATTCTTGAAGAGACCATTTTGCAAAGATGCCAGGAGTAGTTCTTGTTGGCAGTTTCTTTGAGGAAACACTCGGCGTTGCCAGTAGCTAGCTTGCTTAAAATTCATTCCATGTGCAGAGCCAAGAAACATACAGGTTCCCATGTTGAAAAAGAAACCAAAGGCTAAAGCGGCTTAAAGTGAAGTGCAGAGACCCTCACTCGAAGCTTCCTGAGCCGAGGGTGTGATGGCACCCTGGGGGACTGGGGGGCTCACGGAGCCTCTGGGGCCTCTGTGGCCGCACAGGTAGGGGGCTGTTGAGTTTCTGCTGAAACCGCAAAACCTGTAGGAGAAAGGAATGTCTGCCGAGGAAGCATCTGGAATCTTTCTGAAAGTAATTGGGTCTTGTTAATGGAACTTGGCTTCCAGACAGCAGAGACCGACACGGGCTTTGGCGGGTGGGACCATCCGGAGGTTACAGTCTGGACCCAGTGTGCCCAGGCGGCGCCACCTCTGTCTTCCTGTGACACGGGACAGGGCTGCTTGGGCACCCGGGTGTCTGTGGTCGCGACCTGTGGTTAGCATGGCGGTCCTTGACCGCAGTCCACGCCGGCATGTCGGGGGCGGATTCCCCAGGCCGCAGCCCTGGGCCTCAGCCGTGGGCATGCTGCTCCCGGGTCTGGGCGGGATCGGGGGGTTTCTGATGCTGTCCCCTGTCAGTGACTGGCCCCGGGCCACCTCCTCGAAGTCTCTGAAGCACAGAAGGTGAAGGCCAGAAAACTCACAGACTGGAAAGGTCAGGAGCTTGAGTGGCATGCGGGCTGTGCCCCCCTCTGGGGTCCCCGGGAAGGGCCTGGAGCCCGGAGCATGGTTCGTCCTCCGGCTTTTAAACAGAAGCCGAACACGTTGTGTTTTCCAGTTTTTGAAGAACCCGAAGATCCCAGCAGCAGGTCCTTCTTCTCCGAAATCATCTCCTCCATCTCCGACGTGAGGTTCAGTCACAGCGGCCGGTACATGATGACCCGAGACTACCTGTCGGTGAAGGTGTGGGACCTCAACATGGAGAGCCGGCCCGTCGAGACCCACCAGGTGAGACCGCCGCACCGGGACGGCGCCACGTCTGCCCGCGGCGCCGTCTAACCTTCCTGTGGTTTCGTTAAGGTGCACGAGTACCTGCGCAGCAAGCTGTGCTCTCTGTACGAGAACGACTGCATCTTCGACAAGTTCGAGTGCTGCTGGGGCGGCTCAGACAGGTGAGGCCGCGGGCAGGCCCGCACGGGAGGCAGGGGGCTTCGGGGGGGGGGGGAGCGGGGGGGGGGGGCGCCGGTTGTGCCGAGCCGTGCTTTGAAGGCTGGTTTTCAGGCTCTCGACAGTTTGTTTTTATTTATTTAATGTTTTGTTTTGAGAGCGAGCGAGCACGAGCATGCGCACACACGGGGGAGGGGCAGAGAGAGAGTCCCAGGCAGCCTCTGCACTGTCAGCACAGAGCCCGACGTGGGGCTCGATCCCACAAACCCTGAGATCATGATCTGAACCGAAAGCCGGAGTCGGATGCTTAATGGACCGAGCCACCCAGGTGCCTCCCCCCCTCCAACCCCAGCCCGCTGCCCCCACCAGACAGTTTCCGTGGAGAGAAGGTGCTCAGGAGCAAGTTCTCCCCATGCTTGTGGTGCTTACAGTACCTGTGGTACTAAGGTTCTTTTGGGCTGTTTTTTAAATGCTCTTAAAGTAACGTGTCATGTCCTGCTGCCGAGAGGACTGTGACGGAAGGGACTGGGGTGGTGGTTTCCCCCTCAGCATGTGACCGGCCGCATTCCAGTGGCCTTTCCTGCGGGAGAGGAGCGGGGAGCGCCCTCCCGGCTCACTGCTGGTGGTGCTCCGGCGGCAGGGCCTGGTGGCCTCCGCAGAGTGGTAGTTCTGGTGCCTTGGGAATGTGTCTTGTGCCCGTTCGTCAGAGAGGACGACGCCACTAGTGCCGAGGATCGTGTCATTGCTGTCAAACGACACGTTGCGTTTGTGGTGCTGGGAAGGGGCGGTCCCACGTGACCGAAGGAAACTGCACAGCAGCCAGGATGAAGCGGGGGTTGGAAGTAGAAGGTCAAGGGAACCCTGGGTGCCGGGCTGGCCCGCGGGCATCCGGTCCCAGGACCCAGGTCTTCACAGCTGAGGTCTGGCGCAGTTACAGCCTGGGGCCCACGCACAGTGCACAGTGATGGGGAGACCCTCGAGGGTTCTGGAAGAGGCATCATCCATCTACATTCAGAGTCCCAAGGGACATCTGTCTGAGACTTTGAGCATAAAAGTCCCCTGAGATTTGTAACCATCAGCCTGTCCCCCCTCACGGGATGTGGCGTATGTGTACTGGCCGCCTGATCTGGAAAAGCTACTGCGGGCCTGGGTGCTACGTAGCAGGCCGGGCTCTGGGCATCAGGAGGAACAGACCTTTTCGGGCCTAGGCTTTTACCTGATTTACGTGCCGACCCTCCACCTCTTGGTGTTTTGTGGATGCTGCTGGAGACACGAGTCCCCCAGGGCAGACTCCGGGCTCCAGACCCCTGGCCTTGCAGGATAGCGTGAGCTCCGTGCGGGCACCGGTTTTCCAAGGCTCCCGCGCCGCACAGGAGTGACACAAGGGGCCCAGGCCGGGCCGCACAAGCAGCGGGGTTGGTGTCACATCCAGCGTGACTGGGCTTCTCAGAAAATGGTGAGCCCACCTGCCCGTGGACGCTGCGGAGCCCAGACTCGGGGCCCAGGGAGAGAGCACTCGAGAATCACATTCTTGGCATAGCCACGGAGACGCGGAGGGGCACCCCGCACCCATGGTGGATCGCCTCTCCCGGTACACCCAGGGCTCGAGATTTCCCCAGATGTATAGGTAAAAACTACCAAGTACGTGAAGGAAAGCTACTGTGAACAAGTCCGAAACAGCCGCGAAACCGAACCTCTGCAGATTCAGGTACTGGAACTGTAAGCTGCAGAGTATAAGGTAAGAGGGCTGAAAATGTTTCCAGACTGAAGGAAGGAACCAAAACCTGAGCAGGGAACCATGAGCAAAACCACTAGAAATGACCCGAGAGATTTATAAACGGAGCAAACAGAACTTCTGGAAAGGAACTACTCAGTGGTTGAAAATGACCATGGGTTCAGTAGGAGATCCCGGGCAGTTAGAGAACAGGAGAAGCCGTGGTCTGGGGCCCAGCGCGGAGCTCCAGGGGTAGGATCTGCAGAAGGGCACGAGCATGGAGGCTGGGGGAGGGGCACCCGGTGAAACACGTGTTAGAGGCGTGCCCAGGAGTAGAGAACCGTGGGGAAGTGATGTCCGATGCGATGATGGCCAGGAACTTCCTGTAACAGACGAAGACTTGAGGAACAGGTTCAGGAAGCACAGAATTCCACGTCCGTGTCCTATGAAATCCCAGGGCACCGCAGGCAGAGAGAGGTGAAAAGCAGCCGTGGGGAAAAAAGACGCACTACCTGGAGAAGGGACAGTCAGGCTGGGAGCGGCCTTCTCAGCACAGCAGGTCCACGGGATGGTGTGACGCAGCGTGTTGTCCTTCCTTGTGACCGCTGTCCCTGCCTGCCGAGATAAATGATCGGTCGCTCAGAACAGTGTGCAGTAAAGCGCGTTCAGATGGGGGACGCTTCACCCTGACCAGAAGCTTACAGGATAGATCTCAGGAGTGTACTTCCAGGAAAGGACGTGACCCCAGAAGGCGGCTCTGAGAGCTCAGGCAGGCGCACGGCCACCACCAGCCCTAAAGCTGAGGAACATTGACTCTGAGCTCTGCTGATGTAAGCTGGTTGCCTGTGGGGACAGGTTACAGCTGTCCCTCAGCCATCTGGTACACGAGCTGGGAGTGAAGGAGCCGTCAAGGAGCAGCACCCACGTGGGAGAGACCGAAGGACTTCTTGTACAAGCCCCAGCCCCAGACAGTGAAGAAAAACTTAGGGAACTTCACCCACGTTAACGTTGTAAACTTGTCTTATATCAAAATGCGACCGCGAAAACCCACGAAAGCAGATCTGACCAGCCAAGAGCGGAGTGTCCAGAATCAGGGAAAGAATTGGGAGAGTGACAGCTCACGAGCGGGAACCAACAGAAACGGAAAGAAGACGAGAGCGCTGGGTCTCAGTAGTCGGCACATTAAAGGGACAAGGACACCTCCTCACAGCCTTTACAACGGCGGGCTGAGGGCGGAGCCCGACGGCCTTGACCGTGGCCCTCCTTTTGAGACTGGCAGCGGCCCACATGGGTCAGGCACCTGGCGCGTGTGCAGGCAAGAAACATGCTCAGAAACCGGAGCTAGCAAACCCCCGAGGGGCCCCCGTGTTCGCCATCAGGCGAGCGGACAGGAACACTGTTGTCTGTCCGTAACGTTTGCCACTAAAAACGAGTGAAAACCGATGAATTAAAACTACACATATCACACGGGTGATCTCACAAGGATAGTAAGCAAAGAAAGCATACTGTGGAAGAATACGTATGATTTGATGATTTCCGTGTTCTCTAGAACACACAAGAAGGTATTGATTTTAAGAATACATAACTACTCCAAACGGAAGCACGTACAGGAATGCTACTCCTCTTCTGTAACGGTTCCCAGCAGGGGCTCCGGGTGGAAGATCTGTCTGTCTAGAGAGGTACACAGTGGGATTTGACCATGTTAGCAGTGGCTTATGGGTAGAAGGATAGTCGTGTTTTTCTTTATGCCTTTTGGTATATCGGGAATACTGAAAACTGCCTTCAGATTACCGGTTCCCAGGAATATTCAGAGGCTTCCCAGTAAGGTTTACCTGTTCTTCCGCCCTTGCAGCGCTGCCCCGCCTTCTTGCAGGAAGTGTCTCCCGTGGGATGGTGTGACGTTGGGGGGGGCACCCGCACCCTGCCTGAGACCATGCTGTCCCGTGACACCTCTTGGCCGTGCTCAGGTTGTCTGGCAAAAATGGACATCGCCACTTACCCCTGAGTCCACCCGGCCACCTGGGGAACAGGAGGACATCTGTCCAGGTGCTCAGGAGGGTTGTCACTCACATGGTCTGGGTAGTGGGCACAGCCACCTCCCCTGCAGGCTTGTGGGTCAGACATTTTAAAGAAATACCGAACCTATCAGAGTTGGTCTGCCTTCATTTCTGCCGCACGCCAGTTCTCACCAGTGTCGAGCACAAAACCGCATCCTCCTGAAGAGCTCTTCCCGGTCTCTGTTCCAAGGAATCGTGGCAGACACGCTTGACTTCGAGCAGCGTGGACGGAAGGGCCGCGTCGGCACACTTCCTGCCCAGCCTTCCTTGGATGTGGTCTTGTACACGAGGCTGACCTGGGGAGCGCCTTGGTCTGAGCGGCGCTGGGCCTCTCCCGAGCGCCGCGTCCTCCTGGGCTTAGACCGCACAGGCTGAGTACGGGTAGTGGAAGGAGTCCTTCTCTGGCCGTCCTGTTTTCCGGGTGCAGTTTTAGATGAGGTGAGGCAGGCACTGAGGGATTTGCCTGTGTCGGGGTCAGCCGCTAGCTGTGCCCGAGCCTGGAGACCGTGGGGTCGTCGGAAGAGACTGGGGAGCCACGGGGACCGGGCCGGGTCTGCGGGATCTGCAGGGCGAGGTCTGAACACCCTCCTCATCTGGAGCAGGGCTCGTTCTAAAGCCACGGGCGAAATCCTGGCAACGCTTGTCAGCCATTTTTCTCAGTTTTGTTAAAAAACAGACCAGCAGTTTCTACCAGTATAGCAGGAACATTTTTGACTTCAGAGACCATGGAGGCCTTAGGTATTAATCCTGGAGAGAGAAGAATGTGGGCAGAGCCGCAGCATCTGAGATTCACCCCGAGGTCTTCCCCTTTGTACGCCTGTCGCTTCGCGTGAACGAGCTTCTTGGCATTAAATGAATTAAAAAGTATTCTTTGATGAGGTGTGTGTGCAGGGATACTGACAGGTCTAGTGTCTACTGAACACAAGTCAGTTTTGTATCACTGACAAAGTGCAAATGTTTGAGACTTGAAAATACCCCGTTGTCTGTGGCTGGGACAGGTGGCCGTGTCGGGTTTTTTTCCTTTTTCTCTTAAAAACGCAGTAACGCGGGGTGTTGGCTGGCTCGGTCGGAGGAGCGTGAGACTCTTGATCTGAGAGTCGTGAATTCAAACCCCACTCCGGGTGAGGAGCTCACTTCAAACAGAACACATCAATGTAATCAAGTGTGGCTGTTCCTTTTCTATCCTGTAATATTTCTTTTCGCGGACATGATTACGTACGTGAAGTTCAGTAGGCGATTTTCACTGTTTTTCTCTGCCAACCGTTATTTTCACGTCTTGCTTCTGAAACGATCTTGTCAGGTAGGGGAGGGGTGAGGGCAGGTGACCCTCGCCGGGCGTCCAGGGCGCTGGGCCCCCACGTGTGGTAAGGTATCCGTGCCTCGTGCCTGACCAGCACTGCTCTCTCTCATTGTGCACAGCGCCATCATGACCGGTTCCTACAACAACTTCTTCCGAATGTTCGATCGAAATACACGGAGGGATGTCACGCTGGAAGCTTCCAGGGAGAACAGCAAGCCCCGAGCCAGCTTAAAGCCTCGGAAAGTGTGTACAGGCGGGAAGAGAAAGAAGGACGAGATCAGTGTGGACAGTCTGGACTTCAACAAGAAGATTCTGCACACGGCCTGGCACCCAGCGGAGAACATCATCGCCGTGGCCGCTACCAACAACCTGTACATCTTCCAGGACAAGGTCAACTAGGGAGGCCGGCGCGGGGACTGAGCCCGGCCATTGCCCCAGAGGAGGGACGCTGTCGTCCTCTCCGCGAGGAGCAGTGTGGGCCCTGCTCCCCTCGCGGGCTGGAGGGGCTGCCCGCCTGCGGGGCAAGCTGTGGGCGCCGCTCACGCCCGAAACCTGCCCGGCACCGCATCGGCGGGCCGTGCTCGATAAAGGCCATTACTCACAATAAATGTATTTATTTAAGTCTGAGCCTTCCTTTCCAGTTTATAGACCAAAAAGTTAACACCGGGAGAAAAGTCTCTCCACGAGCCCCCCCCCCCCCCGCCCCCCCCCTCCCTCTCCTGGGGGCGGCGCCCCACCCGCCGTCCCCTGAGGCCTGGTGGCCCGGCCACGGGCTGGATTCGGCGAGCAGGCTCCGGCCGCTCTCCTCACCCACGCACCTGTGTCTGCCGCCACACCTTCCGGTGTGGCCAATGAATAAAAGTGACACATTCTGAGAAGTGTTTTTAAGTCTAAGACAAGTATCGGCTTTTTATTTGCTTTCATTGCATATAACGGAATTATGCAGAATTACGCTTTGGAACGTTTTCGAACCCTCGTCCTTCACTGGCAGGACGGTGGCACGTGCAGTACCTCAAACTCGGACCCTGCCCGGCCCCGAACTTGCGTTCATTTTCTTTCGTTTCTGTAGAAGTCGGCCAGGTGACGCGCCAGGTAAGGCTGGGGGAGCCCCTCAGAAAGGATTCGAGGATAGACCGGTGCTGCCGTGCCCGCGACACCGGTGTCCAGGGAGCCGCCCCGCGCACGCCGGGGAATGTGACGAGTCCCAGGGGTGGTCCCTTTAGGAAGCGCCGAAACCCTATGCATGCGGAGTCTCATGGTGCGTTTCGAGCCAGCAGAACGAACGGTTTTAATTCCCACGTGCTGCCACCGCTGCCTGGCTGTAGTTTAAAAGTAGGATCTTTGATGCCAGAAATCAGGATTTCCCAGGACAGAAACTATAGAGGGGGGATTGGAACTTACTGGGATTTCATGCACGGGCCCAAACCGCAGCGTCCTCTGTGCACCGGGGCGCCGGCTGCACACGCCGCTGTTGAGGGCGTGAGAGCGAATGTTTTGTTAATGAACGTTCTGTTCGTTACCCTGATTTAACGTAAGAGCTCCGCTTTAGTTCCCATTCAGTTAGAAGTGGAGAGTTTAAAACAATTCTTACTTGTACATGCGTCGTGGCACAAGTTCCAAACCTGAGACCCAGAGCAGAGTTCTCCAAGTGTTCGTCCGCTGCGGTCCTTCGCAAAAAAAAGCAGTTCTAACAGAATTGTATATATTTGTTCAACTATTTTGACCAAAAAGTTTAATAAATTTTAAATGTTTAACTGGATTTGCATTGTGTGTTCAGACGGCTTTCCCCATTGAGTAGAAATTGAGCCTCTGCGTCGCGGGGGACCCAGCAGAGGGGAAACACCGGGGCGCGGACCCCGGTGGCGCCCTCTGCGACTCCGGGGTTCCCCGCTTGCTCTCAGGAGCTGGGACCTGTGCGGGATGCACGCTCGAGAGGCGGGCATGTCTCCCCTGCACTGCTTCCTCCTCGACGTGCATTTCCAGGTGAGCCTTTTGTCCCCCCCCCCGACGAGGGAAGATCCCTAGTTTTCAGACTTCATCTATTTCGCTCATTTATGTTCTTCATGAAATACGTATTTTCTAAAACGTTCCCCTTTTCTCGTTTACAAATCCAGAAATTGTCTCTGTTCCTCAAAGTCAGTTGTGTGAATTGTTTTCATTCTTAGGGTCCCGTGCTGCTGTTTTCCTAGAAGTTTTCGTGCTCTACGCAGGCCAGTGACCTGGGTCGGGATGGATAATCTTTATTCGTGAGAAATGGAGCTTCTGAAAGTCAGTGTGAGACTCAGCCTGGTTGTCCTGTGTCTGCAGATCACTGGCACTGGTGACGGGACAGCACGACAAATGCCACGTTTCCACCTGCTGTCCTGAGGAGCTGAGCGGCCCCACCTCTCCGAACCAGAGGCCCGTCCCCAGAGCATCCCTGGTCAGTGCGAGCGGACCGCTCTGACCAGGCCAACCCGGGCTCTGTTGCTACGTTGCTTTGAGGAGGAAATGTCTGCAAGTCTTGCTTAAGGGGGTCGAGACGAATGTCAGAATTGGCACCTGGGCTTTTTTCTTCCAAACGTGTGCTGTGTCCACGGACCCGCAGCCATTGGCCTCTCCGGGGGAGTGTCCGGGACGGGGTCAGAGCAGTGGGAGCCCCGAGTGAGCAGCTCCCTGGCTCTGCAGGAGAAGGGACAGCAGGTGTCTGTTGTCCGGAGGACGCCGCTCTGCACGGAACCCAGGTCTGAGGCGGGGCTTGGCCCTGGGATCGTGTCGGGGATGTCGAGCGGGGATGGAACGCGCACTTCCGTTAGGACAGGGCTCGGGTGCTCTGCCGGGAGAGTGGAGCGCCTCCGGGAAAGTCTCGTATGAGCCGGTGGGATACCTGACCGGGACCCCGGTCCTTCGGTGTCCGGCGCAGAGAAGGCAGTACTTGTGCCCCGTGAGGGGTCTCCACGCGGCTGGTGCTCGGGGCCAAGTACGGGTGGGGCAGCCCCCCGCCCCCCACACACACACCCAGGGCTGTCTCAGGGAGGAGTGGGGCATGACGCGTGGGCGCTCACCCTGATGGTGGCGGCCCCTTCTTTCTAGGTCCTTGCTGCACACGGGCCCTGCGAATTGGCGGCAGGGGACAGGTGGCCACCCTGCGGCACGCGGTCACAGGTGGCGGGCTCAGGCGTGTGCGCACTGCCCCTGGGCCCACCCCGCACCCCCGCAGGGCTGGTGACGGCGGGTGAGCGCAGCACACAGGGAGCTTTCACACCCGAGCGTGGCCTTGACCTAGGAGCTGTGGCCCTGAGAGAAGGGACTCCCCGGCAGGAGAACGTGCGGAGGGGTCATCTGGGCCCGGGGCTTGTTGGAGTCGTCGGCACCTCATCTGACAGTGCATCCCTCTACTTGGGGTGTGCGCAAAGGTGGGGTCCCACCATTCAGTGTCCAGGGCGGGCAGCGGCCCCAGCGGGTGGGAGGCTGGGTGGCCGCCATCCAGGATCACCTGGCCTGTCCTTCCTGTCCTGCTTCATGCAGCACGGTCCCCGGAACACGGGCCTGCCAGCCGCCAGGATGCCAGCGCTGGGCTAGGACAACTGCTGTCGACCTCGACCCCCGCGCAGTTGAGGACGTCGTGAGCAACAAACCTGGGATTCCTCTGATAACCAGAGTGTCTGGTAAGTCACTGGAGACCAGTCCGTTCAGAGTGGGCTTTGCAGGTGTGCTCGGTGGGGACAGACCTTCCCAGGCTGCGGATGAACCTCTTAGGCTCTGCGGCCTTTTCCCGACACCCTCGGGGCACCACTGACGCTTCTCGCGGGCTCCGCCCCTGGGCCCAGACGTCGCCCGGAGACTGGGAGCCTCGCACACGTGCAGGGGGTGACGTTGAGCATCTCGCGTGCCCAGATGTCTTCTTCGGAGAAATAACCCGTCGTGTTTTCTATCTAACCCGACTGGTGTTACTTAGAGTGTCGGTTCCGCGTCACAGATCTTGGCTCCCGTGTACTTGGTTTCTGCTCCGTGTTGGTGGCTCCCGTCGGTGTGCACAAGGTTTTTAGTGCAGCCCCACTGGTTTATTTTTGCTTCTGTTGCTTTTGCGAATGGTGTCAAATCCAAAAACCTGTCGCCAAGACCAATGTCAGGGAGCTCACGGCCTGTTTTTGTCTGGCTTCTGGTTTCTGGTCCTAAATCCATTGTTGAGATTTAAGATCTTTATTTAAAAATTTTTTTTTCAACGTTTTTATTTATTTTTGGGACAGAGAGAGACAGAGCATGAACAGGGGAGGGGCAGGCAGAGAGAGAGGGAGACACAGAATCGGAAACAGGCTCCAGGCTCTGAGCCATCAGCCCAGAGCCCGACGCGGGGCTCGAACTCACGGAGCGCGAGATCATGACCTGGCTGAAGTCGGACGCTTAACCGGCTGCGCCACCCAGGCGCCCCGAGATTTAAGATCTTATCTTTAAATCATCTCTACACCCGGCGTGGGGCTCGAACTCACAACCCTGAGACAGTCGCAGGCTTCACCCAGAGCCAGTCAGGCCCCCTGCGTCACGTTGTCCACGGCGGCCCGGGGCGAGTCCTGCCGGCGCGGTCTGCTGGACACACGGCCCTTTCCCCGGGGTGTGCTGGCGGCCGACCTCGCAGGCAGACGGCCCGTGTGGGCGTTCACCCCGGCTGCAAGGCGTCTTCACGACACCTTGGTCTCTGCGACCACCGTGGGGGGGGGGGGGGGGGGGGAGTTGGGGCTGCCCCCCACGCTCACTCTGTGGCGTCCGTGGGTCCCGCGTGTGCCTGACGGGGACCCGCAACTCGCAGACCCGTATATTCCTCCCACCTGTTTGCTGCCGGCGTGGACGAGGGCGCCTGCCTGTCACCATGCCACCATGCTTGTTTCTTGTCCCGCTTTGGGCCACTGGCACTTCCTTCACCTGGTCTCCCGTGTCCTTTGCCTGTGCCGGCTTCGGAGCACACTCTCTGGTGTGTGTTCCGGACCCCACTGCCCCGGAGCCCACTTCTCCCTCGAGCCGTGCTTCACCCCGTGGCCATTTCAGTTCAGCTCGGGTCATGACCTCACGGCCTCACTTTACCTGTGGCCTGAGGGACCGGATCCGGACCACCAGCTCGCAGTGCTCACCGGAGGCCCCGAGGCTGGAGCTGGGAGACCCCTCCCCCACAGGATGTGCGTGCCTCCCCCGCATCTATTAGACCTTGAGTTCCATTCACTCTCCGGCCCGCCCTCTTCCTCCGGATCCGTGTCCTCCTCGTTCGCAGCTCTGAACACCTGCCCCGCCGCCAGCGTGGCCTCAGGAATCCTCCCATTTCCTTGTCTGCATTCGATTTTGAATTATCTCGGAAACGTTTCCAATGATTGATTTTGGCTTCGCGAGGCACCGTGGAGGTGCTGAGTCCGTCCCGGAAAAGGCCTGCACCTTCCTTCCCCTCCATCCCGCCCCCCATACCTGCTGCCCCCACCTGCTCCTCTGGTGTGGTCACGGGTTTCTTCATAAAGAGCAGGGGCCTCCTTGGCTCATTTTTGCACGAATGATAGCACACCATCGGTTACGCTCTTTTTTCAAATACGTCTTTATTTTGTTCATCAGCCTGCAGTTTGGGCCGTAGTGGGTCCAGCTCTGAACAGGGTCGCCTGGGGCAGCTCGCCCGATGCCGGAGGACCCGTGTGGTGTCCAAGCCGATTGCCCACACGGCTGGCGCACCCTCTGCGGGGGGGGCCTCTCCCGTGACACGCTGCTAGAAACGGACTTTTACAGGGTGATCCTCAGGGAGGATTCCTAGAACGGGTCATAGGTCACAGCAACGCACAGGTGGTTGTCAAGGTGCTGATGGGTTCCCGCCCCGCCCCCAAGTGCCCCACCCAGTCTGCAGGTGTCTGGACCAGAAAACTCAGTTAAAAGTGGCAACTGCAGGCTTCTCTCTTTAGACCCAAGACTGTTTGCAGCACGTTAAGTCACCCAGACGCCTAAACTCACTCTTCAGCGAGTAAAGTGAACGGTAAAAAGGGCTATTGGCAAAAGCTGTTACTGTGTGCTGTTACCACGCCAGAAAGGAAGGACAAAAGAGAGACACCTGCCAATACACACACTCTGGGGAGGGGCCTCCAGAGAGCCCGGTCTCATTCCCGGTGTCACTTGGGGGAAGGCACTTTCCTGACCGCCCTCGGGGGCTTCCAGCCAGATTTGCCCAGGGCTCAGCTAGTGCCACCAAGAGCAGGGCAAAAGTGATGACCCAGAGGGCGACAGGGGAGTCAGCCGTGCTCAAGGGGCACCAACCCTGGAGACGCAGGACCCCGCTCGGCCACGCTGGGTGCAGCCCCCTGGATCAGGCCATTGGCCGCTCGGGACAGAAGCGGCAGAGGGACCAGCCCGTTTCTCCTGACAGACGGGCACCCCCTGCTGTCTGTCACGGCCGGAGCATTTCCACGTGACCGAACCTATCTTCCAGAAGTCGCGCGCCGGGAAGGTTTCCGACCCCATTCAAGCAGCAGAAATGTCTGCAAATGAGATGGCTTGAGCTGCTATACCTGAGGTAATCATTTAAATATAAACGGAAATTTTAAAAACTCGAAATGTTATTTATTTTTAACACAACAGAACGTAGTGTACGGGTGCAGAACAGATACAGGAGGATCTGTACGGTGCGTCCGAGAGGCCGCCGCCACCGCCATGCCGTGGAAAGGTAAAGGGGACAAGGGGACGTACGCCTGGTTCACCCACAAAGCTTTTAGAACACTTTTAAACCAGTGACTACAGTCCTCTCGAGGATTTGGCAAAGATTTATTTTTTCTCTATTTCCAGTCTTTTGAAGTAGACACAGGTTTGCTCTCAGGATGGAGCAGATTCTAAGACACACGAAACCCCAACACCACGGGGAGGACTAGATCCAGCAGTCCAGAGTGAGAGGAGAGGAGGACACGGACAGGGGCCCTGGGCAGGAGGCAAGCGTCCAAGGTGGCCACCCAGACGGAAGTCCCCCCCCCCGCCCCCCCCGCAGGGACGCACGGCTTCATGTCCCAGCAGTACAGCGGAACCTGCATTTGTTCCGGGATTCTACGGCGTGACAAAGAACTCTGCGTTAAAAGAGTTAAATGTCTTTAGGAGACAACCTGCATCCACTTGAATGTAGTCTTTCCTATAATAGTGTGAATATAAGGCCACAATATTTACTCGGGATAAACCCCTCATGTAGTCATTTTAATAAACGTTCATTCTTTGCAAATATAAAGTATTTTAACTGAATAACTGGTTACAGATAATCTGCCAGAATACTACATACATCGTATCTAGCATGTTAAAATTATTTACTTACTTATAATATCCAAAGAGAATTTACTACCAAATTATTACAGCAGATGTTAACCAACACGACATGCGCACTAACTGATCCCACAGATACGATTACGGGTTAGCCTGGTTCTTCTGTCTTTTCTTTCATCTCACTAAAGGCGGAAACGCAGCGTTTACAGAACCAAGTGGTGCAGCTTCCTGGGGTCGGGACAGGCCTCCGTTGGTGCTGCCGCGGCCCCCACGGCGATCCGGCCGCGGGGAAAAGCCGGGCTCTGATTCTTCATCAGAAGGTGCTGGTGGAGGTGGTCAGACGCCTTCCGATGTAGATCCTTCAGAGAGAGCAATGAGCAGTTAGGTGGGCGCACCGCTCACGGCCTGGCGGGGGCAGCGGATGCAAGGGGACAGCCTCTTTGCCACCCAGTCCTAAGAACTTTGTGAGGAGCATCTGCAACCTTATCAAACGCTTAGTGATTTGTCATAGTATTTTGTAATGGCGTTTAGAGATCCAGCTGTGTTCTAAGTACAGAGGAGGCCACAAAGCAAGCAGAGATGCTCTCACAACACAACGGCCGTGGCGCTTCTTTCGAAGCGGACCCGGCGGCTTCGCCGTGGGTTCGCGTCCACCAGCCTCACCAGGGCCATCCCCGAGCAACAAAGCGCTGCCCTCAGGCGGGCCAGGGCCAGGGGCGAGAGCCGGGCCCGGAAAGCAGCACGCAGGTCAGGCTCGGACTGATCGAGAGGGGGGCAGAAATAAAGGGGCCGGCGGGCCCAGCAGGAGAGCTCAGGCACGAGCCCACCCGTCCTCAGGGGAGCCGCCTCGGGTGGACCAAAGACGGACTTAGTCCCGAGGGCCAGCAAGCTCTGCCCGTTGGGCACCAGCTGCGGACATCAGCCCTGAAATGGAGGCCCAAACCAGGCGTTTAAGCAGCGTCCATCTGACTCGCTAGCTATGGACAACAGTCCAGAGCTGGACTCGGGAGAAACCCTGGCCAGAACACAGCCGTGCCGGAGACCGAGCCCCGGGCAGCGAGGGGGACGGGGTCCGGCCCCTGGGGAAGCCACTTCCCAGGCGGAAGTAGGGTCTGAGCCTCAGAAGGGAGAGTGGGGCGGGCAGCTCTGCGCCCCCCCCCCCCCCACCAACCCCCACGGCTGCTGGGCCGGCCAGAAAGCTGCCACCTGCCCCCAAACTTGGAAGGGCCCGAGGCTCGGGTTCCCCGTCCACGGGGCTCAGGAAGCCGAGGGTGCCGTGCGTCAGCGGCTCGGTCATCCTGGCTTCCCTCTCCCCGGACCCGAGCCCTCCGGCCAGGGGGTGCCGGCCTGAATCAGAAGCCCATCTTGACCACGCGGACCGTCCCACAAGCTACAACCACAGCGGGATGAGGCGCGCCCGGGCTCGTGAGACCACCACCCACCCGCGCAGAGGCTGGGACCACCCCAGGCAAGCGGCACCAGACACCAGGGGGCGCGAAGGCCCGTTTCCCCCGGCTCTGCCAAGCCAGGCCGCGACACGCCTGTGCGTGGTAGGTGTGGCCCGGGACGACACAGGACGCGGGCCGTCCGTGCTGACGAGCCAGACGCCACGAAAGCACCGGGCGGGACGAGCCTCTGCCGTCAGGGCTCAGTCGGGGGGCCACCCCCGCGGTGGGGCCGGGAGGTGAGGCAGGGGCACCTCCAGGGTCTCGGGCCAGGGTCCGAGTCCCGCGCCTGGCCACACGCAGGTTGCGTGAGCTGACCGGGACCCGGTTCCCCGGGGGCAGCCTCACGCGGCCCCACTCACCCCAGCCCGATGGCCAGCAGGTGCGAGAGCAGCAGGGACGGGAGGAAGACCTTCAGGAACTCCGCCGAGAAGATGCCCCCCTTCTTCATCACGCTCGTGTTCCTCATGCTGAGCGTGGCCGTGCGCTTCGGGTGCTTGAAGAGGAGCTCCCTGGGGGGACACACGCGAGTGAGTGGCCGCGCTCCGGGTCCACCGAGACCCCGCGACGCCGAGGACACTCACTTGGGGGGGATGTTTTCCGGCCGACTGGACCAGTCCCATATCCAGTCGGAGTTTTTCTTCAAGATGCTCTCGACTTCTTTCCTCCTCTCGATATAATCTTCCTCGGACTGTGACAGAGTCGACGTGAACAGTGTGTCAGCCCCTCACGGCCCCGCCACAGAATGCCGCCGTCCACCCACGCGCCGTCACGCAGGCCGGGCTTGGAGGCCCACGGGTGGTGGGTGGACGGCAGGTTGGGGGGCTCGCTTCTGGGACCGACGCTGAGGCTGCAAACACTGTCCCAAGGAAGCCGCGTGAAGTGAGGATAGAGGACAAAGGGGCCGCACAAAGATGCCGACCACGGGGCTGGTTGTGAGACAAGCAAATAAAAACCATCTAAAACCCAAAACAAGCTCTGAAGGGCACAGTGCCCCTTGATCAAGTTTAAAAGAACGATTTTGTGTTCAGTGGGAGTGAAAAACCCAAAAACATACCTGCACCTGTGATCTCAAGCTACATCTTAAAATCCATAAGACAAGACACTAATCACGGGGGACTAAAGAGCAGGATCACAGAGTTTTCTTTTTTGCATTTTTTTTTTTTTTTTAATTTTTGTTTTCAACGTTTACTTATTTTTGGGACAGAGAGAGACAGAGCATGAACGGGGGAGGGGCAGAGAGAGAGGGAGACACAGAATCGGAAACAGGCTCCAGGCTCTGAGCCATCAGCCCAGAGCCCGACGCGGGGCTCGAACTCACGGACCTCGAGATCGTGACCTGGCTGAAGTCGGACGCTTAACCGACTGCACCACCCAGGCGCCCCCTTTTTTGCATTTCAAAAGCTCTACTTGGGGCACCTGGGGGGGGGCTCAGTTGGCTAAGCGTAAAGCTCTTGATTTTGGCTCAGGTCATGATCTCACGGTTCGGTTCGTGAGTTTGAGCCCTGAGTCGGACTCCCTGCTGACAGTGTGGAGCCTGTTTGGGATTCTCTCTCTCTCTCTCTCTCTCTCAGCCCCTCCCTGGCATGCTCCCTCTCATCAAAATAAATAAAACTTAAAAAAATAAAAATAAAACCTCTGTCTATACCTTAGTATATCCTGTAATTCCTCCTTTAAAATCTGAAAAACCACTAAAAACTTTGGAAATACTGTAGAATGCATCAGCAAAACAAACCAGCTGCCTGGGGGCACCGTCAGGATACCCGGGGGACCAGGGACAGTCCTGAAAGAACCTAGGTGGGAGGGAGGCCCTGAGGGGAGACCCCACAGGCTCAAGTGACTCAGTGCTACTTCAAGACCTTGCTTCCTAAGGGACTTTGAAATAAATATGGGAAAGGAAGTCAACTGTTCGTGTTCTTGTAATTACCGAGAACACCCTGAGAAAACACTTCCTGGAGGGGCGCCTGGGTGGCTCCGTCGGTTATGCATCCGACTGCGGCTCAGGTCATGATCTCGTGGTTCAAGAATTCGAGTCCTGTGTCAGGCTCTGTGCTGTCAGCTCGGAGCCTGGAGACCGCTTTGGATTCTGCGTCTCCCTCTCTCTGCCCCCTCCCCGCTCGTGCTGTCTCTCCCTCTCTCAAAAAGAAGATAAAACGTTAAAAAAAAAACAAAAACACTTTCTGCACATTCCAACATACGCAGGTGCAGCAGGGAGAGGGAGTGGGGGGCTGGGGGGGGACTGGAGAAGCCCCACAGCACGAGGGCCTGACGCTCTCAGACTGGAGCCCCCACAACACAACCGAAGCACCTGGCAAGTAAGACCCATTAACTACTTGAGCAAATGTTAAAAAAGTGAGCTCAGACTGAAGTAACTGGCCTGTGTGCTCCTCACGTGAATTATGCCAACAACAGTCAGCACGGCCTAAGGCATCGTTTCTGGAAGGGTCTACAGCATCCATCGAGGAAGGGGTGTCGGCGTCACGGTGGTAGGGGGTCATGAAAGGCTCTGTGGATAACACCGGGCTCTCCCAAAGAGCGGACCCTGGAACACGCGCTCACCATCCGACAGCCAAGGCCACCCGCTCCCCGGCTCCCCGGCTCCCAGCCACCCTTCCCACTGGCCACACAGGCCCCTGTCCAGGCTGCAGGCCCAGGACAACCCACCTCCCTCCCGCGTGTCCTCGGGACGGCATGGGAGGGCAGCGGAGGCCCCCTACCTGACCTGAGCCGCACTTCTCTGGCCCGCTGGGTGTGAGGCCCGAGCGGTGGCTGTCGCTGCCCCCACCCCTGGCTTTACAAAAAGGCAAGAGACCCCCCCCTAAGAACACCAGAGCCTCCCCTCCTCAGCTCCACTGGACAGGCTTACCATACAAACGTCAAAATGGCACCCGGCGCGCAGCCCGCTCCGGCCTACCTGAGAGCTGTTCTTTTCTCCCATGCTGTGGGCGTCTATCTCCGAAGCTCGGTTCGTATCTTGTGGAGTCTGTGAGCGAGGCGGGCTTGGTAGTGACGCACGCGAGAATGGGAAAAGAGCGAGGCGGGCACGTTATTCCCGTCCCGACAAACGAAGCACCCGGCGGCCCGCGGCCACCTCCCGAGACAGGAAGCGCTGGCACCAGGCCAGCGCCAGACCGTGCGGCCTCGTCAGTGGAGCGGCGCGGGCAGCGGGGAGCCAGGCCCGGGGGTGGACCCGACGCGGCCCGCGGGCTCGCTCTGCGTGGCTTGGTGCTCTGCTACAGGCCTGCGAGCACCTGAGCTCTGGTTTCTGACCAGGCCACGCTGCCCCAACTCACCAGCAGTGCTGACGCCCAGCAGCTCGTGGTGACCCAGATGACAAAGCCGGGACCCACGGGGAGCAGAGGCCGGGGGACCAGGTGTGGGATCTGCCCCCTGCCCTCACCCCCCCCCCCCCTTTACTGTGGTCCCTCCACAGACCAGGCCCCATCCCTCCTGCCAGAGGGCGAGGGTCCCTCTCTCTAAGGAGGGACGGAGAGGAGGAGGGCCGCTCCTGAACGTGCGCCAAGCTCAGGTTCAAGCAGCACTTACCACCGTGACCGCTCGAGCACTGGGCCGTCAGCACCGGATGCGCGTGCGTGCTTACACCCACCTGTCACAGTGAGAACTCTTGGAGCTACTCCGTCCAGATTCGTGCTGGGCGTCCAGCAGGATTTTTTCCAGGTCGCCGTTATAAATAGAAGCAGAGGCTGGAATGCTGCTCCCATTCCCATTATTGCTGAAATGCAATTCCACCCAGGAGCCTGCCGGAGACAAAAAAGGACACAGCTTGGATTTTCTACCTACGGTGGAGCCAGCCCCCCTCCCAGCCCTGACTCTTGGGACACGCAGCCATCTCCTTGAAGCTACAAATACCCGCCCGGTGGCACCTGCACAGGTGTCCGGTGACCTGCTGGGCCAGCAGGGACCACCGACTGGGATGCTTTCAACTCAGTTTTCAGAAAAGGGTGTCAACAGCATCTGAAGAGATTTCAATTGTTTTGAAGGTTTAAACTCTCTCGTGTGCTTATTTCCACACCAGCTGCACATTCCGGCCCTGACGCCACCCGACACTGGCTCCTGACCGCTGCTCTGTGCTCCCGTCTGTCAGAAGCCGGATGAACGTGTCTAGGACGAAGGTGATTTCTCACTAAACGTGATTAAGCAGAGCAAAGCATCCCATGGATTCAAGCTACCCAAGCTGTTACCAGAAGGAAGCCTACATCCTTAAACTTACTAAAAATTGACATCCGTTACACACATCCCAAGCTGCTTCTAGCCAGATTTTGTGGCTTCAGAGAGCTGTCTCAGCACCGGACCCTCCGCACCGAATACCCCCGGCAACCACGGCCTGCAGGGCAAGGCACTACCTTCTGCCAGGCTTGCTCTCCCACGGGCCCACCGACTGAGTTCCTGGGATAAACTCAGTCCAATCTAAACCCCTGCACGGGCCGTGAGCAAAGGACCAGATGGAGCCCCCACCCCCAGAGGGAGCCTGCCTGTCGGAAGAGGCGTCTCCACGGACACGGCGTCCACCCTGCAGCCTCGTGCTGGGCAGGGACAGGCTGGGGAGGGGCTGTGGGTGGTGCACGTGCACGTCTGGGGAATCAAGCAGGCGGGAGAGATTGAGAACAGTCCCGGCCCGTCCCACAACGGGGGACGTGACCCCCAGACGTCCTGAGTGCACTGCAAGCAGCGGGCTCGGCCCGGGCTGAGGTAGGGGGGGCGGGGGGGGGGGGGGGGCCCCCCCCGGGCCCCCCCCCCCCCCCGGGGGGCGGGGCGCGGGGGGGGGGGGGGCGCCAGGCCAGGGCCCAACAGCACCACCTGGGGGCTGGACGCGGGGGCCACTGAGTGCTGGTGGACACGTGCACGTGCTTGGGCCCGCCGCTGTGGCTGCGCCACAGGCTGGGGGTTCTGTTGGATCCGTGGCCCGTTCGGGTGGGGGACGGCAGCCATCGGCGCTTCCGGAACGGCCCATCGCTCACGGAGTCCCCGCTCTCGCGTCCATCGGATGCAGACCTACGAGCGGACGGCTGGCGAGGAGCGCGTGCGCCATCAGGGTTATCGGGAGACACCTGCCCCGACACACAGCTGCGCCAACGCGCAGTCCTCCCGAGAAAGCAGAGCGTCTGCTGCCGCCCGCTTGGCGCAGCCAGTCTTCCCAGGTGGCCCTTCCGTGATGGCGTCGTCTCACGTGGTTTTACATTTCTCGGATTTCTTTTTTTTAACATTTATTTTTGAGAGACAGAGACAGAGCATGAGCAGGGGCGGGGCAGAGAGAGGGAGACACAGAATCCGAAACAGGCTCTAGGCTCTGAGCTGTCAGCACAGAGCCTGATGCGGGGCCCGAACTCACAGACCGTGAGATGGTGACCTCAGCTGAAGTCGGACGCTCAACTGACTGAGCCACTCAGGTGCCCCCGCTTTTTTTTTTAAGTGTTTATTCTGAGAGAGCACGAGCACGCGCAGGGGAGAAGCAGAGAGGAGGAGACAGAGAATCCCCAGCAGGCTCCACACTATAGGCACAGAGGCCAACGTGGGGCTGGAACTCACGAATCATGAGATCATGACCTGAGCCAAAATCAAGCGTCAGCTGATGTTCAACCGACAGAGCCACCCAGGAGCGCAGGTTTCTCTCATCTCTAATGAAATCGGCCGGATTTTCACGTTCGCTGGCCACCTGAATGACATCCTCTTACATCAGCTGTTCAAAAATCTCTTCCTCTGCCTATAAGAGTTCAATATTCAAGATCCAAGCCTTTCTTATCTGAACGTGTTACAAGTAACTTCCCTGTGGCTTGCCTTCTTGCGCTAACGTCTCGTTCTGACGAATAGAAGTTTTTTATCTTAATTCAGCCAAATATTCAATCTCTTCCTACTCTGAGGTCCTGAAGATCTGTGTCCTGGGGACTGTCGTGCAGACGTGGGTTTCCTGAGCCTGGCTGGAATCTGTGCACACGCTCAGTCTGGTGCAGACATTCAGCTGCCCGCGCTCCCCACTGCCGGCTGCCTCCTGTCAGAGATCAAGCTGGCAATGTGCACAGGTCTGTTTCCGAGCCCGACAGGCTCTCTATTCTGTGTCACGGGTCTGTGTATCTCAGGCACCAGCTACTTGTCAAGGCTGCTCCGGCAGCACGCGGAGGACGGGGGCTGGGACAGGGTGGAGGCAGGCTGCAAAAGACAACGTGCGGGTACCAGAAAGACACCGGGGGCCGTGTCATACCTCCTCTAACTGCACTACGAGGACCATCGCCCCACGTGGCCCCACACAGTGCAGTCGGGGGGACGGTGGACCGGAGGCACCAGCAGACGCTGGCATCTCTGAGTCCTAGCCTACCCTCAGTAAGCTGCTTGTACCACAGGTCACATTCATCAGAAAAAAGCAAATCAAAGACACTGCCACAAAGCTCACAGCCTCCCAGTCTGCTAACACGATCGTCACACACGTTTCCCAGTGACTGTCTCCAGCTGCAGGAGCGCATCATGAATGCACAAGCCAGCGTCCGGCTAGGAGCCCAGGCCACGGGCCACCACGTGTCAGCAGAAGCTACAGTGACTTCAGAGCATCCTACACACCTCCCATCCCAAGACCGCACATCTGACGTTTCCATCTGGGCTGCCGACCGGGTTTCCAAGAGCTCTGGTGCCTGAGTCTAAGGGGTGTGGGGTCTCTTCATGATGTCACTTCCAACTTGGAATGTGTTGGTGGGGGGGGGGGTCTCCAATTGGCTGTCCGATGACTCATTTCCAGCGTGACCCCCTGGAGCCAGCGAGGCCCCACACGGTCCGCCTCACAAGACTGCCTGCGGCTGACAGCGGCTGCAAACGGGGCATCCAGGCTGCTCGTGCTTCTGCCCGCAGACGCCAAATGCAGGGGCTCCTACAAGACCTGCCCCAGGTCCAGTCCTTCCCTAGAACTCACAGGACCCAGGAAAACACCTTACTTACCCGCTTATTACAAAGGACACAACTCAGGGACAGCCAAGTACATACACATACACACACACACACACACACACACACACACACACACAGGACAGGGTACGAGGACCAGGGGCGGGGGGGGGGGGGGAGCTCCTGCACCTCAGCATGTGCGCCAGTGAAACTCCCTGAAGCTCATCGTATGAAGGTTTCCTAACCAACCTCTAGCCGCTCCTGTCCCCGGAGGGGGGCAGGCGCTGAGAGCCCGCCCTCTCGTCTCAGGTTTGTCTCATGCAAAGGCCACTTAGGTCCCTGCTAAGTCACCTCATTAGCAGACTCCGTGTGTCCCAACAGGGCTCCTCAATACACTACTGTCACTCAAGAAATCCCAAGGGCTTTTGGAGCTCAGTGCCAAGATGCAAGGAAAAAGACCCCAAACATATGCTTTCTTAAACAGATATTACTGGGCTGCCTGGCTGGCTCAGCCTGAAGAGCGTGTGGCTTGATCTTGGGGTCACAAGTTCAAACCCCATGTTGGGTACAGAGATTACTTAAAAATAAAATCTTAAAAAATAATAAAAATAAAAAACTGAGACAAAACTGACATGTAACACTATTAAATGTAAGTGTATACGTATTTTTTTGTTACATTACAAGGATCAACTCAAGACCCAATGAGACCAGCCCATGCTTTTTAAAATCATGTCATAAAAAGGTCCTAAGCATCCCGAGGGAAAAAAAAAATCCCATTCTGGATTCTCTACAGCAAAAGCTTTGGGTCCAAAAGCTGTTTTCCAAGAATGATTTACTAGGAAGAGAGTTTTATTATTAACCTGCGCAACTGGGCAGGAAGCACACTTCCTGGCAAGGGAAAACCAGGCTTGCTATCCGCCCACCCACGTCACGCACCCACTAAGGTCCCTCATCTTTTCCAGCAGGAAAGATGGGGATAACGTGTCTTCACCACCTCAGAAAGCTTCCTCAATCACCAACAACAAACCAAGTCACCAGCCATAGTTAGGCCTCACGAGGAAACAGGCGGGGGTGCTGCTGGTCCAAGGCAGGCCCCCCGCTCCCCGCCACATATGCTCCACACTAACGGGGACACAGCCCAGCTCACACCTCGGAACAAGCCAGAGATGAAGCGCCAGCCACACCTCCTGCCTCCACTGTGCCATGTGACAGCCCACAGGGAACCCCCAGCACATCCCATTTCCCTCCGGCCCTGGTCTGGGTAGCAGGTCTCAGCCCTGGAGACGGAGAGGCCGTGTTCTCTCTCGCTCTCCAGAAGCCTCGCTGGCGCTCTGCAAACTCCGAGCTGGAATGCGGAGGCAGAACCCCAGCATGGATGTATTTTGGAAAAGCTGTAATAATGGGATTTGGGCAGCCAGGGTTGAGAAGGACTGGTCAGGGGGGTGGCAGGCGTCCTAATAACCTGTGAGACAGCAGGACAGACAGAAACAGAACCAAGGACATTTGAGAAGGCGCACCTCCCAGAGGGAGAGCGGCCACTAAGCCTCGAGGAACCCGCTCCCTCCTCAGAG
The DNA here is from genome assembly GCF_014898765.1 of Herpailurus yagouaroundi. Lineage (NCBI taxonomy): Eukaryota > Metazoa > Chordata > Mammalia > Carnivora > Felidae > Herpailurus > Herpailurus yagouaroundi. The sequence continues at coordinate 66,985,339 of NW_024412404.1, forward strand.
GGCTTCCTCCCTGGGAAAACTGCACGTTCTAAAAACTTCTGTAAGCACAGCCATTTTTGTGAGTGAGTAAACAGAACAGTAAATAAATAAATGCATGCACGCCTCTCAAGTTAGGTGGGCAGAATGAGAGACTTGATTTGACCTAGGACTCTGATAACTCGGGATCCTGTGTGCACTGTCCCCCCGGGCTCCCAGCAGCCCCCGGGTCACTTCACCGGGAGCCTGACTCTTCCTATACTTGTGCTCACCTGCCTGATTTTCTGCCCCGCCTCGGGCCTCTCAGTGACCATCTGTGAGTTGGGCGAGAACCTACACATCTGAAACCTGCACTCTCAAACCTGCACATTTCTGGGGCGCCTGGGTGGCTCAGTCGGTTGAGCGTCCGACTTCGGCCCAGGTCATGATCTCGCCGTCCGTGGGTTCAAGCCCCACATCGGGCTCTGTGCTGATAGCTCAGAGCCTGGAGCCTGTTTCAGATTCTGTGTCTCCCTCTCTCTCTGACCCTCCCCTGTTCATGCTGTGTCTCTGTCTCAAAAACAAATAAACGTTAAAAGAAAAAAAAATTTTTTTTAATTAAAAAAAACTGCACAATTCTACTAGAATTTCCATGTCAAAGAAACCCCATTTTTCTCTTCGGACGCCTCTGCCCAGAGCAGGCTGGCTGTGACAGCAGCGTCGTCTGACTGGCTGCAGGAAGCAAGTGGGGGGGGGAGCATCTCAGAGCAAACTGGTGAGCACCTTACTAAACCCATGCACTCGTCAACAGTCGGCCTGGAATTCAGGGGTCCTCGTGGGAAGTCAGCCATGCCACCGCCTCCCATCCTACTACCTACCGCCCTCCTGCACGGTAGCACTTGCACATCTAAGTGGGGACAAGAAAGGCAGATCGGGATCTTGCTGAAACTAGAATGGACCAGGGGGCACCAGGGAACAACCAATCAGCTCTCAAGGAAAGCGCTGCTGCTGTCTGTAGGGTGGGCTGAAGGAGGCTGGCTCCACTCGGGCTCAGAGAGAAACAAGAGGTCATCAGCCCAGAACCGAGAGGGGCACGCGCCACCTCAGACGGGAGCCGTGCCCGGACTCACATTTCCCAGGGCAGCCGGGCAGCACCACGTGATGTGACGCAAGTGACCCCACCCACACCCGGCAGATAGGCAGATAGTGAGCGAGTGCCCAGCAGCACGTACACGCAAGTGAACCGCCCGAAGAGTCCTAAACGTGAATTTCCACTCAGTGTGTAAACATCTTTTTATAGAGTAAGCAAAACAGAAAAACAAAGCTTTTAACTCAGAAGCTGGCAATTTTGCACTGCCAATGACTAAGCACTTTGGGGTCAGTCGACGGAGGGCGATCTCAGAACAAGGCCCATAAGAAAGACACACGATGTTGCAAAGTAAGTAGCTTGACAATGAGAAAAAGGATGATCCCAAGGCAAAGAATTTATAACTTACAGGAGAAAAGACAGAGAACCTTTAAACCCTTAATCCCTTTGTCGATTTCAAAGAACTAGTCAATGTCGAATTTTAAAGAGATTACAGGATTGCAGTTTTTAAATGCACGTTACACGCGTATTAGACTCAGTCTCGCCTAGTCAGATCCTGTTGTAAGGGACAAGAATTAGCTCACCAGATTTCTCTGAACACGAGGATTTCGACAATCTTAATGAAGCTTAAACATTCATTCTCAAAGGTTTGAACAGCCCTCCCCAAAGCTTATTTACAGGCTCACTGAGATTAGTGAACTTTTGCTTCAGAGAATACAAAGGTCAGGGCCACCGGGTTTCTCCTGGGCCCCCAGGGGCCAAGAGAACAAGGGCTGCACCGCAGCTCTACTGAGGCAAGACCCAGGAGGCGGCTCTTGAGGCTGCCTTTCACTTAGCTGTGTGGGTGGGCAATGCCCAGCAACCCTGTGAGCCCTGGCTCCCCAAAATGCAAAAGGACAGTCCGGAGACCCAGAAACAACAGGCACACCAGCAAGGCTGGAGGCACGTGTCTGCCCCGGAGCACTGCCTGGTCTGGAACCGCGTGCTAGCCGGGAACAGTGATTTTTTTTTTGTCCTACAAATCAATCCTGAGCTTTGGTTTGCAATGAACCTTCTAGTACAAATGGAACCCCAACTTAAAAAACAAAAAACACTTACATGCTTATACCATTTATTAAGCTGTTTATCTTACACTAAGAAGAGTGGCCGATGGACCTGAGCCCTGTATCAACAGTAACCCCGTCGTCCTCTCCTGCCTCCCGAGTAAGTCCCAACAGTCACCACGGGCAGAACTAGTAATGCCTTAAATCTAAAGCCCACAATCCAACTAGAACCACCTTGGGCATCTGCTCGCTAAAATCAACGTCGGAGTACGGAATACGCAATAAAACGTGCCTTTACCAAGCTATGCGGACTCTGGGAGCTGTGACTTCAGGGCGGGATTCCCAGTCGCCTGAGCGGTGTTTAGGCTTGTTAGGGGTATCCAATCTGTCCCCTGCCCCGCCAGCCCCCTGTCCCGGCCCCGCCAGTCCCGAGCCGCCCCCAGCCCCTGCCCCGCCAATCCCCGGCCCCGCCAGCCTCCGGCCGTCCTCTGCCCGCCAGTCCTCCGCCAGCTCCCTGTCCCGGCCCCGCCAGTCCCCGGCCGCCGCCGGCCTCTGCCCCACCAATCCCCCGCCAGCCCCCTGTCCCGGCCCCGCCAGTCCCCGACCCCGCCAGCCCCCGGCCGTCCTCTGCCCCGCCAGCCCCCCGCCACCCCTGGCTCCTTCCCCGCCAGTCCCCGGCCCCGCCAGCCTCCCGCCACCCCCGGCCCCTTCCCCGCCAGTCCCCTGCCGCCCTCTGTCCTGGCCCCGCCAGCCCCCCGCCCCAGCCCCGCCAGCCCCCGGTCGCCCCCTGAACTACCCCAACCCGCGCCCGGCCCTGCCAGCCCCGCACCCACCAGTCCCCGGCGCGGGTCGTGCCCAGCTCCCACGGCCTCACCCTGCAAGTTCTCCTCCTGCAGTCCGGGAGTCCCGCTCTGAGACATGGCGCCTAAGCGACGGCGCTGCGACCGCGAGTCGGGGTCGGGGCCGGGTGGGCGCCGGACGCTCCGAGGAGAGCGGGCGGGGGACCGATACTCGTGTGCGAGGCCCAGCAGAGCGCGTAGCCTCAACCCCGGACCCCGACCAACTGACGCGCGCCGGCGGACGCACAACAGATAAGCGCCGGATAAGCCGCGGCGACGCCAATTGGCCGCGGGGAGGGGCCTGCGCGTGCGCGAGAACGCGGGACGCGTGCGGCGCGTGCGACGCGTGCGCGGGGCGGGTTGCGGCCGCGCCTAAGCAGCTCAGCGCGCGTGCGCGGAACGGGTACTGAAGGGCGGGGCGCGCGCGCGTGAGGCGGGGGTTCCGAGGCCCGGGACACGCGTGCGCAGGCGCGGCGAGGGACGGGACTGACGCTGCGTGGTGGTCGCGGGCGGGGCGCCGGCTGGGAAACCGCGATCCCCTCTGCTAAGACCCGCCACCGAGGGATCTGCGGGAAGGCAGATGCGCTGGTCACCACCGTCGGGGCGGAGCTGGCCCGCCCTCACCTGAACGACCACCCACACCCAGACCCTCCCCTGCAGAGACCCTCACCTGCAGAGACCCCCACATCCGGCCCTCCCCCGAGCCGTCAGTCAGAAAGCCAGGCTGCCACAAGTGACACTCCTAGGAAGTCGAACCAGTAACTGTAGCAACTGGTCCAGGAGGCCGCACAGCAACCCCTGTAACGATGACCCGGAAGGGCCAGCACCTGATCAGTCACCGAGGGCCTCCCCACTTCCTGTCCCTGCCTCCGACTCAGGACTCACCAGGGCAAGCCCGAGTGCTCCCTAGCCATCGACGGCGACCCCGGCCCTGGTTCTCCAGTCTGCGCCCCACAGGGCACACCAGAGCCACCCCGTCCACGGTGAGGCCTGTCACTCCCTTCCGCACCTTTGGGGCTCTGCCACACGTGCGTGCCTGGGAGCTACAGCGCCCTCGGGGGACCCAGCCCTCTGCTCCCATCCCTGCGACTTCATTCCGTTCTAGAGAAGGGTGCTCCTGCGAGGAGCGCAAGTCCTTCTGGCTTCCCCTTCAGTCTAGCTATTCTCATTTATCCAACAAGCATTTCCCACGCGCGGTCCCTGTCCCAGCGGCGCCAGTGCGGGACAGCCTCCCCACGGAGACACAAATGGCAAAGCCCCTCACACCGTGTTCGCGCCCCACACCGGTGGTGCTGCGGCCCCCGCTCCGCCGCCCGTTCCCGGGAGACCCCCGGCCCCCACCCAGCGGGCCTCGCCCTCGCTCGCTCGGCGCTCCCTGCTCTCTCCTGGCGACGGGGTGTAGCTTCCGGACCGCAGGGCTCGCACATCTTGTTAGATCCCTGAATAGTCGTGCGTTTAATGTTACTATCATTGCCATCGAATTTCATCCGACTGCTTATTACTAGAATAGAAATAGAACTCTATGGGGACGCCTGGGTGGCTCAGTCAGTTCCGACTCATGATTTCGGATCAGGTCATGGTCTCACCGTTCGTGGTTTCGAGCCCTTCATTGGGCTCTGTGGGGACAGTGTGGAGCCTGCTTGGGATTCTCTCCCCCTCTGTCTCTCTGCCCCTCCCCCATTCACGCTCTTTTTCCTCTCTCTCCTCCCCCTCCCCCCACTCTCTCTGTCTCAAAATAAATAAACATAACAAAAAAGAAAGGGGGCACCTGGGTGGCTCAGTCGGTTAGGCATCCGACTTCGCCTGAGGTCATGATCTCAGGGTTCGTAGGTTCAGGCCCGGTCTGCTCTGTGCTGACAGCTGGGAACCTGGAGCCTGCTTGGGATTCTGTCTCCCTCTCTCTCCGCCCCTCCCCCACTCGTGGTCTGTCCCTCTTGCCCTCCAAAATAAATATAAATTAATATAAATACAAATAAAATAAATAACTTTTTAAGAAAGAAATAATATAACAGTGTTTGTGTGTGGGCACATCCTGCGATGTCACCCAAACACACAGATTTGATGAGCCTTCTGAACTCTCTGCAGGCGATCACAACCCGGTGTTCCCTGTCCTTGCGGGACCTTCCACAGCGGGCAAGGGCCACACTTGGAGGACCCCTTTCCGCCCCCACGTGTGAGCAGCCTGAGGCCGACCTGTAAACTGTCCCTGCGAAGGTCGTAGCAGAGATGGGGGCGGCCTGCGCCGGGAGCCTGAGGAGCCCCGAAGCAGAGAAGCAGAGCGGGGGGTCCAAGGACAGCCCAGCGGGAAAGGGAAAGGGACTCAGCGATGCGAAGACCTGCCGCCCGAGCCCTGCTCTCCCCCTCCCTGCACAGACAGCAGGGCTGCTTTTCAGGCAGTGGTCATCAAACGTCTATGTTCCCATTTCCCCCGTAAGAACTTTGACAAATTCAGGGCGCCTGGGGGCTCAGTCGGCGAAGTGTCTGACTCTCGATTTCGGCTCAGGTCACGATCTCACACTTCTGAGGTGGCCTAGGGCCCTGTGCGGACAGCGCGGAGCCTGTCTGGGATCCTCTCTCTCTCTCTGTCCCTCCCCCCTGCCTCTCAAAATAAAAGAACTTAAAAAATAATAAAGAATTTTGAAAAATTCACCTTCCACACGCCACATAGACGTTTAAGTTCTGCATCATAAATGTACGCAGTTGCCAAGGATATTGTTTCTGACATACCGTGATCATTATTGTTTTAATCAAAGTTTTCCTAACATTTATATATTTCTTAAGTTTCTTTAATGTTTATATTATTTTAGAGAGAGCGCACACGAGCAAGGGAGGGGCAGAGAGACAGAGAGAGAATAAAGCAGGCTCCGTGGTGCCAGCACAGAGCCCAACGCAGGGCTCAGTCCCAGGAACCGTGAGATCATGACCTGAGCCACAGTCGGACGCTCAACTGACCGAGCCACCCAGGTGCCCCTCATAATGCTTCTAAATGTATACATGAGAGTAAAAGTTGTTTTACCAACGAGAAATGGGTTTATTTGGGAATAACAAAATTGGGATTGGGGACAAATCCAATAGGCGAAACCACAGGCAATTCCAACAAACAAAAGAGAGGAATGCTTTTTAACGGAGAAGAAGGAGAGGCTGGGAGGGTTGTTGTGAAGGAAAGTCCACAGGAGGAACGGGGATGTCAGGGTGATGGGTGTCTCGGTGGGGGTGGCCCATCTCCGGCAGGAGACGCATCGTGCGGGGGGCTCTGACACTTGTTCCTGTGACGGATGCTGAGCGGGGGGCTCCCCTCACTGCCCCCCTTCTAGCCTCCCAGTCCGCTTCAGTGAGGTGCCCCCTCATTGATTTTCACATATGCACTGGCAGCTGAGTAGCAAAGCCATTGGAGAGTCTCGTGTCCAGTTAAAATGCACGTTAATAGTTTTCCTTCTTTAATGGGAAATTTTGCATCTTTCATTTTTTCTTCTTGAACCTATATTTCAATGTCGTTTTCTTCTTATACATTTCTCCTAATGTAATACCTTTTTATTTTCAAGGATTTGTATTGATTACCTTATCATATCTCTGTCAAATGGCTATAGGTGCACATTTAAAGGATTAAAAAATATTTCCTGAGGTCCTAAGCTCTTTAAAAATGTCTCCTTAGGGGCGCCTGGACAGCTCAGTTGGTTAAGTGTCCAACTCTTGATTTCAGCTCAGGTCATGATCTCAGGGTTTGTGAGTTCAAGCCCTGAGTCGGGCTCTGTGCTGACAGTGCAGAACCTGCTTGGGATTCTCTCTCTCTGCCCCTCTCCTGCTCGCGCTCTCTCTCTCTCTCTCTCTCAAAAATAAAAAACTTTAAAAGAAATGTCTTATCACTGTTTTTTTTTAAAGATTATTTTTAATGGTTATGTATTTTTGAGAGAGAGAGAGAGAGAGAGAGTGCAAGCAGGGGAGGGACAAAGAGAGAGAGTGAGAGAGAGAGGATCCCAAGCAGGCTCCATGCCTACAGCAGAGCCCAACGCAGGGCTCCAACACACAAACTGTGAGATCATGACCTGAGCCGAAGCCAAGAGTCAGACACTTAACCTACTGAGCCACCCAGGCGCCCCACCCAGCTCGATTTTATAATCTTAAAGTTACCAGAAACCTGTACTCAGATTTTTCTTTCATGAGTCTCACTGGAGATGAAGCACATTTGCAGGACGCTCTAACAGACGAAGCATCTGAGTAAAAGTGTGACCGTCCGTCATTGATGGAAGGCTTTGAAACAGCCGTGGTGACAGAGCCGATTGGAGCACATGACGATGCAATTAAGGACATTTGGTTATTTCTGTGCCATACAACACATCAAGATGATCACCTTCCGGGACATCGGATTTCTGGAGCTCTCATACAATTCTTGGAACACTTATTCTAATAATGTACCTACATAACTAAGGTCTCAGAGGGTCTAACATCACCTGTCTGATAATGCCTCCATGTGTTTTCACATACCTAATATGCTTTATTACTTTAATTTCTCAAAGAACCTTTGAAATGTTCCAGGAGGTCTCTGGGAGATTTCAGTTCGCTTGTGGTCAAAATACTTCATTTTATTTTATCTTTAAACTGTAGTGAGTTGTAACTTCACTTATTTATCTCTATTAAGTAAGCTCTCTGCCCAACGTGGGGCTCAGACTCACAACCCTGAGATGAAGAATCCCACGCACCTCAGGCTGGACCAGCCAGGAGCCCCCAAAGGCTTTATTTTAGAATTTGAGTTTAGGAAGTATTTCCCAAAAAACAATATGGAAAGTTTCAAACACTTGATTAAACAGGATCCCAGGTCACCATGAACCCATGTCAGGCGCTCATCACATCACAGTGACAAATAAAATGTCAAAGCCAAATGCAAGATGTGTACCTTGTTGTGAGCAAAACGTAGCTCTTTTAATATTGACTCCGTTTTGGCAAAACAGAATCTTTTGTGTGGGGGGAGGGGGATAACTTTAAAGGTAAAGAAAAACTTCCCTTTATAATTTTTCATCAACAGCAGAACGATAGCTCAAGAAAACTTTGGGGTTTTTTGTTTTTTGTGCGAAGACAATGTTGCACCAGTGTTAATTTTGACACTGAAGCTCATTTACTTACTTAAACTTCCCTTTGGTTGAGGAGCCCCTGGGGGGCTCAGTCAGTTAAGCACCGACTTCGGCTCAGGTCACGATCTCACGGTTCTGGGTTCAAGCCCCGTGTCGGGCTCTCTGCTGTCAGCTCAGAGACTGGAGCCTGCTTCGGATCCTCTGTCGCCCTCTCTCTGCACTGCTCCCCCTCAAAATTAAATACACATTAAAAAAAAGTTGTCTTCGTTTGAGCCACTTACCGACCCCGCGTGAACTCCTCTCCAAAGAGGAGTTTTTCCATAAACTTTTCACAACCTCACTATTTACGTGCAGATACGGTCTTAAAAGTTTTTTCCCCCCCGCAAACAACCAGCTTCACTTAGGGCACAACCACGTTCTTCTCCCTAAACAACAAATACATTCCCACTCCTCCTACCTTTTTTTTCTTTCTTCCTGACAAATTTTTCAAGAAAGAACGTGTACTTGTTTGACTTCTGGCCAACACACGCAGGAGAAAAGTCTTCTATTTAGTGCTGATAGTTCTAAAGACGTGTCTGTTTCAATGAAACTAACAGTCCTAAATTAGCTTTAGGACCAAGTAGTTCCCAGATCAAGTGAACTTGGAAAGCTGTGTTAGTTTCTCTCTGAGCTTTGGAGGGGGGGCCAGTTTTCAAATACCTCCTTTTATTTGTTTGCCCTGAGGATCTGTTCAAGCTTTCTATTTCCTCCTGATTGCGTTTTGGAAGAGTGTGGGTGTTCAGGGATTTGTCCATTTCTTCCAGGTTGTCCAATTTGTTGGCACGTAATTTTTCATAGTATTCCCTGATAATTGCTTGTATCTCTGAGGGATTGGTTGTAATAATTCCATTTTCATTCATGATTTTATCTATTTGGGTCATCTCCCTTTTCTTTTTGAGAAGCCTGGCTAGAGGTTTGTCAATTTTGTTTATTTTTTCAAAAAACCAGCGAAGAAATTGGATCAGTTATCAAAAATCTCCCGACAAATAAGAGCCCAGGACCAGATGGCTTCCCAGGGGAGTTCTACCAGACGTTTAAAGCAGAGATAATACCTATCCTTCTCAAGCTATTCCAAAAAATAGAAAGGGAAGGAAAACTTCCAGACTCATTCTATGAAGCCAGTATTACTTTGATTCCTAGACCAGACAGAGACCCAGTAAAAAAAGAGAACTACAGGCCAATATCCCTAATGAAAATGGATGCAAAAATTCTCAATAAGATACTAGCAAATCGAATTCTACAGCTTATAAAAAGAATTATTCACCATGATCAAGTGGGATTCATTCCCGGGATGCAGGGCTGGTTCAACATTCGCAAATCAATCAACGTGATACATCACATTAATAAAAGAAAAGATAAGAACCATATGATCCTGTCAATCGATGCAGAAAAGGCCTGTGACAAAATTCAGCACCCTTTTCTTAATAAAAACCCTTGAGAAAGTCGGGATAGAAGGAACATACTTAAAGATCATAAAAGCCATTTATGAAAAGCCCACAGCTAACATCATCCTCAGTGGGGAAAAACTGAGAGCTTTTTCCCTGAGATCAGGAACACGACAGGGATGCCCACTCTCACCGCTGTTGTTTAACATAGTGCTGGAAGTTCTAGCATCAGCAATCAGACAACAAAAGGAAATCAAAGGCATCAAAATTGGCAAAGATGAAGTCAAGCTTTCACTTTTTGCAGATGACATGATACTATACATGGAAAATCCGATAGACTCCACCAAAAGTCTACTAGAAATGATACACGAATTCAGCAAAGTTGCAGGATACAAAATCAATGTACAGAAATCAGTTGCATTCTTATACACTAACAGTGAAGCAACAGAAAGACAAATAAAGAAACTGATCCCATTCACAATTGCACCAAGAAGCATAAAATACCAAGGAATAAATGTAACCAAAGATGTAAAAGATCTGTATGCTGAAAACTATAGAAAGTTTATGAAGGTAATTGAAGAAGATATAAAGAAATGGAAAGACAGTCCCTGTTCATGGATTGGAAGAATAAATATTGTCAAAATGTCAATACTACCCAAAGCTATGTACACATTCAATGCAATCCCAATCAAAATTGTTGGCTCTGGGGAGACACTGTTCCCTAGGTTTGCGCATTTCTTTTCTTTCTTTCTTTCTTTTTTTTATCTTCTTAACCATTTAAAAAAATATATAACTTATCGTCAAGTTGGCTAACACACAGCGTGTACAATGTGCTCTTGGTTTTGGGGGTAGATTCCCGCGGTTCATCGCTTACCTAGGACACCCAGTGCTTCTCCCAACAAGGTGCCCTCCTCAATGCCCATCCCCCATTTCCCCCTCTCCCATCCCCCCATCCCCCCTCAGTTTTTTCTCTGCATTTGAGTCTCTTTGATCTGCCTTCCTGTTTTTCTCCCCCTTCCCTTCTCCCACCGAGGTTTGCATTTCAGAGAATGGCTCTCAGTCAGGGAGGAGCCAGAGGCAGGACTTTGTGTTTGTGTCACAAAGCACAGACAGAGCATCTTAGGGGGAGGCCAGGTGCATCTCTGTTCCCCGGGGCCTTTCAGCAGATGGCTGTTTAAAAAGGCCTCGTCCTTTTTTCCTTCAGTCTCAGGTGATTCTGGTCTGTGTTCACATCTTAAACGTTTATAATTTTAAGGGACAGAGAAAGAATGTAAAAACATTTTTTTTCCTAGAGTTTTAGAGTAATTGCTATTTAAAATGTCGGAGTACCTGGGTGGCTCAGTCGGTTAAGCGTCCGACTTCAGTTCAGGTCATGATCTCACGGGTTGTGGGTTCGAGCCTCGCGTCGGGCTCTGTGCTGACAGCTTGGAGCCTGGAGCCGCTTCGGATTCTGTGTCTCCCTCCCTGTCTGCCCCTCCCCCGCTCAAGCTCTTTCTCTCTCTCTAAATAAACATCTCTTTAAATAAACGTTTAAAACAATTTTTTAAAAAGCAAGAATAACTCAGTGAAGCATATGTGACTTAAAACACACACGCTCGCCAAAAACAAACTTAGTAGGTAGAAAGGGGCAAAGTCCTTGGTTTATGAGCAGTATGTGGAACACCTTTCTTCATTTTCCTCGGCTGCCCACCCCTGAATCCCAGCCCCTTGTCTGGAGAAATGTGGGATCGGAGCCTCCTGGCCTGCCAGGGTGGTGGGACAGGGGTGTCGCCTCTTGTGGCGTTCCCTTCCCGCACCGCCGAGCAGTGTGGCTCGGGCACCGGGCAGAGTCGGCGGCCTCGTCTCGGCCCCTCACCAACCCTCACGGCGACCCGGGCACGGGGACAGCACTGACGACCTCTGTTTTACCGGACAGGGAACAGGTTACTGAACTTTGCTTGGAACGACTCGCACAGGAGGAAGGTACCAGCGTTCCGGACGCAGGCAGGGGACCAGCATTCGGAACAGTAAGCGGTCCCAGTAAAGCTCGAGGACACAAACATCCCAGTGGTAAGTGGACCAAGCCGCGCCTCTAAGAGACGGAGCTCGGATGGCGCCTGAACCAAGAAGAGGCTTCAGGGAATCGAGTTGAAGTGAGCGCCCCTCCCCCAATGCGGTGACTGTGCCCCACCGGCTCCCCCCGGTCCAGCAGCCCCGCGTGGCACCCCCACTGCCCCTCCTTTCTTTGGCCACCGATCACTGCCCGCATGAGCCCCCCTATCCTCAGCCCGTCTCCCTGCAGGGTCCCCACCTGAGCGGCCGCTGGGCCCCGTCCACGCAGTTGGGAGGGAGTGCCCGAGAGCTTTCATTGCAAGCTCACGTCCCCTCCCCGCTGCAGGTGGACGTGGGGCCTGGGAACCCGCCTCCCACCCGGCCCCACGCCCAGGGCGTCCTTCCCCGTCACAGCCCTCAGAGCTGGGCCCTGCTGCGGGCCGGGCTCCAGGGAAAGAGGCTGAGCCGGACAGGGACGGGCAGGCCGTCCTGCCAGGCCGCTGGAGCTCTGGGGGACAGAGGTGGGTCACCCGGGAGAGGCAGGTGGGAGGCCGGAGGCCTCCGAGTCAGCAGCGCAGCACAGGGGACCCCACGAGAGACGCTCGGCGGTTCCCAGAGCTTCCAGAGACCCCGAAGGAGCATCTGGAGGGGGCAGTCCGCTGGGAGGGCCTCCCCCCAGGCAGTGCGCACACGGCTTTCCTGGGCCACAGCTGCGTTGGAGGAGGGCCACGCTGGGCACAACATCCCGAAGGCCAAGGCGGGTGTGTCTGTAGGATCTGGGGGCGACCAGGAAAGCCCTGGGCTTGGTTCCCCCGGGGCAGGAAAAGTTGTCCTGGGGAAAAGATTAATACGAGGCATCTGTTTCCCCAGCGGCCTGGGGGCAGCCCGTGACCTCTGGTTATCTCGGGGCCGCTGAGGGACAGAGGGCTGACCTGACCTGACCGGTCTGTTTCCTCCCTCCTCCAGCAGAACACAGACTCTTCCGAGAGTTCCCGGGAGAGTCCGTGCCGTGCGGGCTATTTTTGGGAGTCGGCGTGACGAAACGCTTAGAACTGTAAACAGCGTGCCGTCGTCACTCTCTGTCCCCAGTCCGCACTTGCTCCACGTCCCTGGCGGTCTAGGAGCAGAGGCTCCTTCCAAAGGAAAGGGCGTTATTTGGTAAGAGCCCGGCCGGCACCTGCCTGGCAACGTCCAAAACAGGAAGGAGTTCCTGGAGCAGAGACACCGTCCCGCCAAGGGCAGCCTCCGGAGGGCTGGGCGGGCTCTGTTTGTTTGCTCCCGGAGGGTGAGGCGACAGTTCAGCTGTTCCTTCGGGGGAGAGACGGGCCGAGCGCCGAGTGTGCAGCAGCCAGCGAGGGGCGTGGGAGCCACGCGCGGGGCAAACACGGTCACGCGGCCCCGGCACGTGGTGGCCACGGGGCAGGCCGGAGGGGCACACACGTGGGGCGGCAGCCGCGCTGAGAGGCTCAGGCTTCAGGCCCGGGAGCTCAGAACTTGAACGTGCCGGTGACCCAGGGCCGCCCTCGGCCCAGCTTCTCCGTGAGCGGCACCCCCGGGGTCCGGCGGCCGCTGGGGGGGGGGGGGCAGTGCCGAGCGCTGCACTGGCGGGACAGGCCGCAGGGCCCCCGGGCAGCGGGGGGACATGGAAGGCTCCCCCATCGGAGGCGCCCCCATTTTACAAGGAGACACGCAGGTGCCGTGACGAGCTGGCTCTCGGCGAATGTCAGATCCCCAAGAAGACAGGGCCGGTGACGAGCCCGGGGGGCGGGGGGGGGGGCAGTGGTAACTAAGGTGGTGCCGGTGGCTTTGTCCCTCCATGGAAGCCCCCCAACCACACACACACAGCCACAGCCAGAGTGGCAGAGTTCTGAGCCCTTAGCCCTGAGACACGGCCCCCAGAGCCTGGGCCCTGTCCCCGCATCCAGGAGAACAGGGGGGAGCTTTCCGGGATAGCCCGGGGAGGGGGGGCCAAGGCTGGGCTTGGCAGGGAAGGCCGTGACCTGCCCAACGGAGGGAGAGGGACCAGCCAGAGCTGTGGGGATGCGCTGGCTCAGGTGGCTGCAGATGGGGAGGTCACGCTCTTTGCCAAGTGTGGGACGGAGAAGAAGAGCCGCGGAGCGGGTGTCTGTGGGTGACAGCAGGTGCAGCTGGGCGCAGACCTGGGGAGCACGGCGGCTGGTCCGGGACTGACCGCCGGGGAGCGGCCTGCCGGGGAAGGGTGCGAGGACGGGAGCCCGCGGGCCCGGGGTGGAACGGGGCTGCACATGGGGGGGGGCACCCAGGATGCCTGCAAGCGCCACCTTCTTGAGCTCAAGGCCGGGCACAGCCCCTTAGAAGGATAATAATTAGCCACCAGTGGTTTGCATCTTTGTCCAGACGCTTTCCCAGGACTGGGATGGGTGGAGCTGGTCGGAAAAGACGCCGCCTGCCCTCGGGAGCCAGGGCCACCTGTGCGGGAGCACCGACGGCGTCACTCCAGACACAAATGAACGCTGGGCTCAATCTCGGAAGTTTCTCCCGAGCCCGCCTCGGGCTCTCCGCCTCACCCGGGACACCCCCCCCCGTGCCCCACGCCTGCTGGGGGTCAACGACCCGGGGTCCTTCTCTCCTGCTCCCCTGCTGGCTCGGGAGGTGACCAGCTGGTGACAGACGCACACGTGTCTGTGTTGGCTGTGCCCCTCCTTCCGTGTCCACCTCCCCAGTCAAGAGTTTTATTTTTCCTTCTTTGGTTTTCCCTTCGTGCCTCCAACCACTTCAAGCCCACTGCCAGGCAGCCCAGAGTCTAGGAATCAAATCGAGCACCCAGCCCCCACTCAAGGCTGTGAGAGCACCGTCCACACCGTCCCGTCCACGGCCACACCATCCACACCGTCCCATCCATAGCCACGCTGGCCACACTGTCCCATTCACAGACACACCATCCATCCCGTCCCATCCACAGACACACCGGCCACGGCCACACCGGCCACACTGTCCCATCCGTGGCCACACTGACCACACTGTCCCGTCCACAGCCACAGCATCCACTGCCACACCATCCATCCCGTGCCATCCACAGACACACCGGCCACGGCCACGCCGGCCACACTGTCCACGGCCACGCCGCCCACAGACGCCCCCTTGGCACCGCCCTCACTGCCCCACCTGTGCCGAGCTGGAGCCAGGGTGCCCCTTGGGTGCCGTCCCTCCTCGTCCGGCCTCATTTTTGCTCCTTAACCTTATCCCTCAAAAGAAAGAAACGGAGAGCAGCCGGTGAGGGCTTCCCATCCTGTGCACACACACCACTCAGAGTTTCTATCCTTTCTTCCCGATGGACTGCCTCCTCCGGACGACCCTGGACCGGTCTCTGCATTTTCCCAACGCCCGCCATCCCACCAGGTGCGTGGCCCCATCACTCTTGTCCATAGCACCCGGATCTCCTCCCGAGTCCCCCGAGCATCAGCGGCTGGAGAGAAGGTGACCCCGGTCCTCCCGGGGAATCCCTCCTGGGTGTGTCGGTCTGTGCCCCTCCTCGGGGAGGGAGCCGGCCGCTGGTCCACGGAGCTTGCTGGCAGAGATGCTCTGTCCCCTCCACCTAGGGGCCCTTCGTGTCCCCCGGACCCTGTTGTGGTGCCTTGCAGGAAATGCGGTCGGCCACACAGGCTGCTGGGCGGCCCGCCTGCCTGGAGGCAGCACGCAGTCGGTGGCCCCGGGGGGAAGCTGGCTGGAGGATTGGCCCTCATGGGACTTTCTGCCCCTCATGGGACGGCTCCAAGGGCTGGACACCTGCCTGAAGGCGATGAAGGGAAACAGAGAGACTAGGGCATCCCTAGGCCAGCCCACTCTTTCCCTCCATCAGCTGCAGGTGGTGGTAATCCCATTACTCCCCCCCCCCCCCCGAGCTCTGGGACTGGACCCTTGCTGGGAACTGGGGACACAACGCGTGCTGGTGAGGAGGGAGGGCGGGGCCGGGGCCGTCCGGAGCACCTGGGCTGCTAAGGACCAGCCTGTCCCACGGGACGGATCCTGCCTTGGGGGGTCGGGCACTGGGTTTTTAAAGCAGTGCGTGGGCGCCACCTTCCTCGAGTGGCCTCCTGGACGAGGTGCGGGGATCCTGACCGGCTTCCCCCTGGCTCAGGCCTCCCGTGAGGCATCCCATTAGCCGGAGATGGTCTTGTGCAGCCTCTTTTGTGTTTCAAATATCTAAGAGACCGAGTCAAGGTGTCTGGGACGCTGTCACTGTCGTGACTCCCGAGGGCCGCGGTGCGGGTAGTCACAGGGGACATACTTGCCCGTGTCACTTGCATCCACGTGACGTCCGTGGGAAGGTGCCCGCTGGAGTCTCCTGGCAGCACAGGTGAGGCGGGAGGAGCCCTCCCGCACGTGGGTGACCCGCTCACTGATCACTAAGATGTGTCCTTCTGACCCCGGCACGGATGTGTGGTATGACGACTGTCTTCCTACAATCAGTCTGGAGGTGTAGCGAAGACAAGCGTGGACAAGCAGTGGACAGGCCGTAGACAGGCTGGTCCCTGCTGAGCGCGCCTGCCTGCCCGTCCCCTGGCTCTCGGCCTCCCCCAGCTGCCCAGGACGCAGGAAACTGACTGCGCCCCAAGGGGAAGCCGTGGGCTGGAAGGTGGGGGGCAGATTGGAATCTGGGAGGCGGGGGGACCAGCATATGACACAAGGACGTCGGCAGTCCGTGGGCGCGAACTCCCGGTACCCACAGCCGTTAGGACGCCTCACACAGTGTCCACTACACGAGCTCCCGGGTGAAAGAGGCCAGGACCGCGGCCCCGCGGTCCTGGGGCAGGGCCGGCCGGGGACGCTCCGGGGAGGTGGTCGCGTTTTGTGTCCCGATGGGGTCTGCGTTACACGGATGGACCCCACGGGCAGAACTCACCAGCCCGGTCTGGAGGTGACGTCTGGCCGGACGCGCCCTCCGGGGCGACCTCTGCAGGATCTCAACCCCCCTGGGCACCCAGGTCCCGGCGGAGCTGCCCCAGGCCGGCCTCGTGACCCCGGCCCCGGACTCCGTCGCCTCCGGACTTTTGCCGCCGCGCCGTGCCGTGCCGGAGCCCCTGCGCGGAAGCCCCTCGGCGAGCGTTAGCCCCTCGGGTGAACCCCTCCCCGGGTTTGCCGTTCGGGGAGACGCTGCTTTGGGGGCAGGATCCCGCGGTCTCGTCACTTGCTGCAAACGAAACCCTTCCTCCTTCCGTTCTCTGGCCTGGTTGTGTCTTTTGTGTCCTCGACGCCCCAAGAGGGACCCCGGTCTCGGGTGACAGCCCTGGCCTCGTGGGGGTGGGTCGCCCTTGAGTGGAGCGTACACAGCGTTTACGTGCAGCGTGGGAAGTGCACACGGTGCACAGGTGGGTGCGAGGCGCCACGAGCTGGCTCGGAGAGGGGTCCAGAGCTGGCTGAGCAGGCGTTCGGGGGCTCCGGGCCAGGGGTGCCTCCTCGGTGGACGTGCGTGCACGCGTACAGGCGTGGCAGGTGGCAGGTGGCAGGTGCTCCCTGGTGATCGCAGACTGAACTGAGTGAAAGGCACACACCTGTGCACGACCACGGAAGGGAGGCGTCTCGGTCAGCCCGGGCACCGTAACAAATCATCGCAGACCAGGCGGGGGCCGAACAACTGGCTTCCCGGAGCTCTGGAGGCTGGAAGTCCAGTCGGGTCCTGGCGGGAGCCCCCTGCTGGCTGCAGAGGGCTGACTTCTCCCTGAGTCCGGAGTCCCGAGCACTGGAGAGACGGGATGCTTATGGGGGGGGGGGGGGGAGACTCTAATCCCATCATGGGCCCCACCCTCGTGACCTCATCTACCTCTAATGACCTCCCCAAAGCCCCACCCCCTAATGCCATGACCAGGGCAGGTAGGGTTTCAATACACGAATTCGGAGACGGCGACGCGAGCTTCCTTCCGAAACAAGATGCTAGAAGGGTAGGCTTGGCCTTGTAACGACGGGACAACACACACAGCGTGCGGGCTGCTGTCTTTCCGTGAGACGGTTGAGCTCCAGTCTGTGGGTGAGGAATCTGTCGCGCTAGGGAGGTAAACGTCTCAGTGACCAAGAGGGAACAGCAGAGCAGGAGTTTGAACCTCGGTCACATGCTCCCGAGCTTACGCTTGTAACCATCAAGCCAGTGTGGCAGCGCCTGCCGAATAGGACCCAGGGACCGTGGAGGGGACGGTCAGCAGTGACATCAGAGAGGATACTGGCAGGGGCAAGGTTGTGACAAGCATGTCTGGGCTACTGCGCCAGGCTCAGCTGGTTGGCTGGAAGCCCAGTCACCTCTGTGGACTCTACTGGTTACCCGACTTCCATCCAGAGGGTGCGTGTCTTCCCAAGAAACCTGATCCAGAAGCAATGCCTACATTTATGAGAAACTGAATGCAATTAAGCGTGGCTTCATTCGTTCATTCATTCATCTGCCCATCCGTCTTTCTGTTCCTTCCTCCTTCCTCCCATCCCTCCATCCTTCCATCCATCCATTGATCTATCTATCCATCCATCCGCCCTTCCGTGTCTCCAACCTTCCACAGTTCCTTGAGGAAGTAACATTAAGTTGAGTCAGAAACAGGAGAGAATGTGTTTCTCTCAACACATTCACTGGTCCTGAGGCACAGAAAGCAGGAGGATTTGAGGAAAAGACACCTGTTCGTCGTGAAGCAGAATAAAGCGAACAGAAGAGGGTGCTGAAGACAAGTCGGGAGAAACAGGAAGAAGGCAGGTTGTGGAGGGTCTCGTGGCCACGGGAAGCATCTTGGACCCGACCTGAGGATGATGAGATGCTTTCATTGCTGGCTGAAGACTTACAGCAGGGGATGGGCAGGATCAGATTGGTGTTTTTGGAAGGTCTTACCCATGGATGAAGGTGGTGTCCAGTGGGAGTGGAGAGAAAGGAGGCAGGCTTTCGTCATGGTCCTTGCGTGCGCCTGTATGCTTGCGGTCACCTTTCCATGCTGCGGTCACCTGTGCGCTCGTGTGCACCTGTACGGAGCCCACCATGCGACAGGCACAGCTCTGGGCTCTGGGGAGATGACACAAGGCAGAGCAAGGAGTATGGTCTGTACCCTTGCGAATTCTATGTTCTAGTGGGAGAGATACACAAAACAGGCACCCGAAAGAGCACGCCATCTCAGAGGCCGGTTCGTATGATGGAGAAGAAGTGTAGCAATGACGCAGACTGGGCGCAGACTGGGGAAAGGTGCTGCCGTCCCGCCTGGGCCATGTAAGGAAGGCTGCTGGGGTGACATCTTCACAGAGTCTTGAAGGGAGTGAGGGAGGAGCATCCTGGAAGGGGAACAGGCAATGCAGTGGCCCAGGGCACTGGGCAACCAGCAGGGATCCCATGTGACGGGGGCGCAGAGACGGGCGGAGGGGGGCAGGAGACCGGGCCAGGGAGCCCGGCCAGCTGGAGGCCACCGGGTGGGGCTCCGGCAGCGGCTGGAGTGAACTGCCCACGTTTTAGGGCATCTCTCTGGCCGCTGTTGGGGCGAGGCCGGGAGCAGGTGTAGCACTTGGGGGACGGCAAGGATCCGGGATGCTGGCCCGGTCCTGGGTGGGGCGGGGGTGGGGGTGCCGAAACGGTGGAACTTTCCATCTGAGGGTATAGTCGTGTTGAGACAGAGTGGCAGCTGTCGTTGCTGGATTCGGCACAGAGCGAGAAGAGAAAGGATCCGGAAGACGGTGCGCCCGTGGTCCCCACAGAGGACCGAATGTGCTGTGCCCAGAAAGAGCGCAGAAGAAACAGGCTGGGAGGAGCCGCGTGGCATCAGCGTTGGCGGGGGGAGTTTGAGACCCACTCCTTCCAGGGCAGGGGGGATGGGAAGGGGTGAGGAGGTTTGATTAGGGACGGGCAGGGTCTGACTGAGAAGGACTGGGGGCACGTGGGTGCCCAGAAGGGAGCCCGCAGTCCATCGTGGCTGTGTTACTCACTTTGTCTTTGCCTTGGTGGGGGTCCGGAAGGTATGGCCATTGAGCTCACCCTCCAACCCTTTCCACCGTGTGGCTCCGTTAATACAGTAAGTGCCGGATGGGGTGTTTGTAACCTCATCACACCGACAGCATGTTCTCATGCAGGGCCTCCGCGTTTGCTGTTCTCTGCTCGGAATGCTTCCTCTCCAGATACCCACATGGCTCCCTCTCTCCAATTGACCTCAGTAGGTCATCTGACCTCCTTATATGTTATAGAAAGCTTCTCTCCCTGCTGCTGTTGCTGGAATATTCTAACCTGTTTTACCCTGCATTCATTTTCTCCAAAACAGTTATACCTGACATCTTAAAAAGGTCTCACTGTCTGTCCCCATGGAATAGTTCTGTGAGGACAGAGGCTAGAACAACGTCCGGGGTCCAGCGGCCCCTGCACCATGAATGCTGGACTGGGCAGATGTCTAGGTTTTTCACCCAGAACGGGGCCTCATGGCGATGTGGGGGTGGGGCCGCCAGGACCGTCAAAGTGAGTGATTCTTTTCACTGTCATCTGTGGGGTATTTTTTGAGATTTAAAATTTTTTATTTTTTTATTTTTTTATTTCAAACTTTATATTATTTTTTTAATTTTATTTTTTATTTTTTAAATTTTACATCCAAATTAGTTAGCACATAGTGCAACAATGATTTCAGGAGTAGATTCCTTAGTGCCCCTCCCCCATTTAGCCCATCCCCCGTCCCACAACCCCTCCCATAACCCTCAGTTTGTTCTCCATATTTATGAGTCTCTTCTCTTTTGTCCCCCTCCCTGTTTTTATATTATTTTTGCTTCCCTTCCCTTACGTTCACCGGTTTTGTTTCTTAAAGTCCTCATATGAGTGAAGTCATATGATTTTTGTCTTTCTCTGGCTAATTTCACTTAGCATAACACCCTCCGGTTCCACCCACGTAGTTGCAAATGGCAAGATTTCATTCTTTTTGATTGCCGAGGAATACTCCATCGTATATATAAACCACATCTTCTTTATCCATTCATCCACAGATGGACGTTTGGGCTCTTTCCATACTTTGGTTATTGTCAATGGTGCTGCTATAAACATGGGGGTGCCTGTGTCCCTTCAAAACAGCACACCTGTGTCCCTTGGATAAATACCTAGTAGTGCAGTTGCTGGGTCATAGGGTGGTTCTATTTGTAGTTTTTTGAGGAGCCTCCATCCTGTTTTCCAGAGTGCCTGCACCAGCTTGCATTCCCATAAAAATTTTCATTTTTAAGTGAACTCTATACCCAATGTGGGGCTCGAACTCACAACCTCGAGATCAAGAGTCCCGCGCTCCCTCGGCTGAGCCAGCCGGGTGCCCCCCGTCTCTGTTAATTACGGTGAAAGACACCGAAGAGCGGGTCATCCAGGGCCGCCGAGATGTGGTCTTGGAATGGGCCCAAGAACGCGTGCGCGGCTCTTTTGTCACGCCGGCCGCCGCGTGGACAGCGGTAGTCGTGGCCTGCCCAGCGCTCTCCCCCGCTCTGGTTTTCCTCGGGAAACGCCGTCTGCTCTTGGCCCGAGGGGCCCAGGGGTGCTTCTGGGTGCTGTCCCGGGACCGTGGGAAAGAGGAGTGGTTCTCGGGGTTGATTTGCTCCTGTATTTCTAGGGCCGTGATGCATCTTTTTGCATCTTTTTCTTCTTTTTTTTTAAATTATTTTTTTAATGTTTACCTATTTTTGAGAGAGAGAGAGAGAGAGAGAGAGCATGAGCAGGGGAGGGGCAGAGAGAAAGGGAGACACAGAATCCAAAGCAGGCTCCAGGCTCTGAGCTCTCGGCCCGGAGCCCAACGCAGGGCTCGAACTCACAGGGCTTTGAGATCATGACCTGAACCAAAGTCAGACGCTCAACTGACTGAGCCACCCAGGCGCCCCAGCGTCTTTTTCTTCTAACGTAAGCATTTCAAGCTGTACGTTTCCCCTCAGGAGTGTTTTAGTCACATGCACAAATTTTGCTTTCTAGTGTTTTCATTATCACTCAGATTACAATAGTTTCTAACTTCATTGTGATTTCTTTTTTGATCCACACATTATTTAGAAGTGTGTTGTTTACATTTTTTTTAATGTTTATTTATTCTTGAGAGAGACAGAGACAGAATGCGACTGGGTTGGGGCAGAGAGAGGGGGAGACACAGAAACAGAAGCGGGCTCCAGGCTCTGAGCTGTCAGCACAGAGCCCGACGCGGAGCTCGAACCCACAGACCGCGAGATCGTGACTTGAGCTGAAGTCAGATGCTTAACCGACCGAGCTCCCCAGGTTCCCCTTGATCTTACTTTTTACCGAGTCTCACAATCTCTTTCAACGTTTATTTATTTTTTGGGACAGAGAGAGACAGAGCATGAACGGGGGAGGGGCAGAGAGAGAGGGAGACACAGAATCGGAAACAGGCTCCAGGCTCCGAGCCATCAGCCCAGAGCCCGACGCGGGGCTCGAACTCACGGACCGCGAGATCGTGACCTGGCTGAAGTCGGACGCTCAACCGGCTGCGCCACCCAGGCGCCCCTCACAATCTCTTTCAGCTGGAGTAGGCAGTGCATTTACAATTATTTTACTCCTGACGTGCTTGGCCTCCACCGTCTCCGAACTGGGTTTTTCTTCATTTGCCCTTGGTTTCGTTCCTCTTTCTTTCTTTCCTACCTGCTCTTTGTGCAGAACTCCAGAAGTTGGATCTAGAGAATAGGATATACCTTTAAACGATCAAAACCGTATCAAAAATGGCATATTATTTCAGAAAGAAAATGGTAAGCAGCTTAGCACTGTATTCTGTCCCTTGCCAGGTCCCCATCTCTTGCGCTCTCCTGTCACAGACTATGATTCAGCTAAGCTCCCCACAGATGTGAGGTCTTTTAGATTTCCTCCATATGCAGCTACACCATCCACAAATAATCCGGGTTTTCCCTTTCACCTTCCAATTCATATACATTCTGGTTGTTGTTGCTGTCGCATTTTGATGATGTCTGGGACCCCAAGTGCAGCGTAGAATGGAGATTATGATTGTGGGCCTCTATGACCTCTTCCTGGTCTTAGGGAAAATTCTATCAATTATGATGACCTCTCCTTCCACTAAGAGGATCTGTTTTCCTTTTTTAGAAGATACCCTTCACCAGGTTTAAGAAGTTCCTCTCAGTTCCAGGTTTGCTTAGATTTTTTTTAAGGTTTATTTATTTTTTATTTTTTATTTTTTTTGAGAGAGACAGAGCATGAGCATGAGAGGGGCAGAGAGAGGGGGAGACACAGAATCCGAAGCAGGCTCCGGGCTCCGAGCTGTCAGCACAGAGCCCCATGCGGGGCTCAAAGCCACAAACCAGGAGATCATGACCTGAGCCGAAGTCGACGCTCAACCGACTGAGCCACCCAGGCGCCCCCAGGTTTGCTCAGATTAAAAAAAAAAATTATGAATCAACGTTGAATTTTATCTGCTTATTTTTCCTGCGTTTATTTCCCGATCCACGTTTACTAATGTTAAGATTGAGGAGTGTTTTTTCCTCATTCTTATCAGGTTTTGCTCTTCTCATGAAACAAGTTGGGGACTGTTACCCCTTTTTCTATTATCTGGAGGAGTTTGTCTAACATTTTTCTTCTGTTCCCTGCGCATGTGGTGAAAACTGCCAATAAAGCCATCTGTGCTTAGAGTTCTGTTTGGGGGGGATTTTTTCACTACTGATCCAATGTCTTTAAAAATCACTTTTTTCTGAGTTAGTTTTGCTACATTTCCAGGAATTGGTGCATTTCATTTCAAATTTATTGGCACAGAATTGACATACTCATATGATTTTAATTTCTGAAGGATTTCATACATTTGTCAGAGGCTTATGAATTGCGCGGGAATTTTCAGAGAAGTCCTCGTGGCTTAGTTTGCCTCTCTGCGGTATGTTTCCCTCACGCTCTGCCTCATATTTATTCGCTTCTCTGTTTATTTCACTGGGGTTTGGTTTCCTTCTCGTCAGTTCTTTTCCCTGCTGTGTGCGCTCAGGCATGAAAACACTAAGTACACTTTAGTCCGTTCCACAAGCTTGATATTTAGCTTTTTCACCATTGCTTATTGAAAAGCGTTTTCTAATTGTTATCACGGTTTGTCCCTTGACCAAAATGAGTTATTTAGCAATGCGTTTATTAATTTCCAAACATATGGCCATTTTCTAGTTATCTTTTGTTATTGATTTCCAGATTTAATGGCATTATGGTCAGAGAATCTGCTCTGTATGATTTTAATGCCCGAAAAAAATGTTTTTTTTTAATCTATCCAAGTTTTTTTCTTTTTTAATTTATTTAAATTCAAGTTCATTAACATACCGTGTACTATTGGCTTCAGGAGTAGAGCCCAGTGATTCATCTCTTACATATGACACCCAGGGCTCATCCCAACAAGTGTCCTCCTTAATGCCCATCACCCATCTAGCCCATCCCCCTCCCACTTCCCCTCCAGCAACCCTCAGTTTGTTCTCTGTGTTTAAGAGTCTCTTACGGTTTGCCTCCCTCTCTGTTTTTATCTTATTTGTTCCTTCTCTTCCCCTATGTTCACCTGTTTTGTCTCTCAAATTCCACATGTGAGTGAAATCATGTATTTGTCTTTCTCTGATTGACTTGTTTCGCTTAGCATAATACACTCTAGTTCCATCCACATTGTTGCAAATGGCAAGATTTCATTCTTTTTGATTGCTCAGCAGTATTCCATTGTGTGTGTGTCTGTGTGTGTGTGTGTGTGCGCGCACACACATACATACCACATCTTCTTTTTCCATTCATTTGTTGATGGACATTTGGACTCTTTCCATACTTTGGCTATTGTTGATAGTCCTGCTATAAACATTGGGATGTATGTGCCCCTTCAAATCAGCATCTTTGTATCTTTTGGGTAAATACCTAACAGTGCAGTTGCTGGGTCACGGGGTCAAAAAATTTTTAATTTTTTGAGGAACCTCCATACTGTTTTCCAGAATGGCTGCACCAGCTTGCATTCCAACTAGCAGTGCAGAAAGATTCTCCTCTCTTCACACCCTTGCCGACATCTGGTGTTGCCTGGCTTGTTAACCTCAGCCATTCTGATAGGTGTGAGGTGGCATCTCATTGTGATTTTGATTTGTATTTCCCTGAGGATGAGTGATGTTGAGCATTTTTTCGTGTGTCTGTTAGCCATCTGGATGTCTTCTTTGGAAAAGTGTCTGTGTCTTTTGCCCATTTCTTCACTGGATTATTCATTTTTTGAGTGTTGAGTGGGTAAGTTCTTTAGAGATTTTGGACACTGACCCTTTATCCGATACGTCATTTGCAAATGTCTTCTCCCATTCCGTCGGCTGTCTTTTAGTTTTGTTTATTGTTTCCTTTACTGTGCAGAAGCTTTTTATCCTGATCAAGTCCCAATAGTTCATTTTTGCTTTTGTTCCCTTCGCTTCCGGAGACATGTTGAGTAAGAAGCTGCTACGGCCAAGGTCAAAGAGGTTTTGCCTGCTTTCTCCCCGAGGATTTTGATGGCTTCCTGTCTTACATCGAGGTCTTTCATCCATTTTGAATTTATTTTTGTGTCTGGTGTAAGAAAGTGGTCCAGGTTGATTCGTCTGCATGTCGCTGTCCAGTTTTCCCAGCACCACTTGCTGAAGAGACTGTCTTTTTTCCACTGGATATTCATTCCTGCTTTGTCGAAGATTAGTTGGCCATACGTCTGTGGGTCCATTTCTGGGTTCTCTGTTCTGTTCCATCAATCTATGTGTCTGTTTTTGTGCCAGTACCATGCTGTCTTGATGATTACAGCCTTGTAATATAGTTTGAAATCTGGAACCGTGATACCTCCAGCTTCGGTTTTCTTTTTCAACATTACTTTGGCTTTTCAGGGTCTTTCCTGGTTCCATACAAATTTTAGAATTGTTTGTATTAGTCTGTGAAACATGCTGGTGTTATTTTGACAGGGATTGCATTGAACATGTAGATTGCTTTAGGCAGTATAGACATTTTAACAATATTTATTCTTCCGATCCATGAGCATGGGATGTTTTCCCATTTCTTTGTATCTTCTTCAATTTCTTTCATAAGCTTTCTACAGTTTTTAGCGCACATATCTTTTACCTCTTTGGTTAGGTGTATTCCTAGGTACTTTATGGCTTTTGGTGCAATTGTAAATGGGACCAACTTCTTGATTTCTCTTTCTGCTGCTTCATATTGGTGTATAGGAATGCCACAGGTTTCTGTACCTTGATTTTATATCTGACAACTGTACTGAATTCATGTATTAGTTCTAGCAGGTTTTTGTGTGGAGTCTTTTGGGTTTTCCACATAGAGTATCATGTCATGTATGAAGAGTGAAATTTTGACTTCATCCTTGCCAATTTGGATGTCCTGTATTTCATTCTGTTGTCTGGTTGCTGAGGCTAGGACTTCTGACACTATGTGGAACCACAGTGGTGAGTGTGGGCCTCCCCGTCTTGTTCCTGACCTCAGGGGGAAAACTCTCCGTTTTTCCCCATTGAGGATGATATTAGCTGTGGGTCTTTCGTATATGGCCTTTATGATGTTGAGGTGTGTTCCTTCTATCCCTACTTTCTTGAGGGTTTTTATCAAGAGGTTGTATTTTGTCAATGTGCTTGGAAACTTTTTGAGACTTGCGCAGAACTACTTGGGCTTGAAAATATTGCACGTTGTTGAATATAGTCTTGTATATATGCCTGTTAGATCCAGTTGGTAATGAGGTTCAATTTTTTTGTATACTTACGGCTTAGTTTTCTGTTTAGTAATTATTGAGACGGAATCTTTTCTTCCACTCTGGCTATGTATTTTTCTATTTCTCCTTATACTTCTGTCAAAAGTTTTGTTTTATATACTTTAAACCCAAGTTATTATATGCCTACACATTTACAATTCATGTATCTTCCTGATGAATTGAACACCT